>NW_004524660.1:7982437-8000864 GCF_000260255.1 Octodon degus | reverse complement strand
GGAAACCGCGTAGAAAAAAGTCTATACTACGTTTTTTGGCGAAGATAGTTTTTATTAAAGTCCGGACGAAAAGCTTCAGGGAGCATTTGAACAGCTGGTAAAGGTTTTTGCACAGAAATTTACATTTTGTTTTGTTTGAATGGCTTTCTTTTCCTTAAAATATTGACGGTGTTCGTGCAGCTTGTCCGTGTAGGGCGAGACCGCAGGGCGGTTACTTTCAGGCCAGGTGTCAGTTGCTAGTTGTGCAAAAAGACCGATTTTGATGGGCTTGATTGTCGCGCGTACCGATAAATGCAGATAAAGATGCTCTTTCTTCAGTGTGCGTTTACTTGTTCAGCTCATCTTGGATGACATTAGCCAAAAATCAGAATTTGGAATATATTTACTCAAGCAACTTGTATAAGCGTTGACAAAAGCTCATCCATAAGTAATGTGATGATTCATTTACTTCTGACTTTGGATGGTTTCACAACTTTCACAATTTAGTTTTGCTTGGTAGTAGTGGCGCAGGCCTGTAATCCCCGTTTCTCAGGAGGCTGAGGCGGGAGAATACGAGACCAGCCTGGGCTACAGTAATGAGTTCAAGACCAGCGTGGACTACGGATGGAGTGACACCCTGCCTCCAAGAACAAACAAACAAACCCAAAATTTAATTTTTTTTTTTTTTTTATTCTCAGGGTTTTTTTTTAATGATTTTATTGAGAAACATCAATGAGGCAGTTTCAAAACTGATGTATTAGTACAGTTTCAATTAATACATTGCATATTGTTGTCTTATTGGTTATTCATTGTACAAGATGCAGACATGATATCCTGTCCACAAACACTATTAGAACAAATCTCTCTATTGAATTAAGAAACTGTAGCTGTATGTCTGTCCTATCATGAATATACAGATACAAAATGGTCATTCATTGGTATCCCCCTTTTTTGTTTAGTTTTGTCAGAGATGGGTATTGCATTGTCATTTAAATATTGTAGGTGTGTGAATTCAGCAAAATATTCCAATATAGTCTAGTAGTCCATAATAGTAGTGGGTTATCCCTAGGACTGGCAATGCCAGAGGTTGTTGACTTGAGCCTTTTACAGTTCAGCATATTAATATGGTTTTACTTTTTATACCTCGTTTTTATACTTTTGTGCTGGATGATTAAGACCAAGATAGAGCAAGACCTATATAACAAGAAATGTAACTTTTGTATTTAATAAGGTCAGTCAAATCCCCTCAGGATTTGTCCTGAAACTAGGTACTACAGTTTGTAGATCCTTTTGTCAGTGTCAGCCATGTGGATGACAGTGTCAGCCATGTGGACAAAATTTAATTTAAAAATGAACTATTCCTGTTGAAACTTAATAGAAAAGTAAAATCCAAAACAAAAGGAATGATTTTTGTTGTTGTTGAGCATTTTTAAAGTTAGCATTGGACTACATAAAGGTTAAGATATTTTAGCATGTTGTACATGTGGGATCTTTTATATTTTAGTGTGTTTAATAAGGATCCTTTGTGCATAGTGAAACATGTGAGCTTACAGTATGTTGAACTTTTTCTCTATGTAAAATATATTGTGCTTGCCTTTGCATACCTCTCTCTGAAGAGGCTGCCTAGCATCCTTTTACCTTAAGTCTAAGCCAGAAAATGGTTTAAAGCCACTAACTGATATTGGTAATCAATTAAAATGCAGTTTTCTAATTTTCCATGATTTTATTGATGTGTCAGATATCTAACTCCACTGGTAAAATGTTAGAAATTTTTTTATGAGAAACATTATATTAGAAATAATTTATGCCTTAACTTTGTTTCAGAAGCATACAGCTTTTGCTACTTTCCCCAGTGAAAAGGCAGCAATAAAGGTATGTTTTCTTTTTCTATTAAATGTATCAAAAATTTATAATTCTTTAATATTGATATAAAAATGACAATGTAAAACTACAATTTTAAAATTTAATCTGATTTTTTATTTTATTATATTTGTGGCATTGGAGATTGAATTTAGAGCTAAATCCTCAGCCCTTTTTATTTATTTATTTTCTAGACAGGGTTTTGTTCAGTTTATAGGTTTGCTAGGCTGGGCTCAAACTTATGGTCCTTCTGCCACAGTTCCTCAGAGTGTGGGGATTGCAGATGTGTACCACGATGCCCAGCTAAAAACTAATATTTTTAAAAGCATTTTCTTCTCCAAAGAGATTTGCTTAAGAGGCTGCATTTGATTTTTCACTTGGAAGAGCTTATCCAAGTTTTTTTTAGCACATGAGGTTAGTAGATTAACTGTAAAGCACGCTAAAATTATCTTATATAATTAAAAATAAGTTATGATGGATATAACAGTAACTTCCTGGTACAAGACAAAATATATTGGAAGACATAAACAATTTGAAAAGGAGCTAACCTTTGGACTAGACATCTGATGTTTTGTTGAATTTTAAGAAGAAAACAGGGGAGGTGAATCTTCTAGTTTTGGGGAAAACCAAACGTATGTAATACGGAAAGTTTAAGTAGGGCAAGAGCCAAAGGTTGCAATGGAAACAGGAATTGAAAGATTGAAACTGTCTGAATTTAAGTGAAAGAGAGGTGTTGAATTTTGTTTGGTGTGATGAAAGTGTTTGATGCTTTTGAGCTAGCTACAAATATGATCAGACCTGGGAAGCGTAACTGCTAGATGTTATATCACCCGTTGAGTGTAGGGAAATAGTAGAGGAGGACCCGGAGGAGAACTGTTTCTTGTCAGGGCAAGAGCAGGAATGAGAAGAGCAGTGGGAAGACAGGCGTACATGTAGAGTTGGTAGGATTTGACTTTGAAGGTCTTCGCATGTAGGGGTTAACGGGTTAGTTGTTTTTTGATTGAATGTATTCATGAAGAACTAGAGTGAATTCATCTGGCATCTCAGCTTTGAAGGATCATTGGACCACTTTGATGGAAATATTTAGAAAACAATTTAGAATCCTGGCAACTGAGGCCAGGTCGAAAATGGAATGGTGTGAGTGGTATGAAGGTCCAAAGGAAGACTGGAAGGAAGCAGGTAGGAGTGAGAACTTTAAAAGAATGGTTGTAGGTGTTACGAGTGTTTTAACCTGTGACCATACTTGATGCTGCGATGACCCATATTGAAGAGTGAGTGCAGTTTTATCAGTTAAGGACTTTTGGCCAGTAGAAACAACCCAAATTCTGATCAGTACGGGAGAAGGGGTACCTTACATTGTAGCACAGTTTGAGCATCCTCAATCTGAAGTGTCACAAAATCTGAAATTTTTTAATTTCATGTATTTTCTACAAGCGGGAAATTCTGTACCTGTTTTTATGTAAGAACTTGGAGTTAAAATGGAGGCACAGTAAAAACACTGCATAAAATTACATTAGGCTGTGGTTCTAAAGCAGATAAAAAACATAAATGGATTTTATGTTTAGACTTAGGCCCAACCCCAAGATGCTTTCTTATGCATGTGTAGATTTTCTAAAATCTGAGGAAATGCAAATCTGAATTCTGGTCGTGCACATTCCAGAGAAGGGGTATTCAACCTGTGCATCCACATTCTGGGTTGCAGTTGTCCGAGGAGAATATCAAGCGGTGTGAAACAGTATGTATTGGTAGAGAATTGTAGACCGTATAGAGTACATGAATAAAATTGTGAAACAGTTTCAACTGTAGATGTTTATAAATACACAGAAAAATGTATGGCAGAACTGTATCCCACATTAACGTAAAGTTTGAAGCAAATGCCAAATTGTTTCAGTATGTCTTAGAGGAAGATTACAGAAGGCTTTGAAATACTTTTGTGATATCTAGGAAATTTTTCTTGCTGGCAAAATGTTTGCTTAGGATATGTTGCCTTTTTCAGATTTTGGAACATTTCAGATTAGGATCTTTCTGCTTTGATGAGACTTTGGATCCCCTTTATTGTTCCATGGTTCAAAGTCTTTTACTAATAAACTGTGTATTATAGTAAGCTATACGTAAAGTAAGATAAGGAAGAACATATAGTTTTAAGATCAAGATTAACTTGGAGGAAAGAACATGAAACCAGACGTTTAAATAAGTTACCAGCAAGTAAGTGGTCAGAGTCTTAGACTAGAGTTTACTTGACCTTAGTGGGAGCTGGTAAGAAACTAAAGGAAGAAATGTTAAGAGTAAGAGCAAGTAGCTGAGAGAAGAGAATTAGTAAACATTCAAAATAAAGTCATACATCTTTTAAAATAGATACCTGACGTCCACTTTGTAAGCAACAAGTTCAGCTCATATGGCCTTCATTTTAGAGAGTCAAGGATTCACTATTAGTTAAAAAGTCTAAGATTAATTTAGGGTCTTAAATTATTGAAGCATTTTAAAACTTGCTTTGTATGACAAAGTAAGGAGGCAAATAAGGATACATCCAAATGGTAGCATAATTTATACCTGGGGTAAGCCCTACAATTCCCTGTGTTCAAAAAAATACTAACATGGGTGTGTGCAAGAGGCGATTTAGACGTTGGGATATGTAAGTAAACAGAGTAAAGATCCCCTCGCTGACACATTCTGAAAGTGAAAGACAGGTTATAAGTAATAAACTTGTTTACCATTTTAGAAGATAAAATGCTCTAGTAAAAAAAAAATAGCAGTAAATAAATAGAAGGAGCACTGGATGGGGATTGGGAGGGGTCAGGTTGTTGTCCAGATCATGTTTCCCCAGTGACCCGAAGGACAGGAAAGAAGCCAGCTAAGGAAGCGCCTGGAATAAATGCATCTCATTCAGAGGAGCAGGGGGAGCAAGAAATCCTGGAGCCAGAACATGCCTGCTGTTTTTAAAGAGTCCACTTACTGGAGCAGACAAAATCAAGTGGAAATCGTGGGATTTGTAATCAGAGGAGGAGTAGTGTCCTCATTGTGTGGGTTATAGTGAGGATGTTGATTTTACTCTGAGACAAACAAGGAGTCATTAGCATATTCTGAGCAAAGATGGTTTTGGTTGTATTGAGAAGAGACTGAAGAAAGGGAAGAGCAGAAATACTAAATCTCATGAAAGATGATTGTGATTTTTGTTTTATTGTTTTAGTCTTTCTGAGACAGGTCTTGCTGTGCTATTCAGGTTGGCCTTCAGCTCACTTTGTCTCCTAGGCTGGTCTCAAACTCACACAACAATCCTTCTGCCTCAGCCTCCTGAGTGCTTGGGTTATAAACATGTTCCACCATGCCTGGCAATTTCGATATTTTAGTCCAGAGATGATAATTGCTTGGACCATAGTTGTGGTGGAAGTGGTAAGCAGTGATTAGATTATGGGGACATTCGGAGGTAGAAACAGACTAGATGTGTTGATGCCCTGTATATGGAATGGAGGAAGAAAAATTAAGGTTGATTCTTTTTTGACCTAATGAGAAAGATTGGAATTACCATTAACTGAAATGGAAAAAGGCTTCTTCGAGAGTTAGTTGGGGTTAAGAGAGATAAAAGTGGTTCAATTTCTGAAGTATTAAATTTGAAATTTTCATTTTATACCTCAGGGATTTATACATTACTTGTATGTTTGGTTCCTGGACTTAAAGGCAGTTTGGGGCTGAAAATATAAATTGAGAAGTCAGCCAGCCATGGTGGTACGTGCCTATAACCCCAGTACTCTAGGAGGCTGATAATAGGAGGTTCGTAAACTTGAGGCTGCAACTTAGCAGTTTAACAGGAGCCCTGTCCTAAAAAGGATTCAGTCCCCCAGCACTGCACGAATGTTTTTAAAAATTGAGAAATAAATTCACAAATCATTAGCATAGGGATAGTGTCATGGTTTGGGATTTTTGTAAGGGAACAATACACACAGGACACATTTTATAAGATTTTATAATCACCCAAAGAATCATATACAAAGAGTGCAGGAACTCTGAAGATCTATCACTCATAACAATACCTCCTCTAAATCGGGTTAGGGCGTAGAGCCCGCGACACTGTCTCATGCAGACCCCACACGGATCTGTGCTGGGAAGGTCAGTTGTGGAAGCTAGAAAATCTGTGCTAGCAGGCTGGGAGCTCTGCACTGGAGCCAGGAAGCAGTGCTCAAGTGAGAACCAGAGCTCCCCTCCGAAAGTGCACAGCCATTCTCAGCAGCAGTGAGGTCCCGAGCTCCTCCAGGAATAAGGAAAGCCGGTGTGACAGGCTTCTCCAGGAGACTGAGCAGTGCACCATTTCCCCTCCAGAGCTGGGAAGTGATGGCTTCCTTAAGACGAGGACCAGAGCTCCCCCAAAGTGAACTGCAGCCATTCTCAGTGACTGCGTGGTCCCGTGCTCCTCTTGACAGGAACAACCAAGTTCATCAGGAAAGCCAGCATGGCAAGGTCCTCCAGCAGAACAGCCCAAGAGAACCAGCAGTTTCAACGCCCTCTCCAAACAGCTTCTCTAACAGCCTCCCAACATCATGCTAGAGCAAAGCTGCTTACTAAGGAAGCAGAGGAGAAGGGGCAGGGCGAAACATGTGCCCTTCCATAGGCCCCAGCATCTGTGTCCTCCAAACAGCCCTCCTCCTAGCAGTACACTTAGCTGTGGACTTGTCAGCACATTCACCTACTGGGGTGCAAACATCCCTGGGATCTGATCACCCTCCAAAGCCTACCTCTGAGCACACACCTCTGGGGACATTTTTGATTCAGATCATAACTGACCATCAAGTGAATGTATTTAAGAAAAGAAGACCAAGAATGGGCCTTTTGGAGCATTCTAGCATTACATGATTATGAAAAGGGGCCTCCAGAAATAGAGGCATAAAAATTAGTAAACCAGGGCAAAAATTAGGAAAAATGAAGCCTTGAAACCAATTGAATTATATGTATCAGGGAAGAGTGTTAACTACGTTTAGTGTTGTATTAGGAAGGGGAATGGTTGACTGTTGGCAGTACAGAATTTGTAGTTATCTCTGACAGTGTCAGTTGATTTAAAATATAAACCTGGCTGGAATAGGAGAAAAAGAGTTAAGACGGGATATAGATAAGGTTTAACCTTTTTTCCTGCAACAATAAAAATGAATACTGATAAGTGAGATTTTCAAGGAAGAAATAAGTTCAGGCTGAGAAATACCGCTAGATGTGATCCAGTGGAGGAAGAAAATTAGTACTTTATATATGAATACCCTCCTCACCTGTCCAGAGGAAGACTTGAGTAGATGAGAGGCTAGAGTTCGGCAGATTAAGTCATGCAGCTGGATTTGTATTCGTTAATTTGTGACAAGGGATGTATGTAACAGAACACGTGGTGCAGGTGCTGGTGGGTAGAATTGTGCGGGGCGTCTGTAGTTCTTACTTGGTTTCTTCATTTTTCTCAGAATGCAAGGTGCTAGGCTAAGGGAAAGGGAGAGGAAATATTGTGAAGTTACGGATTAAGCAAAGTGCAAAATACTGTCCTAGAAACTAGAAAAAATGGGGCTGTGGTGGGCTGTGATTGATACATTGTGTGGCATCGTTAAGGGCCTCCCTGTGTTTTGTGGTTTGAATTTAATAATAGGTGAGGCAAATCTATGTATTTTCTGGCATTTTGCGATTTCTACATTGTAAGTTGAGAAGGTAGAGAGTTGGAGTTAGCCTGATTTTGTTGTTGTGGTTGTTGTTAAATTATACCAAATATAAGGGCCAGCCAAATAACTCAGTAGATTAAAGTGCCAGCAAGCAGGGGCCAGGGGCCAAATGTAGTAGTTTTTCATTAAGTAATAAAGGCTTGATAGCCTGAAAAAGAAAAGAAGTGGGCTGGAACTGTGGCTTGGTGGTGGGGTACCTGGCTAGTGTGTGTGGTCTGTCAGACCTGGAGCCCTAGCACTACTGGACTAGTTGCTTACTCCGGAGTAAGTAAATAAATAAAAATGGGAAATAGCCGGGGAAATGTTTGACACATTAAGAACAACAATAAAAATACGCATATTTTTATACAAATATGTATATAAATACATACAAATGTGTGTATGTACCACTCTGATACATGGTAGCTAGCAAGTATTTTTGAGATAATTACCACATTCTTCTCTTCTAATTAAAGGCACTGACCAGGCTCCACCAACTGAAACTTTTAGGTCATACTTTAGTTGTTGAATTTGCGAAAGAGCAAGATTGCGTTCATTCTCCTTGTCCCCCTTCAGGCTCTGAAAAAAAGAAAAAGTAAGTAGAGCTGTAGATTTTCCTGCCATTTAAAAAGTGTGAAAGAAAAGTGTGGGTTTTTTTTATTATTAAAAAAATCAGTTGTATAGTTATCAGACTATTTTCACTTAATAACCAAATAATTTGAATCAGAAATGATGTGCTTTTCTATTAAATCTAGCATAGTCAGATGGCCTGGCTTTGCTTCTCGTTGTGCCTTAGGAATCTGCTGATCTCGTGGGGTGGGAGAAAGTGAGGTAAAAGCGCTGCCCTTGCAGTGCACGGAGCGCAGGCTGGTGAGTCAGCCTCAGAAGTGCTCAGCGCCGGAAGGCTGTCAGGGTTTTTGTTGTTGTTTTCATATTTGCAGGTGTATAAGAAATTATAGTAAGGGTAATACCTAAGTTTTAATCATAAAATCAGCCTTTTCTGTTGTTTATGTGCCTCATGCATAACTTAAAACTTAACTTTATTCAGTGTTCTGACTTTGCCTGGGGTTTTTTGGCTGTGCCCTGTTACATGAGGCCAAGTATGGAATTTTCCACTTGCAGCATCCTATTTGAATCTCAGAAAGGTCAGATTTTGGAGTTTTTTGGATGGCAACCTATGGTATAAAGTTCTTTTATTAAAGACAGTAAGGTGTCGTGAATGAGCAGCACCTTTGAGCTCAGATGCTGGCATTTGGTTCCCAGCTCTGACTCTATAGTTCAGGAGCTCCTCATTGAATCAGAATCCTGAGGGGAGGGTCAGAGGTAAGTCTAGGCATCTGTATACATGTGAACAAAGCTACACAGCAAAGAACCGGGGAGCCTCTAGAAACTGCATAAATTGTACTTTTATTTTTTGAGCCAGTGAGAATTATTAGACCATATAAGTTCTTTTCTTTTTCAAAAAATAAGATCAACTTGTCTGTATTCTAGGTCTGATGATCCTGTAGAAGATGATAAAGAAAAAAAAGAATTTGGTTGTTTAACAGTAGAAAATGGAATTGCACCAAACCACGGGTTAGCACTTTCTGTTTTCCTATTTTGATTTCATCGTTCCAATTAGAACTTTAAAAAAAAGTTGTTAAAGTTTAAATGTATTTCTTGTATAATTATAATACGTTAAATAGACATTCTGAAGTAAAGACTTAATCACTGAATTTAGTTCAGAGAAAGCGTCTATTAAAATGTTCAGAGCTCTAAGTAAGCTCTGATGTGGAGTGCTTCCTGTGACACAACCAGCAGGCACATTTCCTCCTAAATTCTGGGAGCTTTGAACCAGGGTAAATGTGAATGCTACACTAAGGTGTCCGACAGGGCACATTCGAGTTGTGAACTTCCACCGATGCGAATGGACCACACATTTCAGAAATTCATAGATGAGGACGAGTGATGACAGCGGCTCAGTGTCTGCCAGATGTGGGCATGCTGTGCTGCTGTGTGCTCAGCGCAGTGCAATTCTGCCCAGCAGGGCAGTGCTCAGCCAGAGCCCAGGGTGCCCAGAGCAGAGGCCGTGCTGGTGTGGAGGGCAGGTGTGTGTGGCAGAGGTGTGGGAGCCTTGGTCAGACTTAGGAATGCTACTTACCGGCTTTCTCCCAGACGAAGCTCATTTGTAAGTTGGGGACTTACTGCATATCATTTGAACAGATTTGTATGTTCTCAACTTACTTAAAATAGATTATTGAAATAATAAAAATTTAAAAATTTTTTTTCAGGCTGACTTTTCCTCTCAATTCATGCCTCAAGTATATGTACCCCCCACCTTCCAGCGCAATCCTGGCCAACATAGTAAATGCTTTAGCAAGTGTGCCTAAGTTCTATGTGCAGGTGAGTAGGTAACACTGACTTTGCGCCAAGTGTGCATTCGTGTAAATCAGTAATTTATTTTCCATGCAGTTTCTTGACGTACGGTGATGTTTATCAGTCTTACTCTAGACAAATAATGAAATATTACTGCTCAGAGGTATAGGCTTTTGTAAACTTGTTGTAAATGGATGCTAATAAAGAGAAGCATTTTGGGAAGTATAATTTGTGCTCACTCTTACTGTTTTTTAATGTCTTTGGTACAGGGTCTCACTACACAGCTCAGACTCGTAGTGATGCTCCTGTTTTCAGCCTCCCCAGCGGTGAGATTATAGGCGTAGGCTACTGTGCCTGGTCTTGGTGGCTGGCTCAGCTTGCCCAGGGGCAGGGCTGGCTCAGTGTGTGGTGCCAGGGATTGAGCCCAGTCCCTGTGCTTGTCTAAGCAGGTGCTTAGTCCACTGAGCCATCTCAGCAGCCTTGTACCTCATACTTTATAATGTATCATACATAGTGGACCTGAAACAGCAAATGCTTGAAAATTTTGCCATTAACAAGATTAAGTTAGGAAATACAGATGCATATAGTTTTATTGACTGTTAACATGGTCTCACAATAACCAGAAACTAGGATGTGAAAGTGTTTCAGTAGGTTTTACAAGGCAAGAGAGCTACATTTTAGTAATGAGAATGATTGTAGACATGAAAACCCATTTTAAGCAAACTAACCTTCTGAGATAGAGTGCTTTGTTCTCCCTAGTCTTGGGATTATAAAGGCAAGTGATATGCCCTCCTTTGTAGTAAACTAATTAATGTTACTACAAAGTAACATACATTTTTATTACATGTGAAATGGAGGTTGAATCATTATTTCATATTATGTGATTTTAAATGTTTTGCAATTTTTAAGGTGCTTCACCTTATGAATAAGATGAATTTGCCCACACCTTTTGGACCAATTACTGCACCACCTCCCATGGTAAGAACACTTCAGATTTTTAAGTCAAATTTTCTACATGGGATTAGAAGATAAAGTATGCAAGTCTTTGCTATACATGGAAAATAAGGGTAGTACATAAAGTAAATGTGACATTCATAATAAAGCTGGGCACTGAAGAAGCTGGAATAGGAAATAAATGACTTTGGTAGTAGACACCAAAGTTTCTTGCAGTCTTGTTCATTTCTTTGATCAGAACATTGTCAGTTGCATTTAAGCTATTAAAAATTCCATTCTTTTATTTATAAGTAGAGCTTCATTTGGAAAAGACAATTTGCTAATATTTTTATTAGAATTTATTGCGTAAATCATTCTCTTGTTATCATTTTGAGCATTAGCATAGAGAATTTGATGTGATGTTAGATGCTTTTATACTGTATTATTTCCTAATTCTTCATTACAGTGATTTTTACATTACAGAGTTACTAAGGTTAAACTAGGTGCTGTGAACATAAATTCTTTAACACAGTAGCAGTTACTTCTCAGGCATGTCAGTTCAACTTCAGTAATAGGCCAGAGGGAGTTTGTGCTCTACTGAGTCATTCAGAAAACCTGACATGTCTTCATGTACTTTCCCAGATCAGGAAGGAATAAACAATTATATACGAAGTATTTTGTACTCATATTTCATCGGTTAAAATTTAATGAAGTGTAATTGTAAAGGAGATTCATAAACTGTAGTGTAGCTAAGGGACAAAGAAGGCAAATTTTGTGATTAGCTAGTGGTCTGCCACAGTAGGTGTTCTTGGGGCCAGGGAGATGGCTCAGTAGAATAAGCACTTCCCTGGCAAGTGCAAGGGCCTGAGTTCAATTCCCGGTTCCGCCAAAAAAAAAAAAAACAAACCGCAGTAGGCGTTCCTGTATTAAAGAATATCGCGCTGTAATTGAGAATCAAGTACTGAGATGGAGCGATTTGTCTAGTGTTTAAAGACCACAGATGGCTTTAGCGATTTGCTTTTCCTTCAGTATGAAGACTACCTGCCGCTGCACGCGCCTCTTCCACCTGCCTCTCCTCAGCCGCCAGCAGAACCCCCATTGCCTGAGGGAGATGAGGAGCTGTCTAGCCAGGAATCGGAGTACAAGAGCAGTGATGAGGAGGACCGGCAGAGGTGTGCAATGTGAAACAGTTGTTTAGCTTTCCAGGAACAGAATGTGTGAGAGACTGTTGTGCTTTTCGCGCTTTTTTCTTGTAATTCTTAAAATTTTGTACAGGGAATTTATTGTCAGTTCCGCCAGCTGCTCGAGATTGTGTGATGGCTGTAGATTAAGACCCAGGGATGGATTCTAACCTAACCTAAAGAAAAATGTCTGTGCATAAATTTTAGATCAGTGAATTTGATATTAGAAAACATAGTTATTTATGAATTTTACATTTGTGAATTTGACTACTTAATACGTTTATTTATAGCCCAAAGTCCATACCTGCTGGGCTCTGACAGTACCTTTTGAGTGTAGGTAGGTGCGTATGCTGAGAAACCACTCACCTGTCATGTGCAGTTCCAACTGGGTCTGAACAGTGGCTGTGTTAACATTGCATCGTAATTGCGAGGTACTTAGGTAACTTCTTTTATCTCCCAGCTTTAAAAGTTCTAGCCTGTAATCAATTAAGGCCTGTGGTGAAAGCACAGCAGAGCATGTGGTGTCCTAACTGCTTACCACGTGTCTTGGAATGAGAAAGAGCCCACAGTCCCATAGTTGCTGTCGCGGGTGCGTCCCTTCTTTGCACTAGCGGCTTCTCACCAGATCCGGACTCCTCTAAAATTTCCACCAGCTCCCAGCAGAGCCACTCTGAAGACTAAGCTTTACTGTACAGGCCCTGAGGACGTTCCAGGCCCAAGCCAGCAGTGGCCCTTGCCCTTTTGTTTCAGTATCAGTGTGTACGAGTGTTTTTATGGTTTATCTAGTGTCTTTTCTTCGCAGTGTTTAGCTGTGTGTTTTTGATTTTGCTGACCAGAATGGCCCTTACAGTGTTGAAGTGTTGTGTAGTATACCTAAAAGGAAGAAGGGGTGTGTGGTATGGGAGAAAAACAACATGCATTAGATAAACTTCTTTTAGATAATCTGTTGGTGACCGAGATCAATGCTATAGAATCAACAATGTATATATATAAATCTGGTGTTCAAACTCACGTAAAGCAATTTGTGGGAAGGTCATCTGATAAAGGGTAAGCAGATGGTTGTAGGAACAAACTCAAGTGTGCTTCATTGTTCGCTGGTATGGTATTAGTAGTAACCTTACAGCACAAAACTATTACAGATAATAAATATAAGTTACATGAGTATTTTGACAGCTTATTTCCCTCAAATACATTCATTTCAAAGAATCTAACAAAGAATAGCAAACTGTTAATAATGTTCAGATACAGACTACAATCTAGCCAAGAATGGAAATTGCCTAGCATGTGCTTTGTAAATAGCAAGTAGGCCTGCCCTGTGAGCTGGATCATCTTTGATACTTGTCTTACTACTGAGCTCCTTGGGTTTTTTTTGTTTGCTTTGTTTTGGTGATACTGGGAATTGAACCCAGGCCTTTGCACTGAGCTGTAGTGCCAGCCCTTTTTATTTAGAGACAGGATCTCACTAAGTTGCTCAGGGTTTTTCCTCTTCTTCCATTTTACTGGGACTTTAGGGGTCACCACATCTGGCTGTTATTCTGGTGGTAGGACAGCAGCCATGACCATAAGTGCTGAGATGTGACTGCTCCAGCCAAAGTGTACAAGAGTTGGTGCCTGCCTACCTTTGGTTCTGTGGCTGTAGTTGCCAACGCCAGCCTGCGCACGTGATTCAGGAAGACGATGGCGATCTTGGGTCGCCATGCTCAAAAGTTAGATATAAAAGGAGAGCCTGACATGAGCTGGCACCAAAGCAGAGACTAGCGCAGTGTCTGCAGATAGGCAGTGGCCATGGGGGCAGTCTGCATAAATAGTGATTTGATGCACGCCCTATTTCTGTGGTGAAGCAAAGTATAGATGGGTGTGGACCTACCACATGGGAGCTAATGGCTGCTTGAATAGAGGCAGTAGGGCAACTGGCAGCGCATGAAGCTGAAGGCAGCTCTTTAGTTTGTTAATGGAAAAAATAATATTAAAATGTTGAATGGATTAATTATCCTTTTTTTTTTTTTTTTTTTTTGGCGGAATTGGGGATTGAACTCAGATGCTTGCATTTGCCAGTCAAGCGCTTATCCTACTGAGCCATCTCCCCGGCCCCCTAATTATCCTTTTTTGAACTTTTTTTTTTTTTTTAAATAATGATAGTAAGTAAAAAATGTTGCATGAAGACTTGCGAAAACCCTTCTTCCTTGTTTTGGTGGGGGGGGGGTTGTTTTGTTGTTAGCTTTCCATTTATAGATGTACTGTAGAATTCTGCTAATAATTCATCTTGCCTCATGGGAGACAACAAAGACTTATATCCCTGCCTTTGATTGCATGCTTCTGTTTCAGCTTCTAGAAATGTAACAAAACCTTTAGAAGTATGGTAAAATTAATTGATTCAGGAAGTATTTATTGACTTTTAAATGTATGCTTAGCTTCACATAACTAGCAACTGTCTGTACTCTTAATAGAAAAGGTCTCCACTAAGTCTTTCACAGTAATTTACTTCAGAGTGTGGTATTTGAAAACTTTGTTTTCACATAGTTTGATCTTCTGTAATGAATTATTTGCAAGAATTATGCATACAGTGCTTTTCAGTAACATCCTTAGTCCGTGCTTTATTTGATAATTAGAAAATGACCACCTGCCTGGCAGGCATGAGGGCCTGAGTTTGATTCCCAGTACCCCAGAAAAGAAAGTGAACCATAATAATTTCAGCCAAGTGTGGTGGTGCAGTGCCGTGTTCAGCTCTAACCTAGGCAGCTTAGTGACTTTGCAGAACTTTTGTCTCAAAATGAGAGATCAAAGAGGACTGAGATTATAGCTCACTTTCTGGGCCTTTGGCTTAACCCTAGCACCAAAATAATAATGATAGTAATATTACCATATTGATAAGGTCTTTTGGCTCTTTGCCAAGAAAAGAATAATAAAGTTCAGAGGTTACGTTAGTGATTCGTGTCCATTTTTGGCTTTAAGTCCAGGTCTTTTATTTGGCTGACGAAGTTTGCAGTGAAAATGTTTTTTAAAAAATGGATAAATCGTAATTAATGCAGTTCTTCTCTTAGAGTAAACTATAAGTGGAGCAAGGCAAAATTTAGAATGTGCAGTTTTATCAGATTGTGTATCTCTGGTTAGTGGCTTAGAAGTTATCCTCATTCCATACACATATCCCACGTTAGCTAAGTAAATCATGTTATAACATATTTTACATACCTGAATAGACGTGTAAGCTTAACAGAACGTTTCAAATAACTGTGCTTTTAGATAAAGGGATGTTGTTTACTTTTCCTTTCCCCAACATAGAATGACCAAGCTAATGGAACTAGCAAATCTTCAGCCCAAGAGACCAAAGATGAGAAAGCCATGCCATGTGAGGAAGAAACAAAAAATAAAGCATATGTTAGCTACCTCTTTGTCCACTTCACACAGGTAATCTTCCCTAGTTCTGGTGTACCTCATATACTTGGTTAACTCACATTGATCCTTGGTGTGAACTGTGGAATACCAGCCTACCTAGATCATTGTTGGCCTCCTGTTGGCTAGATTCAAGAGTATTCATAATCCACTGTTTTCCAGAATTTAGTATTACGGAGTATCCCAGGTCTCAAAATCTACCATGTGTTATACTACTATCTTTATATGTCTTATATACTGCCTTTTGCTGTTATTTGCAGCCTTATCTTCAGCTTTTATTTTGGCATGCTTCCTTGTAATTTTTAAAATTAATGTTACAAATTGAGATAGGAGTTTTAAAAACTTTCCATAATTTAAAGGAGTAGATTTTTGTTTTTTAAGTGTAAATGAGATATGTAAATATGCCCATCTATGTCTTGACACTGCAGCCTCATGCTTTTAAGCTCTAGTAGTAGGTTAAAATGATAGCAGCAAGTAGTAAGTAATAAGTAGTAATGAACAGTGAACTGGTTTTACAATAGAAGCAAAGCCTCCTGAAATTCTCTGGTAGCCATGTTCCACAGTAAAACCAAATGAATGAAATCAATACTGCTGTTATCCAGAATAAAATCCTATTGTCTGTATAGAAGTAGGTATTTTACATTCTTATATAAGATCATTAACCTGTAGCTAGTTACTATTAGCAGTGCAGTACAAACCTGTATTAACAGGGTGAACTGGCTTCCCCGTATCAGTATGTATTCTGGGGTTTAATATCACCATTCATGTGCTTTCCTTCAGGAGGTTTATGCAAGTTAACATTTTTTAGTTCACATTTATCAGTTTATTGAAACACCAAATATAAGTCATTTTGTGCAGTGCTTGTAGTATAGGAAATGTTAGTACGAGCTTTTTAAATTTAAATCTGTAAGTTTTCAGAATTCTGTTTTCAATCATAAACTCATGTTATGATTTTTTTTAAAATAGCAGTTTACATCCTGTGCTATTACCTTCAGATGTATTTGATCAACCACAACCTGTAGGCAGTAAAAGAATTGAATTCCATATATCTGCTGACATGCCAAATGTATTTAATAAAGATTCACCGAAAGAACAAAATTATGAGGAAAAAAATTGTGGTAAGAATATTTTAATTATTTCTTGTGCTAATCAATTTTATGTGTTATGATTAAAATTTCTATGTCAGAACAATTGTACAAAGAAGTGAGTACCTTAGAACTGTTTCTTTCCTACTGCATGGAGGTAACTGATACTAGTAAGTGGTGTGTGTGCACACGCATCCACCTGAGCGTGTGCCTGCACCCTTCCGGACCTGACCTGTGTGTTAGTTAACCGGGTGCTGCTGTAATAGAATGCATCAGGTAGTCAGCTGCGGGACAGGAAGGATGTACTGGCTGTTTGGGGTTTCGGTTCATGTTGAGGCAGCTTTTGGGGTGGGCTTATCTCTTGGGCAGCACATCCTGGGGGCAGAGATATAGAGGAAGCTGCCTGCTCCTGAGAGGAGCCCAGGAGAGACAGTGAGCAAGCAGGAGACTGGCGTTCTGAAGTCCCCTCAAGAACATGCCCCCCAGCGACGTAAAGACTTGCTTTGAGATGAACATTTATAATAGTATTTATCATTCCCTTAGAAATTACGAGCACCGGCCAAATAGCTCAGTGGACTAAAGTGCCTGCGAGCAGTCACAGGGGCTAGGGGTTGGATCCCTGGCCTGCCATGCAGGCCCCGCCCCAGGGCATGTTGAGATGGCAATTGAGACTGGGTGTGGTAGTGTACCTGTAATCCCAGCTCTTGGGAGGCTGTAAACAGAATCACTCCAAGTCTGATCTAGTAGTAAGACCCTGAACACCCTGTAGACTCTTCCCTAAAATACCCCCCCCAAAAAAAAAATGACGAATAGTGTGTTACATAGCAGATTATGGAGATATGTGACATTTTGTCATGTTTTGGCATTTAGGCTGGGGCTAGGTAATGTTCTGTGTCGGAAAGTGAAAGTACTACTTCATGGTTTAAACATGTCCTTTTATCCTGCCATACTTGGAGAATTTTCACCTTTTTACTACTATAGAAAATACAGGATCTCATCTTTGGTAACCTATCTCTGAGTATTTGTATGAGTGTAAGATCAAATTCTAGTGTTGTAAAGGAGTGAGTGGAAAAGGCTCACTTTAATTTCTGTTTCTGGTGGTTTGTGTTAAGGTGTTGCTTTTTCAGATAGCATAAATTACCTATAACGGGTCCATAAAATTATACAAATGTATGGGGTCAGATTGTTTTTTTTAAGTTTGATTTATAGAAAGCTTTACACCATTGAATGGGGACAGTCATCACATTTTACATCACTATCAAAAGTCCTGACGTTGAAGTAATAGTGGAAACATTTAAAGTTCTTTGTTACTGGTGTTTTTAGGTCGCAGAAGTTCTGTTTCTATAGTGTTTTTCTGAGTGGTGAAAACATTTTTATAATCCTTAATGTGGCATGTTCTTTGCTTCGTTTTCCCACCTATCTCTAGGATATGTTTGATTTTGGTTTTTGTTTAATATAGCTAGAACGTTTCTACTAAAACATTTTAACATACTTCCAAATATTTTCTTGGAAGCCAGTTTGATTCTTACTGATGGTACTCATTGATATTTATGGATACAATTCAATATGTTGCTATTTAAAAATTACAAGTTGAAGCTTTAAATGTGTATGTACTTGTTTTTTTCTGTAATGTAATTAGCACAGGGTCCACAGTGTCTCACTATGCAGATCAGACTTCTAGTGTTCCTCCTGTATTCAGCCTCCTAAGTGCTGGGATCATAGGCCTGTACCACCACGCCCAGTCTCAGTGGCATCTCAGTGTGCCCCAAGGGCAGAGCTGGCACAGCAAGCCAGGATCTAACCCTGGTCACTGTGCCTGCCTGAGCAGGCACCTTAGTCTACTGAGCTAGCTGGTCGACCCTAGTACTTAGCATCAAAATTATTACCCTTTTTAGCGCTTTGGAGGCTGAAAACAGGAGGATCACTATGAGTCCAGATCTGTGTAGTGAGACCCTGTAGACCCTGTACTAAATACATTAAAAAA
>NW_004524660.1:7978420-7982337 GCF_000260255.1 Octodon degus | reverse complement strand
TTAGTAGACTGGGAAGTTAATATACCTTTATTGTTCCAAATTAGAAATGTCCTATTTTATGTCATTTATATGCAGATGTTAACTTTCTGATTTGTGTATGCAAATGTAAATCTTTTGCTTGTTTTTGAGAAGACGGAAAATTGTTTCAGTGTTTCCTGAGATAGCTCCATGCAGTCTTCATGATCATTGGATGAGTGCTCTAGGGAGTATATCCCATTAGCAGAGTACCACTGTTAATTATGTCACGTATTTGATTGATGACAGATTTCCTTTTGTTCATGTAATATTGAAAATGTCAGAGTGGGGGCAGTTGGAAGCTCTGCATCACTGTGGGCTCCAGTTATTTAAGCTTGAGTGTTTCTGTTTCCTACTAGTAAATCTACCGGCGCCTAATTTAAAAAAAAAAAAAAATCAGTGTAGGTACAACTTACTCACACTAAACATTTAAACATTTTTGTCATTTATCTCATTGGCACTCAGAATATCCTGAAACAGAGTTCTTTTTCTTTTCTCTCTTTTTTTTGTTTTTAATATATATATTTGGTACAGGTTCTCACTATGCAGCTGGGACTCATAGTGATCCTCCTGTTTTTAGACTCCCCAGCCCTAGGATTCCAGGCGTGCACCACCAGGTTCAGCGGGTCCCTCAGGGGCATGGTGGGGCCAGCAGGGCCTGCAGGACCTGGGCTCTAACCCTGGTGTAGGCACTTAGTTCGCTGAGCTATCTCGCTGGCCCTTCTTTTTTATAGACCTTCTAAATAGCGCCATAAAGCATCTGGTTGGCTGTTTAAATCTTGTCTGTGTTTCCATGCTATAATAACAGAATGAAAAGTTACCACAGAAATCACGTGACCTATAAAGCCTGAGGTATTTGCTGTTTGAACAGATTTGCTTGGACCTGTTTAAAAGCTGGAGACTTAAGATTTTTCAAAGAATTTGAAAAAATCCTGTTAAAGCAGGAAAAAAAGGAAATTGAAAACTCTTTTGAAGTGAGAGATGCGTAATGGCTAACATTAATATTAAACTCTTAGATTTACCTGCCACTGAAGTGGAATCGTCCAGTGTAGGATTTGGAAAAATCTTCCCCAAACCTAATTTGAATGTCACAGAAGAGACTAAGGAAGACTCTGATGAAATGCCCTCGGAGTGTATCTCTAGAAGGGAGTTGGAGAAAGGCCGAATTTCTAGAGAAGGTAACGTCACGAGACCACCTCAGCACGCAGTCCTTTTTACATCCCGAGTCTGTGGCTAGGAGCGTCTGTTCCTGGCATGGCTGTAAGGCACACCCTGTGAGACATTAGTTAGTAGTGTCAGCACTTTTTTGTTTTTTAAAACCCACATTTCATATGGGGAAAATTCTTTTTTGTACAATATTTCCTGCCTATATCTGTGAAAAATTTTTTTTTTTATTTCTACATGCCATATAAAAGAGATTGAATGCATTCCAACCAAGAGTCGATCTCACATGCAGCACAGGTATAGGTCATCAGAATACTGTGTCTCAGATGTATATAAAATGATATTAAAGTTAATGATTAATACTGAATATTTTAAAATTTTATATCCTAAAATAATAAATTTGTTACTGCTATAGGATTTTTTACTGTAGTAATTCATATTAGGAAAATGTAGTTTTTGATGGGTGTGATTTTCCCCTAATAACAAATGTTACTATAATTTTTATTTGGAAGTTTGTAAAAGTATTTTAATTTTATATCCTTGTTTTGTCTCTTTAAATAAGAAATGGAAACACTTTCAGTGTTCAGAAGTTATGAACCTGGTGAACCCAACTGTAGAATTTATGTAAAGAATTTAGCTAAACATGTTCAAGAAAAAGTAAGTTGAAAATTTTAAATTGTTTTTATTTTATGTTGTTTTCCAGTGGCGTCCTTGTTTATCTTTTTGTTCTTGAAATTCTAGGACCTTAAGTTCATTTTTGGACGATATGTAGACTTCTCATCAGAAACACAGCGGATCATGTAAGTGGCAGTTATAACCTCAAATTGTTTATATCTGTTAATGAATTTACTACTTTTTATTATACCACTGTTCTTCTCCAGCTGAAAATTATGTGAAGAAGTTGGTCTGTTGTTTTGCATGACTATTCTGTTAGACTTCTAGGACAGGAGTCGTTCAACTTCTATACATGGACAGACGGGATTGTAGTCTTTTTATTCCAGTGTAGACCATATTGCATCTGTTGCAGCTATTTCGTTTTTTGTACGTGTGAAAGCAGCCATAAACTCCACATAAATGATTATTCATATTTGTATTTCAGTGCCTCGTTACTTACAGAAATAGACCTTGAGAAATATTCTGGCCCTAGTCCTCAGCCTAAAGGTGTGACAGAGAAACTTTCCAGAGTTTTTAACGATAGGCAACATCGCGCTGCTGCATGCTGCAGGGCCTGGAGGGGCCACCACTGCCCCAAGGCATTGGTGACTAAGCTTTGACACTGCAAAAGCATCACCTGACATCTTAGTTCCTTTTGCTGATTATTGAGAAAACGTATGCAGTACCCAAAGTTGAAGGAGAAATGGCTTATAGGCGTTTTGGGCCATCGGCAGCTGTCTCCAAGGCAGGGTGCGTGGCAGAGGGCATTGCAGGGGAAAAACCGGCTGGAAGGCAGCAGAACAGTGAGGTGGTAAACCAGAGCAGCCCTGCATTTGTCCCTTCTGTTTCATCCAGGCTGCCCGCCCTTAGGTGCATGGCATTCCCACCCTAGGTAGGGCGCTCAGCCCCCGCGTCACACATTGAATCCTGGTGTCATATCCCATAAACCCAGGATCATACACCTTAGAACCAGCCACCTCTGCAAAGCCCCGCCTCTGACATCTAGATAGAAGCCATAATGCGTGGATGAAACAGGCCCTAGGCACATCTCCTGCGAGGCTGGTGTTTAGGTAGGGTGAGAACTCAGAAGCCTGTATTTCTAGAAAAGACGTGAGTGATTCTGATGCTGCTAGTCTTAAGATTGCACTTGAAAACATTGTTTTCATGATTGATTCAAGAATACATTATATTCTAATCAGATGACGTTATTGTTTATACTTTTGAGAAATTCTCATCTCTTTACTGGGTTGCACTAAACAAAGCTCCCAATTCAGTGAAAGCACAAGATAGGGTTATGTTTTGTGAATGATACAGAAACTAATGTTTGGAGTTACAACTTCGTTGTTTGAATCCCAAAGTAAGCAAGACTATTGGCCATATAATTAAAATTAGAACGAAGTAGGAAAAAAATGGCTTTTAATGGAGATAAAATAGACAAGCAACTTTAATTGACTTTTAATTGAAACCCCTAACGATAAATACTGCCTTTTTAGATAGTGTATCTGTTTAGATAGCTGTGTGTAGATAGCACTATATCTTAAAATTCTGTATTCATGTTCAGTAGCAGCAATTGTTTCCTTTTATCAAGATAAGAGAAACTTTTCTGCCCTGGAAAAATACCTGTTTTGTGTTGCTGGTCATAATTATAAAAAAAAGAACTGTATTTGTATAAATGCATATAAATAGCTTTATAGTTGTTTATTTCCAGTATTGCCTTTAATTATAATTCGAAGTGAAAGAACAGTTATGCTTGGCTTGGTGGTAAATGTTTGTATTGACATCACTCTGGAAAGCTGAAGCAGGAGGTGCGTCCTTGAAGAGCAAAGCCTTGCTCAAAAATAAAATGTTGAAAAGGGACCAGGGCTATATAGCTCAGCACAGAGGCCCTAGGTTCAGTCCCAGTCCCGGGGGGGAAAACCGCTTTTAAGAAGTTATGTAATGAATGTCCATTTTGTATCTGTGTATTCAAAGAGGTTAGGATAGATATATAGTTACATTCTCTTAATGAATAGAGCGATTTGTTCTAATGGTGTTTGTAAATATCATGTCCACATCTTGTACAGCAATTAACCACTAGGAAGAAT
>NW_004524660.1:7956573-7978102 GCF_000260255.1 Octodon degus | reverse complement strand
ATGTGGTGCTGGGGGATTGAACCGTGATCCCTGATGCCTTGCCAAGCTTGTTCTAAGTAGGTGCTTTAGACCACTGAGCCATCTCTCCAGCCCTGTTTTATACTCTTGTTATCCTAATGATAGGCCATGCTTAAGTTGTAAATCACAATTTCATTTTACTAAGTAGTTTTCAAATATAATTTTCTCTCAGAATTGTTGAAAGTGAATATCCGGTGAGGTAACAGAACACTGCTAGGAACGAAGCCTGTGGCTTTGGCTGTCTGGTTTCCAGAGTCAGTGTCTAGGCATCATGTAAGGTTCATTCCACCCTGAAATTCTGTAATTCCCTGTAATTGGTTCTTGTCAGCTGTTTTTGATTTTTTTTTTTCTTTTTAGTCATTGGAACAAGTAGTATTGAATTTACTATAAGAAACTTTAAAAATCAATGTGAAATAAAACTTGTTTCCTTTACTAGGGAGGAGTTCAGCAGAAGTATTGTCTACCATGTGCAAGCCCTGGGTTCAGTCTCCAAAACAACTGAAAGAACATATTTGCTTTTAACCTTATTCTACTAATGTAATTTTTAAAATCACAAGCATTTTTATTTAGTAATGTGAAAAGTAGAAAGTGAACACATGAAATGCATACTTGGAGACAGTACGGAAGTTTAGAAAGTCTTTGTAATCACTTTTACTTTGAAGTAGCAAAATTAAATTTGTTCAGCAAATTTTCATTCACTGTATTGAAGTTCCTTGATATTCTCCAAATTAAAGCTTATCTTTCTCCCTCGTAGGTTTGATATCCGTTTGATGAAAGAAGGTCGCATGAAAGGACAAGCTTTCATAGGACTTCCAAATGAAAAAGCAGCAGCGAAAGCCCTGAAGGAAGCAAACGGATATGTTCTTTTTGGAAAACCCATGGTGGTTGTATCCTTTAAGCCATTCTGCCCCACTCAGTATAGTCTTTAAGAGAAGGGTGTGATACACTAATCCCCATGCTTTCTCAGCACCTAGAACTCTAGCTGGAGCTGTTCAGTTACAGGGAAACACGCCTTAGCCAAGTCAGGTAACTGTTTCACTTAGATTTCTGTTGGAAAATAAAGGTAGTTCAGAAGTGTGAGGTAATTGAATTTCAGCCTATCTAAGCATTTGATGTATGCAAACCAAAAGTACATCTTTGTACTAAACCTAAGCAGTGATAGTGTCTAGAAATACATTTAGTATCACCAAAAAGTAAGTGATTGTAGTTTCATGATTTTATTATAATTCACAGTTCTTCTTGAGAATTTTAAAGCCAGATAATAACCATCTAAATTTATTGTTTGTTCCATCCCTGGTACCACTAAATAAATAAATAAATAATAAATTTAGTGGTTGCTATTTATAAGCTAGGCGTCAGTAAGGTAAAGGTGCAAATGTCTAAGTGTACAAATAATAGAGGTTAGTACTTATTTCTCTTGCCTATTGTGAGCAGCAGGAAGGATACCGTAAATTTACAAACTATTAGTTTTTGAAAATTAATTTAGAAAAATCATTTACTTTCATACTCCTGAAGGAAACCTTAATTTCAAAATACTAGCAGTTTGCTCGATCTGCCAGGCCAAAGCAAGATTCTAAAGAAGGAAAAAGGAAGTGTTAAAAACTACTAAAGGTAAGTGTAAACACAACATGGTAAAAAGATAATATTGCACTGCTTCAAAGTAAAATTAAGCAAGGGTAAAAGTCTGATAGAATAATGATTCAGGTAAATCTAAAGAATTTATAAAGAAATATCAGTGCAAAAAAAATAAAATAAAAACTTAGTGCTTAAAATTGATTTCCATTAGGCTTCAAATTTATAGCTACAGAATCAAGTCCATTTGTACATTAAAAAATATATAAGTAGAATATAGCTATTTTTTCATTACTTTTTCTACCTAAAGAATTCGATTTTAAACTTCAGCACTTACTTGATAAAACAGAGTGCCCGGCTTTGTCCTCCCACCGAAAGGTTTTGATTCAGTAAGTGAAGTCGGAGACTGGTAGTGCCAGTTAACGGTGCAGCTAGGATTTGCCATCATGCTGTTCTTTCGTAAGGATCTCTGGCATGCCAGGGTACATGGGGCACCCTGCTGGCTTCTGCAGGGTGAAGAAGGTAACAGTGGGTAACAGTAGGTTTGTAGGTAACAGTGGGTCAGCTGGTGTAGGAACCATATTTTTAAAAACTACTTAGCAAAGCAGTTAATTTTTTTTTTTTTTTTTTTTCTTTTTTTGCGGAACCCAGGATTGATCTCAGGCCCTTGCACTTAACCAGGGAAGTGCTTATTCTACTGAGCCATCTCCCCAGCCCCAAAGATTTTTTTTTTTACTCTTAACATTGTACTGTGCTGAATATATAAAATTAAATTTTAACACTTTAGAAAGATGTGTTTTTGTGCAGTTGAATCTTTTGTCGCTGGAACAAATAATTTTAATACCTAAGTAATTTAATGGTTAGAAATAGTGGAAAGTGAAAATGTATTCCTTTTTGAAATTTTTTTCCTCTTTGTAAACTATTAGAACATGAAGTTTTCAGTTACTGTTGTCTAGCAAATAGTAAAATAAGAAAATGTTGCTGTAGTGTTTAATCTCTTTGAGATGCTTTTAATACTTATACAGTACATGTAGTAATATACCCAGAATCTGTCCATAAAGAACTTGGAGGAAAATTGTATTTTAAGTATATATTGAAAAAAGTCATTACTTTTTAAATCTAATGCTGAAAAATAAGAAAACATTTAAACTGCATTCTGCTGTTCTTCTTTAGAAGCATTCCTGCGTACATTCCGCTGTAGCACTGTCATGCAGAGTGTATCCTTTCTTGTTGTATCCTTTTTGGGGCAGTGTTTTGTTCTGCTTTGTTTCCTAGAAATGTTTCATCCCTATTCTGTGCATTGGTCTAGGATAAAAAAAAAATTTTGTAGTGTGCAAATGAAATGTTTCTAAAACTATATAGCTTGAAAGAATCTTCCTTTTTTTTTAGATTTGTTGTTGAATTTTCTTTTCTGTCATTAGGTTGTAGTTTTCCCAGGAAAGTTAGTGAATCAGGTCAACTTATGGAGAGAATGTGTGCATTTGCTTCAACGCATAATGTGATCTTGTACTTCTATTTATGTGTTGGGTAAATTTAATTCAGTAACATATGGTTTCTATCTTAGGATATATCTAATTTGCACATTTTGTACAACGTTCAAGTGGGAAAACAAATTAATTGCCTTTCGAAAAAACAATACTGAAAGTTAAAATAATTTTACATATAAATCCCAAATTAAGTAGCAGACCTCACTTTTGAAGTTCTAATTGAAATTTCTGTTACCATAGATAGCAAATAAAGTTTTTTACAGAAACCAAGAGAAGGGTAAGAACAGAAATAACAAGATAGACGATACACTGTTGATTTTGCGTAGCTCAGTGGTGCTGGAGGAACAGGGATGCCCAGTCTGATTACAGAATTACCCATATCAGTGCTTCTCGAGCTTGGCTGTGCCTTGGAAAGGCCTGGGAACTTGGAGACAAGCAACAAAAATTAAAATATGTTGTTAGGTTCCTTCCACCGAGAGCAGGTACTGAATTGTATTGGTCTGGAATGTAGCTTCCGTTTTAAAATTTTTCAGACTTCTCTAAGTGATTCTAATGTGGAGTCAAACTGGAGATTTATACAGATTCCTAGACCCATCCTTAAAGTAATTAAGAGGAATCTCTGGGAATAGGAATCTCCAAGAATCTAATTTGAAAAAGTTTCTTTAGTAATTAAGGATAGTTTAGATACTGTTTTGTTGACACAAAATTGATGAAATGATTATTATCACCTGTAACTAAAAAAGTTTATAGATAGAAGAATAGCAGAGTTCTTGATAAACACAATTAAAATGTTTTATTTATCCATGTTACAGATTAGCTCATAATAAAGCATTTATATAATATATGCTGACATGATTCACTAATTTTCTAAATATAAGCTTTAGTCATTTTCAAACTGATAAACTTTTGTAATAATGATTATTTTTAATGAGCTTTTATGGTATTTTAGGTTTTTCCTGAGTTCCGTGTCTTTCAAGTTCTTTCCAACCTTGAGAAGAAATTGACTACTTGGACGATGGAACTGTGCGTAACAGCTTTAAAAGTATATTTAAAAATTAAATCAGTTTATTGGAAATATATTATAACTTTCACACTGATATGCCTCATATAATAAATTATTTTCTTTCTGATAAAATAGTGTTTATAATTTTTATTTTAAAGATTAAAAATAAAAACAATATAGAATTTCAAAACAAGGTGGTAAGAAATTAACAGTGGTTATTACGTGTTGTTACCTTCAAAATAGTTGCTCAGATTACCAGGTATAAGCATGTAAGATTGATCAGTGTAAACACTGTTCCTTTCAGTGAACTAATAAAAATTAGTAGTACATTTCTCTTAGCTGGCTTGTGTACAAGTATATCCCATCCTTTTCTCCTTTTGCCCATCCTGGACTCTTCCTTTTGAGCAGTTTCTTTCCCTTCTGCAGTGGTTTTTATACTTTTGTGTCTTGTTTATTCTTTCAGCATCTCACACTGATGAGACAATGCAATGTTTACACATGTAGGTCTGATTTATTGAGTATAGTGTCTCTAATTGCATCCATTTACCTATAAAACCTTGAGTTTATCTTTCTTTATAGCTGAGTAATACTCCATTGTGTAAAAATATCACAACTTTATTATTCATTCCTCAGTTGATGGATGTTTCAGTTTCAGTTTCCCAGATTTAGCTGTGATGAATTGCACTGCTGTAAACATGGGTACACATGTATCTCTGTGGTATGGCATTCTTCGTTCTAGAAAAATACCCAGAAGGGGGAGTAGCTGTGGGTTCAGTGGGATCTCAAATCCTGAAACTCCCCACTGATTTCTGTAGTGGTTGTACCACTCTACACTCCCACCAACAGTGGTGAAGGGTTCCTTTTTCCCCAAAGCCCCTCTAGCATTGGTTAGTGGTAGATTTCTTGATTGTAGCCATTCTTTTGGGGGTGAGATAGAATCTGTGTTGTTTTAATTTCCATTTTTTGAATGACCAGTGATGCTGAGCGTTTTTTCATATATTTATTTGCCATAGTGTTTCTTTATCTGAAAAGGGTGTATTCATCTGAGGTACCCATTTTTTGGATTGGGTCTTTTCCATTTTGGGGTATGATTTTTTTCTTTTTAATTATTTGTATTCTAGAGAAAAATCCTTTGTCTGAGTGCCAATTGGCTAAAACTTTTTCTTTTTCCCAATTTGTGGGTTTTCATTCTGTTGGTGATTTCTTTTAATGTGCAAAAACTTTTTAACAAGATGAGTTCCAGTGGTTGATTCTTAAGTATTTCCCATGCGGTTTAGTTTTTGTTCAAGAATTCTCTGCCTACCCCTATGTCTTCAAGATTTCTACCTCCTTTCTCGTCCAGTAGTTAGTGTATCTATTTTAATATTTACATCTTTGATCCATTTTAACATTAGTTTAGTCCATGGTGATAAACATTGGTCTTTTAGTTTTCAGCATGTGGAAAGCCAGTTTTTCCAGCAACATTTGTTAAAGAGGCTGTTCTTCTAGTGAACATGTTTGACCCCTTTGTCAAAGAGGAGGTGGCTGAGTGTGCTTGCAGTTGTGTCTGTATCTTCTAATCTGTCCCATTGATCCTCAGGTCTATGTTTATGCCAGTACCATGCTATAGCACAGTAGCATTGTAGTATAATTTTTAAGTCAAAGATTATGTTGCCTCCTGCCTTTTCTTTGTTGACCAGGATTGCCTTTGCTTGCTATTCTATGTCTTTCTCTGATTCCAGATGTATTTTCGGTGTGTTTTCTCTAGATCTATGAAGTATGCTAATGGTATTTTGATTGAGAATACATTAAATCTGTATGTTTTGGGAGTATGACCACTTTTACAATGTTGATTCTTCCTGTTTATGAGTAAGAAGTGTCTCCATTTTCTGAAATTCTCTTTGATCTCTTTTTTTTTCAGAGTACTGTAGTTTTTGTTATAGATGTTCTACTTCCTTTGTTAGATTGATTACTAAGTATTTCTTTTTTGGGATGCTAATATTACCTGTGTGGTTTCCCTAATTTCTATTGGTGAGTTTGTTGTTTGTACACAAGAATGCTGTTGATTTTTGAGTGTTGTGACTTTTTTCCCCGATACATTACTAAAATTGGTTATTAAATCTACATGTCTCCTAGTGGAGTTTTTGGGGTCTTCTATATACCGTATCATGTCATCTGCAACTAATGATAAGTTTACTTCTTCCATTCCAATCATTATTCCTTTTAGTTCTGTCTTGTCTTAATTGCTCTGGGGAGTATTTCTAGAACTGTATTGAATAGGTGTGGTTATACTGGACGTCCTTGTATTGTTTCTGATTTTAGAGTGATAGTTTTCAGTTTTTGTTTAATTAGTGTGATTTGGCGTTTAGTTTGTCATAGATGGCTTTTATCAGATTGAGGTTGAGACCATTTATTCCAATTTTCTATAGTGTTTTTACAATGAATGAGTGTTGGAATTTATCCAAAGGTTTTCCTGCATTTGTCTTTAGTAGCTCTATTGATATGGTGTATTGCATTTATTGATTTGTATATATTGAACCATCCCTGCATTCCTGGGATGAGTCCTGTTTGCGCATAGTTTATAAACTTCTTGTGATTTTACTGTGTTTTGCTTGCTAGTATCTGCCTGAGGATTTTTATGTCTGTGTTCATTAGGGAGACTGGCCTGTGGTTTTCTTTTTTGGTTGGGTCTTTCTGATTTTTGGTATCTTTACTTGCCTTAGGAATAAGTTAGTAAGTTGTTAATTTCATTGACTTGTACTAAGTTATTCAGAATTTTCATATCTTCTTCATTCACCTTTGGTAATTCATAATTTTCTAGGAATCTGTCCATTTCCTCTGTGTTTTCCATACTATGTGAGTGAAGATTTTTGAACTAAATATTGATGATCTTAGGAAATTCCACAAAATCTTTACTGGTTTCACTCTTCATTTCTTATGAAAGAATTTGAGTGTTTTCTTTCCTTTTTTATAATGTTGGCTAGGGATTTATCAATTTTATGTATTCCTTTGAAAGAACAAATTCTTTGATTCATTATTTCTTTGTATTTTCTTAGTCTCAGTTGTTTTAATTTCTGCTCCGGTCTTTACTT
This sequence comes from Octodon degus, assembly GCF_000260255.1. Classification (NCBI taxonomy): domain Eukaryota; kingdom Metazoa; phylum Chordata; class Mammalia; order Rodentia; family Octodontidae; genus Octodon; species Octodon degus. The sequence continues at coordinate 7,970,951 of NW_004524660.1, read as the reverse complement.
TATTTGACTTCAGCTGTGGTATGTTGGTTGTTCAGGAGGATACTGAATTTGTATTTGTTTATGGAGTTTTTGTGGTTTCTTTTGTCAGTAATTTCTAATTTCATTGCACTATGATCAGAAAATATGCATGGGATAATTGGTTTTCTTGCATCTAAGCATGCTCTGTGTGCTAGTATCTGATCTGCTTTTGAGAATGGGACTGTGCAGCTGAGAGAGGAATGTGAATTCTGATGATGTCGAGTAGAACCATCTGTGAAGATCCACTGAGTTCATTTGTTCACAAATTTGTTTCAGTTTTGGCACTTATTTGCCGATTTTCTGTCTAGTTCATTTGTCTTTTTGTGACAGTGCTATGTGAAAGTCCCTCCTTAATGATTGTGTCACTGCTTTTTAGATCTTTCATATCTATTAGTATTTGTCTTATATACTTGGGTGCTCCCATATTTGATCAGAATAGCGAGTCCTGCTTTTTTCTGGGTTCTTGTCCCACGGAGTGTTGTTCTCCATCCTTTGACTTTCAATTTATGAATTTCCTTATGAGTTAAAAGGACATTCTTGTTTACAGCATACTGTCGGATTTCGTTTGTTGAGCCATCCTGCCAGTTTGTTTCTTTTCATCTGTGAATTGTGACTTTTCACGTTGATGGTTATTATAAATATATATTGGCTTATCTTTGTTGTTGTATTTTCCTGCTGTTGGTTTGTTACTTTTCCCTTGCTTGCCCTGCTTAATGGTTGCCTTCTGTTATTCTTGAAATGGTGGTCATTTTTATGTCATTCTAGTACAGGTTCCCGTGCTCTTGGTAGGGTTGGTTTGATGATCATGAATTTCTTCATTTATTCTTTACTGTGGAAGTATCTAATTTCTCCATTAACTTAAAAGGTAGTTTTGCAAGGGCTATCAATCTGGGTTTGAAGTTGTTTTCTTGCGGGACTTGAAATACTTCACTCCAGGCTCTTGATGGTTTTTGTTGAGAAGTCTGCCTTGATTCTGATGCTTTCCTTTGTAGGTGATCTGTTTCTTTTCTGTAACAGGTTTTAACATTTTGTTCTTATATCGAGTTTCTAGATCTTGATTATTATCTGTGTGGGTATAGGTTTATTGTGGTTATGGCTACCAGGGATTCTACATGGCTCAAGAACCTTTGTGTCAGATTCTTTTTCCATGTTTGGGAAATTGTCTGCTATTGCTGCTGCAGATAGTCTTTTTCCTGTGTGTCATTTGTATTGACTCCTACAGTCAGTCTTACATGTTTTTTCTTTGCATCATTTTGAAGCTGTTGAACTGTTATTTCTTGGTTCCTTATTATTTTTAAAAGATTTTTTCTTTCATGGTCACTAGCTGTTAGGATGCCTTAAAGGTCTGAAAGTGTGTCTTCAGTTTCATTCAAGTGGTTTTGCCAGTTTTCAGTGGAATTCTTATTGTGTATTTCTTTGAATCTGTTTCATGCCTTCTAATTTTTCCTATATTTTTCATTCAAGCCTTCCATCATTTTTTTATGTCTCTTAGTCATGCTGAGCAATTGTTTCATTATGGTTGTCATTTCTTTTTTTTACTTGTGTTTATTTTTTATCTGATTTACTCTGTAGTGTTGTGGAGTTGACTTTTATTCACCTTTCAAAATGGAAACACATATAGGTGGCTATCATTCATCTACAAGAAGTTTATCTAAAATGCCATGACTGCTACAAGAACTAATACGATTTATCTTGAACACCTCACATATAAGAAGCTAAACTCAAAAAGCATGATGTGTTTTTCATGATGCATGAAGGCAAACTGTAGGACCAAGAAGCAACCACTGGCTGTGAGGAGCCAGCAGTGGATCAAAGAATTGACTACAAAAGGACCTGAGAGTTTGGAGGTGTGAGAGACATAATCTGTGTTCTTTATGGCTATGTACTATGTGTTTGTCAAAACTTGTAGACCTATACACATACAAAATAGTTGTATATAGTTGTACTGTATATAAAAAGTTACATAATAAAAAGTTATTTTCCTGCACTGTATCATGATTTGTGTGCTTGGTATGGTAACAAGAATAAATATAAGCCACCTCAGGTAACACTGACATGAGATCTCATAGTACTTATTTATAGGCATTCTATTTTTTAATTTTATGATTTTTTTTTTCGGACAAATTCAGTTCAAAGATTTTTCCTATTTAATTTGTGTTTTGTTTCAATTTTAAATGTTTTCAGCTTTGGTGAAGGGGCCAGTTAACTAATTTTTAATTTCTGTGAACCTACCCACAATTAAGGCCCTTACTATCTGCAGCCAGTACTATAACTTTTTTTTAAAAATCTTAGTTTTAATTGACTTTGACAAGTCAAAACATCTCTATGATCCTTGGTTTCCATATTTATAATTTGGGTATAACAACATCACTCTAGCAGTATTGTGGAGCCATACACCTACAGTACATAAAGCGTCTGTAGTACTGATGTCTAACAGATGTCTTCCTTATGACTGTGACATTATGTAAAGGAATTTTTTTTCTTCCTTTTTTTTATACCTAAAATCAAATGGTTGCCTGGCCCAGAACCTTTGTATAATATAAAATCGTCTCATTTCTGAGAAATGAGCAGCCGTGCCCTGCTTTAGATTCCTTGAAGTAAGCTTTTGCTGTTGTTTTTAATACATATTTGTGATGCATATTCAGTAGATTTGTTGTGAGGAGTTGATACATACACATACGACATCCTGGTCCTTTGCATTTCTTCCACTCCCATACCCACTTGATCCTGACTTTTAATAAAATGCTAAGGAAGATACTTAATCAAATACCTATCTTCCTGTTCCAGTGTTCACGAAACACATATATGGAGCTGTGCTAAGAAATGTTTGTTAATTCGGTATGTGTAACTGTAATGAATACATCCTAAGAATTGAAAGAAACTCTTTAAAGAATCAAAATATCTGGCAATCTGAGTACTTAGAAGGAAAGAAACTGGCACGCAAAACCAAGAAACTCCAACGGCTCCCAAGTGATACAAATACAGGAAACCTACAATGAGAGGTGTTACAATAAAACTCAAGAATAACAACCCTTGGGCCTGCCCCTTAGCTCAGTTCTTTAAGTGACTGCTTCAACAAGGCAGTCAGGCTCAGGATGCTGTGGTTCGATCCCCACAACTCAAGCCAGCCAAACCTGCCCTGAAGGCATTCGGAGGGGAAAAAAAAAAAACCCAGCATTATCAAAAGAAACTTCAATAAAAAGGAGCTAATGTTAGGTTACCAGTGGATTTCTCAGCAAGAACTTCCACATTTAGAGGTAGGTGAATGGTATATGTAAAGGACTAAAGAAAATACAGAAATAATGTATTCAGCAAAAGTGTCTTGAAGCTGAGGAAGGAATTAAGGCTTATGGATAAACAAGTTGAGTTCATCATAGCTTAGCGTACTGTACAAGAGTTTTTGAAAAGTCCTAGAATGTAAAATGAAAGACCAGTTACACAAGAAAACTAGGTCACTGTATCCCATTTTTTTCATCAGCTAGTTGACTTCAGTTCCATCTGCAGACTTAATCCTCTTTGCCATGTGTAGCAACAGATCCTCAGGTTCCAGCAAACGAGAGAGGAAGGAAGCTCACCTTTGTATTGAGCTTGGGTGTTGCGTCAGTGTAGCGCAGCCATCTCCCAAAATACAGTCTTTCATTTCAAACTCAATACACAAATGCAGTTCAAAGATTTACTTAAACATTCATTTAATTTAATACACAAATATGTATTAAGAACAACAACAAAAACTTCAAGAAATCTAAAGCAGGGCATGGCTGTGCATTTCTCAGAAATGAGATGATTTTACATCATACAAAAATTCTGGGCTAGTAAATTTCCTATTTTGAGGGGATACAAAATAAAACTTTTAGCAGTAAGTTAGGCCACAAAATAGAAATCTGTGAAGCATTATCTGATAAACTTTGATGCTCTATCTTAAAATATTAACCAAATTAATCACATTCAATGGATTATACATCCAAATGGTTTATATTCAAATCCATGACTTGTGTACACAGATTAATGTGATGTCACACCACAATATAAGACAAAAACTAATTTTGCTGCAGAAAAATACTTGAAAATTCTAACAATTTTGTAAGAAAAACATGAAAATTCCTCAATATAATAGATGTCATACATAAAAGACTTAATCAGTAGTAAAGACTGGACAATTTTCCTCTAGGATCAGAAGACAGATCCCCTCTCACCATTACTGTTTTTAACATTGTCATGGCTTCTGCGTAGGTGTCCCCCCAAAGCCTTGTGCAGTCATGGGCGGCTTCTGGGGTTTGTGATGATTGTGGCTGTGGTGCTGCACCTCCCTCCGGAGGGCAGGTGATTTGCATCAGGGCGTGAGGAGAGGAGAGGCTGGCCAGCTGCCTGAGCTGCCGCTGCCCTTTGCTCTCTGCTCCTTGCGGCAGCCACGAAAGGTCTCTGCCCTGGAGCCAGCCGAGTGTGGACTGAAACCTCCACAAACTGAGCTAAATAAACTTTTCCTTCCTTCATTTTGAGTGTCAGATATTTGTTCCAACAACGAGAAAAGAGCGAAACAAATATACTGGAAGTACTAGACAGCAATCAACAAAATCCATTGAAATTAAAGGAATCAAAATGATTTCTGTTCACAAATGATAGATTGTATACATAGAAAGTCCTAAAGATTCAGAAACCTATTCTTATTGGAACTAACATGAATGAATTACAGTTTTAGTATGTATCACTCCTCAAATTTCACTTGTAGACTAAGTGCCCGCCTTGGCAAGCGCAGGGGCCAGCGTTCAATCCCCAGTCTGGGACGCAGTGCCGGCCCTGCCCCCGGGGCATGCTGAGCCAGGCGACAAGAGTCCAGGCGGGGTGCTGCAGTCCTGTAATCCCCACGCTGGGGAGGCTGAAAACAGGAGGATCGCGATGAGGCCAAACTGCATAGTGAGACCCTGTACTAGTCACAAAAAAATGAAAAAAATTTTAGTTGTACTCCTATACTCCATAAATGACCATACAATAAAAAATAATTAAGAGAACAATTCCATTTTCTGTGAGACCAAAAAGGAAAAAATATACTTAGAGAAGGACACTTGGAGTTTGCTAGGGAAGATCCGTTACGCTCGCCAGTTGGTGTTTAGGCTGCTGAGCCATCCCCCCAGCCTCAGACACACAATTTATAGGACTTTTCTAACATTCACCCAAAAAATACGCAGGAAGAGTGCAAGAGGTCTGTCCACACACTAGAGACCCGAAGAATCCTGCTGAGGGTCTGGATCCGTGGTCGTGTCCTGCGTGAGTCCAGCTGAAGACCGAGAGCGTGACCGCGTCCACAAACCCAGCTGGAAGCCCGGAGCCCATGATATGATACAGCTTAGCGGCGCAAGTGCATGCCTGGTAGGCACGAGGCTCTAAGTTCAGGTCCCAGTACCAAAAAAAAGGTGCACCAGAGGGAAGAAGGGTCTGTCCCAGCAAGCTGAGGGATCTGCGCGGAGCCAGAAAGCAATGCTCTAAGGCCCGACCGGCTCCCATCGAAAGAACCACAGCCGTCTGCAGCCCCAGTGAGGCCTGGGGCGCCCCAGGACGAGAGCAGCTGAGGTCCTCGCAGGAAAGCCCGTGTGACCTGCGCCTCCCGGAGGAGAAGCGGCAGCACACCCTCTTCCCGCCCAGTTCTCCTTTCATGCCGCTGCCAACAGTCCTCAGGCAGGCCTTCCGTACCCAGCACCATGCTGACTCAGTGCTCGCTGTCATCAGTTGACCAGTAGTTAATCCACCACAAAAGTGAAAACTATGAAGTATTCCTGATGGAAATCGAAGACGGGCCGGCCAGAGGGCTCAGGGGATTACAGCGCCTGCTTAGGCCGAGCACAGCCGCAGGGTTCGATCCCTACGTGATGTGTCAGCTCCACCCCTGAGGCGCCCTGAGACAAATTGAGACTGGGCATGGTGGCTCGCGCCTATAATCCCAGTGCCTGGGAGGCTGAAAACAGGAGAATCACTCTGAGTCCCATCTGTGTAGGGAGACCCTGTAGACCCTGCACTAAATATGTTTAAAAAAGCAAAAACACATACAAGTAAAAAGAAATATATTCATGAAGTAGAAGACAATACTGTTAAAATATCCATTGTACCAAAAATGAGCTACATGGTCAGTACAGTCCTTAGGATAATCTCAGCTTTTGTACAGTGGGGGAAAAACTTTAAAAGCCTGCAGAATTTCAAGGAAAGATGGGCAATAAAAACACTTTTGAGGGCCGGCGAGATAGCTCAGCGGACTATGCACTGCTTAAGCAAAAGCAGGGACTGGGGTTCGGTCCCCAGCACATGAAAACAGGAGGATCACTGGTAGTCTTAGCTACATAGTGAGACCCTGTATCAAATACAGTGGAAAAAAAGAAACCTTGAAAATGCAGAAAAAAGTTGCAGGCTTCATACCATGATTTTGAAACAGCACAGAGCAGTGACAGTAATTAAGTAGTGAGGTAATGGCTATAAAGGTAAACGTCCAAATCGATGGAACAGAGTAGAGTCCAGAAATAAACCCTTGCGTATATGGCCGATTTGGGAGGAAGGCACTAGGATTTTAACTCACCGCCTTCACAGAGCTGTGCCCCCAGGTCTTTTATTTATTTATTTTAAAATTTGAGACAGGGTTTCATTAATTTGCAAAATTGTCGAGGCTGGATTCAAACTTCACATTTTCCTGTCAGCCTCCCAAAGTTTTAGGAGGTGTGTGCAAACATGCCCAGCTGCCTTTGTTTTGTTTTATTTTATTTTACTATTTACAGGAGTGCCCGCACTAAACAATGGTATAAGCACAGTCTTCACAGTCTTCAACAAATGGTGCTGGGAAAATGAGTACCCAAATGCATATGACTGAAGGCGAATCTCTACCCTCCAGGACGCATGTAAATCATACCAAAATGGCTTAAAAATCTGAATGCAACTACAACTATTAAAATCCTACAAGCGGGGCTGGTGACGTGGCTCAGTGGTCTAAAGCACCTACTTAGAACAAGCTTAGCAAAGCACAGGGACCGCTGTTCAATCCCGCAGCACCACATGCCAGCCAGCCCCGCCCCCTGGTGGGCTGAGCTGCCCACACACACACACACACACACACACACACACACACACACATAAATAAATTTAAAAAAAAAAATCCTACAAGCAAACGGGAAAAACCTTCACCATGTGGGATTTGACTATCTTTCATTGTTTTTAACACCTAAAATGAAAGTTTTTAAAAGGGGCAACACTTACACCTTAGAATTAAACATAGTTGACTCTGACTGGAAAATCCCCAACTTTAAATATCTTTCCCAGGGCTAGCCAAAGAGCTCAGTGGATTAAAGCACCTGCAAGCAGGTGCAGGGGCTGGGGGTTCGATCTCTGGGCCTGCCGTACCGGCCCCAACCCGGGGCGCACTGAGAGGGCAGTTGAGACTGGGCATGGTGGCGTACACCTGTAATCCCAGCTCTTAGGAGGCTGTAAATGGGATCACTACAAGGCTGTTCTCGTAGTGAGAACCTGAGCACCCTGTAGACCCTTCCCTAAAATGCAATAAATAAATAAACTAAATAACTATTTTTTCTCACAATTTGTTTGTAAAACGAAGCAAAAACAATATACAGCAGTAAAAAATAATAGACAAATTCCTAAATAAATTGGGAAATAGTCAACATACAAGCTTCAGTAAATGTTAAAATAAGCAGATTTGAGATTTTAATTAGCTTAACCAAAAGAGATGTAGACAATGTGTTCTTTTAATATTGACTTTTATGAGATTGGAATGTGGATCTTTTAAAGAATTTTAACAGTACTGAAATATAATAGTACAGTCCAGACTAAGAAATTGCAGTTGAGTTTTTCATTTTTTTAAAGAGAAAAAATAAAACAATGATACAGCATTTCAAAACAAAATGATCATAAATTAACAATGGTTGTTGCACTTTTTTCTTATGTATTTGGCACAGGATGTTACTATACGGTTTGGACTCGTAGTGATCCTCCTGTCTCAGCCTCCCCAGTGCTGGGATTACAGGCGTGAGCTGCCACAACCGGACTTGGTGGCCGATGCACCATGTTGTCCCTAGGCACTTAGCCAGGTGTGCTATCTTGCTGGCCCTTGCATTTTATTATTATTATTGTTGTTGTTGTTGTCTTTTTGAAACAGAGTCTCACTATGCAGTTTTCAGGCTGGCCTTTAGCTTACTTTGTAGTCCAGACAATCTCAAACTCACAGGGATCCTCCTGCCTCAGCCTCCTGAGTGCTGGGATTACAGGTGTGTGCCATCACCATGCCCAGCTTGCACATCATTGTCTTTAAAGTAGTTGCTCAGATTACAAGATATAGGCATGCAGAGTTGATCAAGCAATATTGATTGTGTCTTACATAAGCTTTTTCTAATGTAATGAACATTTATTATTTCCAAAGATGTTGCTGTTATAAGAAATCCTTTAATGAGCACCTCTGTATCTGTCTCCCTGTAAGCATAGGGGAATATTTATTAAGTTTTTTTTTTTCTTTTTTGCATTTAATACAGGGTCTACAGGGTCTTACTACATAATTGGACTCGTAGTGATGCTCCTGTTTTTCAGCCTCCTAAGCACTGGGATTACAGGCATGTGCCCCCATACCCCGTCTCAATCGCCATCTCGGAGGGCAGGGCCAGCATGGCACACCAGGGATTGAACCCCGGGTTTTGCACTCTGCCTAAGCAGGCATTTTAGTCTGCTGAGCTATCAGACTGGCCCTTAGTTGTTTTATTTTTTTAACTTGGAATTTCCACATCAATGTTGAAATACTGTATGACAATATTTGCTTACAATTATTTATAAACTTATTACAATTATTTTATGCAAACAATACTTTAAATGTAATTATGTTTTTCATTTTATTTTCTCACTTCAGGCCATCTATTTGGAGTAATGTTCCTTGTTGAAGATCAAATTTTTGAAGGGTTTTTTTTTTTTGCGGAACCGGGGCTTGAACTCAGGCCCTTGCGCTTGCCAGAGAAGCGCTTATTCCACTGAGCCGTCTCCCGGCCTTGGCAGGTATTGTAGTGAACTTCTGTTGGTCAGGTTTTTCTTGTGCAAATTCTAAACTGACTTCCGAAGATACAACGCTACCGTCTTTTGAGGACGTTATCGCTGTCGTGAAACGTCCTAAGTCGTGGACTACTTCGTGTACATAGAAGTTCTTCTTGCCTCCTTTCATTGCTTTTAAAATCTATACTAAAATCTATTTTCTGGAATGCCCTTCTCTGACAAAACTAATCAAAAAAGGGGAATAAAATGAATGACCATTTTGTGTCTGTATGTTCAAAATAGGATAGATACACAGCTGCATTCTCTTAATTCAGTGAATAGAATTGTTCTAATCGTGTTTGAAACAGGATATCAGGTCTGCATCTTGCACAATGAATAACCACTAAGACAACAATATGCAATGTATAATTATTGAAAATGTGCCAGTAATTGGTTGTGAAACTATCTCATTCCTATTTGTTTCTCAATAAAATTATTTAAAAAATAAAATAAAAACTATTTTCTATACCTTTTCACTGCTTAATGTTGTCTGAGATTTATGTAACTTTTCCTGTGTATTTTTGCTTAAAGATTTTTTCTTTTGAGTATTTGGTGCTCTTGTGTTTTTGTATTGTATTTTATAGGCATAGTGTATCACTTGTTTTATGAATTTTTTTCTAGTACAAACAAGCAATTATGGATTTTGATAATAAGGCAGTGGCAGGTACGCTGGCATTATAATTTTTTCACCTATCTACCTTGAAAAAATGTTTGTTACTTTTTGCTGGTTGTTCATTGTAGCATATGGTACTTGTTTCGTTTTTTATCTCATGTTCCATATCAATAAAATAAGAATGACCTTAGACACATACATCTAAATGACCAAAAAATGAAGTTTAACAAACCAATAAGACAATAGAATAACATATTAGTAATAGATTTTTAGTGTTCAAGTATATATTTTTATACGGCTTTTGGAACTTTTGCTTGATTAAAACTGAAAGTCCAGAAATGGTTCAACTATTTTATTCCGGTAGTCACTTATTACTACCATTTTCTGTTCCTAACTTGTTTGTCCTTTGACTTTCCATATTTTAGGGGAAAGGAGCTGTTATGTAGAATGTCTTAGGAATTAAGATGGTAGTGGGGCCTATTGCACGACGGGGTGGTCGTGAGAGCACAGGCGTCGTGAAAACCACCAACTCAGTGCCACTGTGGGCAAAGAGCAGACTCCCATCATCCCACTGTCATTGGACATGGGCTCATGCAAGGCCGGCACTGTGCACATCTGATGTACAAATACAGTGGCATCAGCAAAGAATCATTGAACAACTTGAGAGGCAGCTGCTGAGATGGAGAAGGTTCCTGCCACTGTGCCTGGGTGAAAAGCTGAGCGAGAGCGTGGTGCCACTGTTGACCTCTCCTGGAAATGAGATCAGGAGGTGTTTGCGACTGTTGCTCATGCTCCAGCACACAGAGGCTTTATGTTGAAAACAGGGTTGTGGGAGCATCTCAGGCTGGCGGTGCTTTCCTGAGTGTTGCTGCTGATCCTGGTGAATTGGAAGCTGGTATCCCCATGAACAGGCAGACACCCTGTGCAGGCCTCCTGGCTTATGCAATGGATGAGAAAGAACTAATTGTTAGTGTGAACAAAATGTGTTTCACTGAGCCACCCTACAGGCAGAAGAGATCTGAAGAAATTGCTAAGGAAGTCAGCACCTACAGTAAGAATATCTGCTGCAACTGGACACAGTGGCTTCTGTGCCAACTTCTGCTTGGAATGGTGATGGTATACTGGAGCCAAGTGCTAAGGGGTGGGAAGACACTCAGAGAAGGCGATGCCAGTGGAACCACACTGCTGGAAGCTTTGGGTTGCATTGTACCACACACTTGCCCAACTAACCAGCTTGTCCAGGATGTTGGGCGTGGCTGTGTTGCTGGTGACAGCAGAAGTGACTGCAATGGAAGCAGCTGGTTTCCCTGCTCAGGTGGTCATCCTGAGCCGTCCTAGCTACATCAGTGCTGGCTGCACCCCTGTGCCGGATGTCACACAGCTCACTTCGCAGCAAGTTTGTAAGCTAAAAGAAATGACCGCCTGACAAGCTGCTGAAGACAGGACAGACTGTAGGCCTGGGCTGAGGCTGGATGATAGCCCTAAATTCTCGACAGCTGCTGACACCACCATCTTACCTAGGCAAGCCCATGTGTGTTTAGGGCCACCTTGACTGTCATCACCTTGGTCATTTTGCTGTTTGCAGTATAAGACAGACAGAAGCTGTCAGTGCCCACAACGCAAGGGACAAGAAGGCTGCTGGGCTGGCGAGGTCACCACATCTACTGGAAAGCTCAGAGGCTAAATGAGTGTTGTAATTCCTAACATCTGATGCCCTGTCATAATCAGTGGAAGAACAGTGGGCTCGGAATTTTCTCCCAGTTGGCCATTTACGTTTAATAGCTAAAGACTTGTTAATGGTAACAATGCTTTGTAAAACCTTCGGCAGGAAAGGAGAAAGTCTTGTGGAAAGTTAGTGTTTTGGGTGTGTGTGTGTGTGTGTGTGTGTGTGTGTGTGTGTGTGTGGCAGTTACGTGAGCTTTTTTTTTTTTTTTTTTTTTGGTGGAACTAGAGATGGAACTTGGGCCCTTGCGCTTGCCAGGCAAGCGCTTATTCTACTGAGCCATCTCCCTGGCCCCTATATTAGCTTTTAAAGTCAGCATTTTTAATGGAAATAACTTGACTAAAAATCTGTCACGGAATTTTGAGACCCATTAAACAAAATTTGATGACGCAAAATATGAAAAGGGCAACCTAGTGGTTGTATTAAACAGGACGAATAGGGTGAGCTGTAGTAAAGCAGATACTCAAAATGTTCAGTGGCTTGAAAGAATCAATTTATTTATCATGTTTATCTCAGATCAGCAAAAAATTATGATCAGTTTCCTTACGATAAGCAAAGAAATTTATCTTGACATGTACTTTAATTTCGAAGAGTCCTAAGTAAAGCATATTACTTTTATTTTTACATTTCTTCCTTATGCAAATTCAACAGGACATTGGTAATAATTTCACACACAGGAAGACCAAATATTTGTGAAAAAAAATATATTCTATGTGAGATCAGAAATAAAAATAGCAACAAAGAATCATTTCCTTCAGAGTGAATGTTTGAAGGACAAAAATACTTGAGAATAACTCATCAATTTTCTTTCTTTTTTTTTAAGAAGAAATGAATTGGTTTATTCAAATAGTTATTTAAAGGTGAAAACCATAGATAATACACAATATTTAATCTTTTAAACTAAATATACAAATGTTTATTCTTTTCTTGACTTCTGTTAAAAGATAAATAGCTTCTGGAATTCAAATTGCAATTATCTTTTTAAAGAAAACACATTTACGATGCTATGTTTTCTCATTTTGCATTGTTTAAAATGAATTAAATTCTTAAAGACAGTAGTGTAGTAATCTCATTTAAGAATCACTTTAAATGTTAAAATTCTCCCTTTCCCCATACTCTCAGTTGTTGTGGCCCCATCTAATTCCATAATCATCAAAGGTTCACTTTTATTAGTCTTTTGAAAACATTCAATTTAATTTTATTTGACTTGATATTTTTCCTTTTCTATTATGTGAACAGGAAGGAGGACATTTGATAACATAAATAGCAAAATTCTGTATTTCAGTAATATACAGGCATCATGAAGGTTTAAGACCAAGCTCATTTGGCATAGTTGAAGTCACTCCTGCCCTTATTAAAAATGCATCAGTTTAAATACGTTGACCTGTAGGGGGCACTGTTCTACATCTGTCATCCTCAGTCAAAAAATTGAGCCGTGGGGTCTGGGACATTACAAAACCTGACAACTAACTGAGTGGAGGTAGATTATGAGGCTGTCTACTATACACACAAATGTCATCAATGAATTTCATTGCTTTATGAAAGTTCATTAAACATAGAGTATAATAATATGAGGACCCAAGACCTGAGGTGCCAGAGGGCCTGGAGCCTTTCCATGTGATATAAGAACATTTTTGTATCTGTATATAGAAAATAGTTAGGATAGATATACAGCTACTTTCTCTTAGTTCAATGGGAAGAAAGATTTGTACTAATAGTGTTTAGATAAGATATCATGTCTGTATCTTATCCTATGAATAACTACTAAGAGGACAACAATATGCAATGTATTAATTATTGTAACTGCCCTACCAACCTGTCTGGAAGCTGTCTCATTGCTATTTGTTTCTTAATGAAATTAATAAAAAGAAAATGTATAAACTTAATGAGAGTCAAGTGAATATTCTTTTTCACATCTTTCTGTCTTGGGCACAGAATTAAATCATACTCCTTGATTTTCTTGTTTGAGACAACTCATTCCTTCCAAAACTGCATGTTTCTCTTAAAAATAGGGAGTTGAATCCTCCTCGTTGGTGGGGTGAGTAAGAAAATCTTAAAGCTCCCCTGCCAAATATTAGCAGCTTAACAAATGTCACTTTCCTTCATTTGTGCTTCAGTGTCACTGTGGGATTTTCTTCAGCATTTGATTTACAAAACGTGGGTTTAACCAACTAAAATATGTATTTTTCTATCTATAAGATGGTGATTTTCAGGATTGTCATGACAACGTAGTCCTGAATGTTAGTAAAACTTGAGCGTCAACCTCTACATTTAGCATTAAAAATCCACAATACTGTATATACCCTGCTCTTCCTTGTTAAATGATTATTAATGTATTTTCTTAATATAAATTTGAAAATGAGAAAATTTTGCATAGCATCTCCTTACTCTCACACTTACAGCAACTAAGTTCTTTGTTCCACCTCATTTCTTGTGTTAAAAAGAACAGAAAGTATTGAGCATGGTTTTCTTTGCACTACTCACTCACTTCATAAGATTGTCATATTGGTATTTACAGTGAGAACAACAGATCAGCTGAACAGTCCTCCTGTCACTGCTTCAAGTTGTCTTCAGCACCTTGCTCTGTCAGGTCTTGCTCTGTGCTCTTCCTGCCAGTGCATGCGCCCGTAGAGAGAGGCTATCCATCAGATTCATAGTAGGACTGGAAAACTTTGCTCCCTCCTGACAGTGGTGTGAAATCTTCCACAAACTTTTGGTTTCCTCTTGCATTGACTGAAGAGTGTCTTTAGGAGGAGCTGGTTTTGAGAAAAGTGAAACAAGGTAAAAAGAATTTCTAACCTCATCAAATAGCATCCAGGCAGAAAATAGAAAAAAAAAAAAAATAGAGACACTGTAGACAATCGTAGCTTTTCAGGAAGGTGTGAAAGAGAATGAATGTCAAGTGAAAACGAATTGGAATTCAAGGAAGGGAGGAGGACATGAAGTAAAAAGTATAGCTGAAAAGTA
>NW_004524660.1:7929972-7949972 GCF_000260255.1 Octodon degus | reverse complement strand
TTTCAAGGGTCCATATGGTTAAGTGTTCATTATTTTTGGATTTTGTTTGTCCTGAAACAAGAAGCCTCTGTCATATGATTTGATGCAGCCCGGAGTTTCACAATCTGGTTTTGTTGACAGCACAGGTTTCAGTGTCCAGCAGCACAAAATGTACTATTTATGTTGGAAAGTGATGCGGCCTTGGCTTCAAATGCTTCTCTTATTTTAGAGTTCTGGTAAGCAAACTTAATTATCTTTCTCTGACCTTCAAAGTGACTTTGGTTAAATTTAGTTTCCTTTTAATTTCATTGGACGAGAAGGCGGGTGGAGGAGAGCTGCTGAATGGTTTACTGTACTAAGAAAATCATATGTAAGCCAATGTAAAAGTGAGATGAATGGCTGTTTTTCCAGTATAAGCCATCTCTAATTTTACAACACAATAATGTTGTTCCCTAGTGATTTAGAATATTAAAAACTGAAAAAGTTGAAGTTTACTTGGAGATAAACGTAAGTGATAAAACAGCATTCTCCCATGTGACAGTAAAGTGTTTCCATTCCAATTTAATATGTTTATTTTCAAGTACTTACTATAAAGATACTTAAATATGAGACCTCCAGGCTAATAACTATAAGTGATAAAAGGCAAAACTTGGCCTTTTTAGATCAGTGTTGATTAATTTCTGTGTTAATAACCTCTCAAGCTGGCAAAAGTGTGAGGCAGCTTCCATGGAGAGAAAGAACTGTGCAGTTCATATCTCTATAGGTAGGTAGGAAGCTCTGTAAAGAGATACAAGTTTCTGGACCTTTACTATCTTTTGCTTAACACTTTATTAGAGCTTGTTCAGTCTATACTAGGCTAGCTTTAGTGTGATTTAAGCAGAGTTTAAGCTAAACTACTCAACTTGTCATTAAAATTCAATATGCTGAGAGAAATCCTTAATTTACACTAGAGTCTTCCCCTATAAGTTTTTCTTTTTTCTTTTTTTTTTTTTTTTTTTTGTGGTACCAGGAATCAAACTTGGCACTTTGCACTTGCCAAGCAGATGCTTATGTTGTTGAGCTACAACCCCAGCCCTATAATGTATTTATGCTGTAGACATCAAAGAAAAGAATGAATACTTCATATAATATTAATTGAAAAAAGTACTTTTGACAACATTCAGGGTAATTTTGAGTTAGATTTTTTATTAACATTAGATATTATTTTACATTTGTTTTGCATATTATTTGAACTGTACATATTAATGAGGTATGGTATAACAATTTGATATACATATACAGTATATAATGAGCACATCAAATTAGCATTTCAATTTCTTCAAAGATTTTTTTCTTATCACGGAATAATTATCTATATTTATGGGATGACTAGTTTATAATAACCCAAGAAAATTCCAAATATAATGTTATAACAGAGAGATGGCAATATTAAGGGCCCTATTTTCATCAATACACATTATATACATATGTTGAAATATCACTGTATGCCATAAATATTAGCTCTGCTTTACTGATACTTCAAATATGAATGACACTCAAGGAATATCCCTTGAATCTTAGAAAGTAATCACATTCCCATGTCATTGTGTTTCTGTGTGTGTGTGTGTGTGTGTATGTGTGTGTGTTCATATTCAAGGTGGGGGGGACTCCAGCCCGAGCCACATACAAATTAAACACTTGTTCTACCAGTGGGCCTTATTATTTCACATTTATGAAGGAATTTCAAAATTACTTCATTTTTCACATTATAAAAGCTGAAAGGCTTTAGAATAAAGGGAAATTTTCCTTTTCTAGAACAGTGCAGGAGATAAAGACAACAACTTTGTAAAAACTGTGACAGTTTCTCTGAGGATAATTCTTTTCAGATAGTTATTTAAGGAAGTGGACACAAAAACTGTTTCAATTACATATTTTGTTTTGTTTTTTAACTCAAGGATGTTTTGAATATTTTACTTCACAAGATATAAAGATATTTTCGTTGTTTTAAGATTGACCTCTTTTGCAGGATCTATAACTTCAGATTGTTTGAGGTGTAAGTTAAGATTAAATGAGGGGGCCGGGGAGATGGCTCAGTGGGATAAGTGCTTCCCCGGCAAGCACAAGGGCCTGAGTTCAATCCCTGGTTCCGCAAAAAAAAAAAAAAAAGATTAAATGAGAAAAATGTATGACAATACCTGGCCCTTAGTAGGATCACATTAAATGCTGACATATCTACATCTATTTTGAGGTGCAAATAAAACTCTCCAAGTAATGTCTGTAAATTATTTCATAATATTTA
Source organism: Octodon degus (assembly GCF_000260255.1). NCBI lineage: Eukaryota > Metazoa > Chordata > Mammalia > Rodentia > Octodontidae > Octodon > Octodon degus. Next base: position 7,947,715 of record NW_004524660.1, on the reverse strand, counting down.
TTTTAATAATGTTCTAGATAAATGCACTGTGAAAAAATGGTGATTTGTTATTAAAAGAACAGCTCAGAGTTAACTGATTATGCAATGATGAAAGTAGATTTCAAAACCAACAGGAACCCATAAACCCTGGAGACAGGGATTGCATTAAATCTGTACAGCAGTATGGGACTATGGTCATCTTCACAATGTTGGTTCTTCCTATCCAGGAGCATGGAATATTTTTCCACTTTCTGAAATCCTCTACTATCTCTTTTTTAAGAGTACTGTAATTTTCCTTGAAAAGATCTTTGACTTCTTTAGTAAGATTAATTCCAAGGTATTTCGTTTTCCTCGGTGCTATTATAAAAGGTATTGTTTCTATAATTTCCCTCTCAGTGTGTTTGTTATCTGTGTAGAAGAATGCTATTGACTTTTGGGTATTGATTTTATAACCTGCTATGCTACTGAATTTCTGTATTAATTCTAGTAGTTTCTTGGTGGAGTTTTTTGGGTCTTCCAAGTAAAGTATCATGTCATGTGCAAATAATGATAATTTAACTTCTTCTTTGCCTATTTTTATTCCTTTTATTTCTTTCTCTTGTCTAATGGCTGTAGCTAATGATTCCAGAACTATATTGAATACGAGTGGTGAGAGAGGACATCCTTGTCTTGTACCAGATGTAAGAGTAAAAGATTTCAGTTTTTCCCCATTTAGGATTATGTTAGCCATTGGGTTTTCATAAATGGATTTTACCAGACTGAAGTAGAGGCCATCTATTCCAATTTTCTGTAGGACTTTGAACATGAATGAGTGTTGGACTTTGTCAAAAGCCTTTTCTGCATCAATTGAGATGATCATGTGGTTTTTCGTTTTCGCTCTATTGATATAGTGTATTAGAAGAACTTGTACTGTTAATGTCATGTAACTCAGTAGTGTCCCAAATTTTCTGATCAAGGTGATTATGGGGCCAAAGAGGAAAGTGATCAATGATGTAGAGTTGCCTAAGGAGAGTCACATGGAGTGAAAACATTCTCTCAGGCTTTCACAGAGAGCACATTGGCTAAGCAATGGCCGTGACTCATCCACATGGCTGACACTGACAAAGGATCTACAATCTGAGGTACAGGATCTCAGGATAAATCCTGAAGGGATTTGACTGACCTTATCAGACCCAAAAGCTACAATTCTTGTTGCATAGGTCTTGCTTTGTCTTGGTCTTAACCATCCAGCAGAAAAGTATAAAAACGAAGTATAAGAAGTAAAGCCATGGTGTTATGTTGAGCTGTAGGGGACTCAGGTCAAAAATTTCTGACACTGCAAGTCAAGAGGAAGACCCAATACTATCATGGACTATTGGACTCTTTTAGAATATTTTGCTGAGTTAACACACCTATAATATTCAAATGACAGAACTAAACAAAAAAGGGGATACAGATGAATGTCCATTTTGTATCTGTGTATTCAAAATGGCTAGGATAGATATATAGTTACATTCTCTTAATGAATAGAGGATTTGTTCTAATAGTGTTTGTAAGTAGGATATCATGCCTGCATCTTGTACAACAAATAACCACTAGGAAGAGCATATGCAATGTGTTAATTACTGAAACTGTCCTACCAATTTGATTTGAAACTGTCTCATTGCTATTTGTTTCTCAAAATTATGAAAATAAAAAACAAACACAAAACAAAACCCTGGAGAGAGGCCCAGTGGGGGGACAGAGACAGAGACCCAGAAGGGAGAGGGAGGCGGAGCCGCAGGGAGGGGAGGGGAGGGGAGCCTCCTGAGCCCGCTCTGCACATGTGGTTCACGTTCCCATCACACCACTCCTGTTCTGCTTTTAATTCATAGCCCTATCCAGTCGCTCTGCTGTATTCCTTACAAAATTGCCTTCTCAGTTTGTTTTGGAAACTTGTCTCTGATAATGAAATACCTCTTTATCTTCTCCTTCCCACTCCTGTTCAAGACGCAGCAGCTCCGAGGAGTCTGCCCCGTTCTCCCCCACCTGATGTTTATGGCTCTGCTGTGTGTTGCTTATTGTTAGAAAACAGTGCCCCGGGGGCGGGGCGCACTGGGATGGAACTGAGACCTGACAGACGTGGTGCTCGCTGTAATCTCAGCTCTGGGAGTCTGAGCACAGGCGGATCACCGCGAGTCCGATCTGTGCAGCGAGGCCCTGTAGACCCTGCCCCAAGTACACAAAATAAATAAATGCACACACACCACCCTGATGTTCTCCGCCCCTCGCTGCATTTCCACATTGGATGACTCTGCTCTCTGCTAAGAATGTTTCTTACCTGTGTTCATTAAAATCAGCCTTATTCTTCAGTGTCATCTTTCCATTCTCACATGTCAAAAATGACCTTTGGGTCAGTAAGGCACTAAAGCACTTCATAATTCTCCTAAACACTCATCAAACCCTTCATTTTATTATTTTTTTCTGCATTTGATGTGTCCTTTTCCTGACCCAGGGGAATCTCTAGAGCAACGGTAAAAGAGTACAACATAAAATATGTTTGGAATGTAACATTTTTAATGACCATTTTTAAAGAAGCAAAAATAAATTGTGGAAATTAATGGTAATAGTTAATAATAAATTTTATTCAGCATAATAGCTGCTCCACTGTTATCATTTCAACACATAAACAACATTATCAATTTTTACATTGCAACTTTACACAAATTCTGAAATTTGGAGTGTACATTCTACACTTATATGACATTTCTTTCTGACCAGCAGAACTTCTTCTCAGTGACCGGTTCATGCTAGTGGCTACATTTGGGATGTCATAATTGTATAATCCTTCGAGCACAGGTGGGTAACACAGAGAAGTGTTATTTGTACTTGTCCACAGTGTCTACTCTCATCACCTACCACGTGACCCTGAACTTTGCTCAGTTTCTGTGGCCCTTAGCTTTTCATAGATACTTTTTTGCAAGATTAAAGTGGAATGCATCACAGTTTCTGGCATAGATTTCATTCATTTTTTAAAAATGAAGACATAATCCATGTTATGCCAATGTCCTGCAAAGTGTATAATACTTAGTTTGTAAGTTTATAGTCATTTACTGAGCTCTTATGACATATTAATCATAGTTAAGGTCGAGGAATAGCAGAGCTGAAGTCTACCTACAAGAAGTTTGATTCACTATGGTAAACATGTAAATCATTATACCATATTTGCATATCAATAAAATGTTTTAATAATGCCCTAAAACCAAAAAGCTTTCAGAGTAGGAAAGATTTTTTTTTTAAATGTATTTGGTATAGGGTCTCACTACGCAGCTCGGACTTATGGTGATCCTCCAGTCTCAGCCACCCCATTGCTGGGATTATAGGTATACCCCACCATGCTTTGACTCTATCGCCAGCTCAGTGTGCCTGGGTGGGTGGGGCTGGTGTGGTCTGTGGTGCTGGGAATCGAACCCCAGTCACTGCACTTTTCTAAGCAGGTGCTGAGTCTGCTGAGCTATCTTGTTGACCCTAGTGTAAAAAGTTATTATTTATGCGTGAGAATGTAAAGGCAGGATGCATAAAGCGCTTTTTCCACTCAGTGCACATCTCATCTACAAGGACTGTAAAAAGGATCATGGAAGAAGAAATCAATCGGAATTTTGTGAATCCACAGAACTGGTAAAAAGCAGGGGCAATTTCCTGTTTTACAGCGGATAGTGTGTCTGCGGTCAGCAGGCAGAAGGATCAAAGAGAAGTGTCACGATGGTTGGAGGACAGGTGGGTCCCGCTCACCCTTGATGCCTGCCCTCCAGTTGCTACTCATCTTATAAATTATATCACCAAGGCATGTCTGTATTTTTATTATTTTTTCTTATTCCTCAGCTCTAGTCTACCTACAAACATACTGTTACTCCACCTTTGAAACAATTTGTTTTTAAAAAGAAGTGAAATTTATTAGTGTAGCGTAGATATCCATAATGACCACAGGGAATGTGTACCTGTACATGATATAGTTTGATTTCTCTTTTTTCCAGTCCTTTCTTTCCCTTCAAACCCTCTTCTCTAGTTATAAAACTTTGTCTCCATCTATCCTTTTAAAATCACCTTTCCTTTCCCTCCTTCTCTTCCACCTTCCCCCTTCCTCATTACTGTTTCCTCAAGCCCAGTTTCTTCCTAGTTTTCGTCTTGCATTATACAATTTCATTCTTACTCTTTCAGTTTCTCACTCCAGGGACAAAATGTGGTGTTCACACCTGTGGGTCCAGCGTATTTCCCATAAGAGTATGGCCTCAAGTGCATCCATTCACATGGAAATTCCTCAAATTTACCCTTCATTTACGGCTGAGTAGTTCTCTATTATATGGAAAACCTCACATCTTTTTTATCCGTTCCTCATTTGGGTTGCTTCCAAGATTTAGCTGTTACAAACTGTGTTGCTATGAACATGGGTGTGGATATATTGAAGGGGTATGATGTTTTTAATTCTGAGAAAATACTCAGAAGGGGAATGGCAAGTTCAAATGGGGCCTCTAGCCCTAGGTTTTTAGTTCTTCCTTCCTTCCTTCCTTCATTTGTTTGTTCCTTCCTTTCTTCCTTCCTTCCTTCCTTCCTTCCTTCCTTCCTTCCTTCCTTCCTTGCTTGCTTCTGTGCTTTCTTTTTCTGTACCAGGGAAGGAACTCAGGACCTTCCACCTGCTTATTTATGCTGCTGAGCCATCTCCCTGGCAGTTCCTTGCTTTCTTTTAGGAATGTCCTCTGTCTCTTGCACAGCAGCAGCCCCAGTCTGCAGTCCCCCCAGTCTGCAGTCCCATCAGCAGCGCAGAAGGGTCCTTTCTCCACACTGCCCCTCCAGCAGGTGCCATCAGCTGACCTGATGACAGCCAGTAGGTCTGCCTCTTCCCTAGGCCATGCCAGCCACCTCTTTCCTAAATCACTAAAAAGAGTCCTTGACCTGATTCACTTTGCCTACTCTTAAGTTCCTGGGTCCTGTCTTTTCAGGGAAAGGATGACTTTCTTTTAAAGCATGCCACAGCTTTCGTTCCCCTTCTTACAGCATTAGTGGCTCTCTCTGCCCAGTCTGCCAGGCCCTGCAGGGCCTGACCTGCCTCTTTGGCCTCAACTCATTTGCCTTCCTAGTATCATGCATGCTTTAGCCTATCTGAAGCTTAAGCATTTCAACTGTGGGCTTTTGAGAACTACAGCAGCCACTCTGCCTACCCTCCTACTCTTCAGTTATGTGGGTAAAGGGCTGGTTGACCCCAGGAGCAGGTTCACTGGGAGAGGCAGGATATGGGAACTGCAGCATCTCCCAGAATAAACTAAGTGAACACTGAACCATATCTTTCATAAGGAAGAAGTTTCTTGTGAAAATATTACACTCAAGACCTGTGGAATATTACCGGGCCCTGCCCAACCCCAGGAAGTCAATAATACTGAGCCTTTTTCACCGTCAACAGGCAGGCCTGCATTTTAGAGCAGAGCTGCCCCACATTTCTGCCTACAGGCTTGTACTCTTTGGCTTGGTTGTCGCCAGGCCTGAAGATCCGAGTCCAGCATCACAGCAACGCTGCCAGGCAGTGTGACTCGAGTTCAGGTGAGACCTGTGGGCTTTGGGGCTTTGACCAGGTGCACAGGTGGTGACCACAGCTGCCCAGGCCTTCCCTGTGCAGAGCGCTGCCCTGCCATCCATGTTGCCCTCGCTGCTCCTGACCTGCTGACCGTGCTCCCTGTCCTCCTCCTTTCTTCCTGCTTCTACTATTTCCTCTGTCTGTCTGCCTTATGCCCTTCACCTTCCCAGGCAGGACATAACCGAGTCTTCCTACTCAGCACAGCCAGTGGGGAGTTCCCAGGCGGCAGTCAGGGGCAGGTTGAAGGCACCCAGGACCTGCGGCTTTGTTTAGACTCTTAGTGACATGTGAGCCGCTGGTTTGCTTTGCAAAAGAAAACGAGGGAGTTTTTTTCTTTCTCTCCTTTCTCCTCTCCAGTGTTCATTTCTTGTTTCACTTGGAGCACCAGCAAGCCCTTGTGAAAGGGACCTTCATGGTGACACCCACAGTAGTCAGGGTTCAGGCACACCTCTGAAGACAGGGTCTGGGATCAACCTGGGTCGGAGGCTGCTAACCCTTTAGAGGTCCTCACTGGTGGGCCTCGTGGGAGGTTCTCATACCTTCTGCCACCTGGAAGGGCCCAAGCTCCCTCACCGACTGGGGTTTGTTCCTCTGTCCTTCCTCTGTTCTCCGTGCCCACTCTAGCTTCCATTGGGTCTCTCCACCTGGCGTCCTTGTTTGTGTCCCACAGTCCCTCATTGCTGTGTTCCGAGTGGTGCTGTTGCCCATGTGGACGAGAAGCTGCTCTACGTGACTGTCCCTGGTAATGGCCCACATTCTGAGACTTGTGTTTTCTGTGCCAGCCCCTGGTGGTAGAGTGTAGTCCCGGGAGGGAAGGAGGTGCTCTCATCGAAAGGAAGCTCTTGCTCAGCCCTGTGGCTTTAATCCTCCGTTGACTGGCGTGTCTAACTTAGATGTCAGCAACGCCAAAGCAGCTCTTACACTGCAGTTACACAGTAACACAAAGAGGATGCTAGCTGGGTTCTTTCTCTACTGTCTTTTCTAAAATGTAAAACAAACCAAACAAAAATAAATGGGCCAGGGCGATAGCTAGCACAGCAGCATAAGCTCAATTCCCAGTACCAAATAAATTAAAAGAAAGAAAGAAAAAAAGAAAAGAAAAGAAAGGGACAGGCAGATAGCTCAGTGTGAGAAGCTGGGCTCAATCCTGAGTACCATCAAAAAGAAAATCTTGAAGTCTATCTGGTCTTAAGTTGTAGTGTGCTACATTTACATACCTGTTTCATGTGTTTTCAAAACAAAATTCCCCAAAAAGTTTTATTTAAATGTGTTTACAGATGATCGAGTGCTGAAGTGAGGCTCTGGATTACTTTGGTTTTCATATTTGGGTGAATCACAAATCTGTTAACTTAATTTCTAAGATAAAGTCAAGCTGCCTTTAACCTTGCTAGCATATAGTTTTGTTTCAGTTGCTAGCCTACCATAATAGATATCTTTATTAAAAATGTAAGTAGCAAGTCAGGCTTGGAGACTCACACCTGAAACCCTAACACTCTGGGAAGCTGAGGCAGGAAGAACACTGCATATTCAAGTCTAGCTTGGATGACTTAGTAAACTTTGCAAGACCATGAATCAAAAAATAAAAAATAGCTGGGGATGTAGCTCTGTAAGAAGTCCGTGGGTTCAATACTGACTGTCATTAGAAAGAACCCAAACAAACAGAACCATGTATGGCCAAGGCCCATTGCTTGCTTGCTTGCTTGCTTGATTTCCTTCTTTCTTTGTTTTGTATTGTTTTTCAGTCTCCCCAGCACTAGGATTACAGACATATGCCACTACTCCCGGACTCTGTGGCTGGCTCAGAGAGTGGCACGGCATGTGGTGCCAGGGATCGAACCGCCGTCCTGAGCTTGCCTAAGCTTGCCTAAACAGGCCCTGTAGCCCACTGAGCTATCTCGCCGGCCCCCACTTTCTGTGTTTCAAGTATAACAACTATCAGAACATTATTTAGCAAGGAGGTAGATTAAAGTGTTAACTGTAATTGCCTGATAGCTTTGGCTTTTGTGGGTAATATAAAAACAAGTATTAAAAGAGTTAAATAGATATAACTGGAATAAATGTTTAAAATTTTACAATGTAAAGTGACTGGTAAGTAATTCTAATTAATATAGACAGTTCTACAAATAAAAATTATTAAAATTAAGTTAAGGATATCTAGTCTTATCAAGAAAGAGGAGTAATTTGTATAAAATCTGGAATTTTGTAAAAATTGTTTCAAATTGCAAATTTAAAAAATGTTAATGCAAAATGAAACCAATAAATAAAAATTGGTATAAGAAACTTATGGCTTTAGAGATATAGATTCTGGTAAGCAGAGGTGATTTGTGGCAAGTTTATGCTAAATGCTACCTAATCTTGCCTGGACTCTAACACCTTGGGGCCTTTATTAACTAGTATTCTCCATCTAATTCTTGGCCCCTGACTTGTTTGATAGCCTTGTAAACTTTATGCCTTCCAAACTTCAGTGATTCCAAGTCAAACTGGCATCCCTGTGGGCATGCCAGCCCATCCGGTGGTCAGTGCTCCCAGTGCTGTGCTCTCAAACGAAACGAGGAGGCCCTCTTACACCTGCACGGCTGGCTGGCTCCGTGTCCCTGTATGAGCGGAAAGCGGGTATGAGAAGGTATCTCTTAGCATAAAGCACTAAGCGCTCGCTTTGGCAAGCTCAGGGACTAGGGTTTGCCCTTGGGTCCACATGCCACCCTGGCCCCAACCCGTGGCACAGTGAGCTGGCAACTGATTCCGGTGTGGTGGTGCACACCTGCAATCCCAGTGCTGGGGAGGCTGAGACAGGAGGATCACTACGAGTCGGAGCTGCTTAGTGAGACCCTGTGCCAAGCACAAAAAACGAAAAGAAAAAACCCAAACGAGTACCTTTGCCTATTTTTTCTTAAGAATATAAACGATAAAATCTTTCAGAGGGAAATAGGAGACAGGGGCCACCACGTAGACCAAGCTCAGCTACCTTCCTAGGGCTCTGGCGCAGGTCCTGTGACCACGTTAGAGGACGCGTGCATGTCTTCCCGCCCTGCTCAAGAGCGATACAGACCAGAGGAGCCGCAGGACACGGTGCACTCCAAGGTCGGTCGGCGCAATGCGTGACCACTGGTTACAGCTTTTCCAAGGAAGTAATTCCTTGTGGAAACATCACACCCATAATCAGTGGAAAGTACTGATTTTGTCCAGGCCTAGAGACCCAGGGAGAGCCTTGGCCTGCTTTGCTAGCAGGCCAGCCCGATTTGTGGGTCAGCTCTGCCGTTTCCCCTTGAGGTGCCCGGTCACCCCACATGAAGCCTTGCCTGAGCGCTGACACTGCTTGGCCCGCGTCCACTTCTGCTCTCGTTGGGCCGCAGGCTCCGTGTCCTGCGTCATTTCTGTTGCTATTGCTCTGGTCCCTTGCACACTCTCTGTTCTTTGTACTAGAAGTTTCCTGCTCTTGGAACAGGAAACTAATGTCGTGGCTATACACTGAACACCATCATCCTCAGTCCTTATGGAAGAGAAGCTACTTCACTCAATATGTGTCCAGTGATGGATAAAGATTTTACTGCATAAATTTAATAAGAGGAAAAAAAATAACTGAATTGAGTATTCTATCTTCCTTTCTAAATGGAACTATCCAAATATTTGCAGATAGATATTTAAAACAGTGTTTTGAATATGAATTCAGCTGGCACCAACTGTAATTTTCTTTGTATTATAAGGACTCAGAAATAAGATCAAATGCTAATTAAGCAATTCACATATAAAGAGTTTTAATATACAAGTAATGTCACGTATTTGAAAAGATGAATTTTTTTTTCAAGAAGAAAAATCACAAAGTTTTAAAAGACCATTTAAATTCCTTTCCTGGGTGAATTGTATTCACCTGCTGAGTGAGTATTATGGATGATAAACACTTGATAGTCTAAATTTATACTGATATTACATTTTACATTGTAAAATGTGTTTTTTTTTCAGGAATATAAACAATTTCTAGAAAGAGCCCTGACCCCTTCACAGCACCATGAGGCTCCTGCTGCTGCTGTCGGCCATCGGGCTGTGCTGGGCTCAGTACGACCCACACACACAGTATGGCCGCACCTCCATCGTGCACCTGTTCGAGTGGCGCTGGGCGGACATCGCCCTGGAGTGCGAGCGCTACTTAGCTCCGAGGGGCTTCGGGGGCGTGCAGGTGGGTGTTAATTGTAGCATAAATGTCATCATTTACTGTGCTTATAGAAAATGGCATTTTTAGTTTCAGTAATATAGAGCATTTGATTCTCTTACAATTTTCTAAAAGCAATTTTCTGAGGAAAAAAATTAAGAATTGTTGACAACTTTTTTTTTTGTCTCAGGCTATGAGCAGAACATCTCTAATAAGCTCTTAGTAGTTTCAAGTGATAAAACAAAATGTAGTTGTATATTCAAAACTAAGAAATAATTTAGAAAGTTCATTAGTTTTCTAAAGAATCTAGGGCCATAACATAAAACATCTTTGGAAACTTGTTATGGTTGCTTTACTTGCAGGTTTCTCCACCCAATGAAAACATTGTCGTCACCAACCCTTTCAGACCCTGGTGGGAGAGATATCAGCCGATTAGCTACAAAATCTGCTCAAGATCTGGAAATGAAGATGAGTTCAGGAACATGGTGACTAGGTGCAACAATGTTGGGGTAAGGGAATGCAAATGTCCCTTGAACTGTTATGTAGGAAGATTTCTTCTCTCCCTTGTACTGTTTTGAAGGGAAAGTTATTCACATTTTACTTTAAAATTTATTTCCTACTTTAGCTTAGCTTAAAACCAATAATTATTTTCTCTTCAACAGCTGTAAATGCCTGTACAGATACCATTTTTTCTACTAAAGATGAGACAATGTTTAAGAAGAGTTTATAAAACAAGAATTTTCTGTGGTTAGAACTAGTATACATATCTCTTATCAACGCTTTTCTGGTTAGGAATTGAAAGTTATAGTGACAAAGTTACTGACATTTTTGTGATTTATGCATCCACATACGGTTCCTTGTTTTATTTTTCCAATGGTTCTGCTAATAAATAAATTTTACTCTTTCCAAATAGAGTCAACATTGCTGCTTTTTCATGGTGACTCACTGACATTTCAATAAAATTGACCCGTGTGGGTTTTTTGGTTTGTTTTTTTTTTTAGGACAGGGTCTACAGGATCTAGAGGGTCTACAGGATCTACAGGGTCTACAGGGTCTGATTCATAGTGATCCTCCTGTTTTCATCCTCCCAAGCACTGGGATTACAGGCACACACCACCACGCCCAGTCTCAGTCACCTACCTCAGCGTGCCCTGGGGTCGGGACCAGCATGGCTGGCCGGGGATCGAACCCCGGCCCTTCATCTGCCTAAGCAGACTTTTTAGTGTGCTGATCTATCTGGCCGGCCCTTCCATCCCGTTATAGTCACAGTGCTTTCTGGTTCTCCCAACTCACCAAGTATACAGACACTTGAGCCAGCAACCAGAAAGAATGCAGGTGTTTGCTTCACGTGGTTATTTTTTTTTTTTTTTTCCCACCATTGACTTGGTTTTGCAGGAAAATAAAGTTATGAAATCGCAAATAAATACTTTGAAGTTTTATTAATACGCAGTCATACTTTAGATTTCTACCTGAAGTTAAACTGAAACAGACCCCTTGCGTCTTAGGTGCGAATTTACGTGGACGCTGTGATTAACCACATGTGCGGCGTAGGCAACGGGGCCGGGACCAGCAGCACGTGCGGCAGCTACTACAACGCGCCAAACAGGGAGTTCCCGGCGGTCCCCTACTCTGGCTGGGACTTCAACGACGGCAAATGTAAGACCGGAAGCGGAGGCATCGAGAGCTACAGTGATGCTGAGCAGGTGACTTTAAAATGATAAAAATCTCAACTCTAAACTCTCCATGTCTTTGGCTACTTCCATGCACATTATTAAGTGCCATGTTAGGTGTTAGACTCCTCAGGAAAGCAGTTAGCAGCACTAGCTGCTTAAAACTAAATATTCAAGGGCTTTTTCCTAATCCCGTGGTGGAGATACACGTAAGTGATGGAGCACTAAAATCACAAGGGAAAGTGTGTGTGTGTGTGTGTGTGTGTGTGTGTGTGCATGGGGGGGGTTATTTCTAGCTTCCTAGCACTCAAAAATAAGTGAGAGTAAAGAAGAAAAATTTCTCCCACTCAATCAAATGACCTTTATTTCCTAGTATCCATTGTCTTTTTTTTTTTGGCCGCTCAGCCCTGCCCTGGGGTAGCGCTGGCAGCGCCTGTGCAGGCGCTTTAGGCCGCTGAGCTGTCTCGCTGTCCCTCCCTTATCTATGTGTGCACTAAAGATATTTCAAAAGTGCGTCCGCCGCAAGTGTTCACATTTCCACGTGCCTGGCGTCCGCTGGCAGGAAGGCGCCAAGTACATGCCTCCTGAGGCCTAAGCAATGGCCACACAACACACGGGTCCTCGGAGAGGAAGCCGTGGCTCAGGCCCCAAACGTTTACCCACCAGGTCAGGGACTGCCGCCTCTCCGGCCTTCTGGATCTCGCCCTGGGGAAGGACTACGTGCGCACCAAGATTGCTGACTACATGAACAGCCTCATCGACATGGGGGTGGCGGGGTTCAGGCTGGACGCTTCGAAGCACATGTGGCCCGGGGACATCAAGGCGATTCTGGACAAGCTGCACGATCTGAACACCAGCTGGTTCTCGGCGGGAAGCCGGCCTTTCATCTTCCAGGAGGTACAGCAGTCTATCTGTGCACACCCTGAGGGAGCATTCGGTTCATCAGAAAATAAACATTTTTAGTTATTTAAATGTGCCATCTTGGTAATTTAATGGTGAGTGATACAGATCAGTGTTTTTAATTCCTTTTAATCAAAGATAACAATGATAGCACAGCAATTTCTTTATCATTTTTTTATCACTTTATCTGTGGAAGTTTGGGGAGTTTATTATTTTGGGGAGTTATGGGCTGCATGCTTTGCTGTGACCTTCACTACCCTTCCAGAGGTGACGTGGAAGCCTGAACATTGTGGTTTTTGCTGTCTCAGACCTGAGCGTGGACCTGGGATCTACCACTCTTAGCTGTTCACATCTATCGCTGTTACTTGTGTGAATTCCTTTTTTCTTTTGGTGGAACTGGGGATTGAACTCAGACCCTTGCACTTGCCAGGGAAGCACTTATTCCTCTGAGCCATGTCCCCGGCCCACTTGTGTGAATTTCTGAGGAAGCTGGTTAGCCCTGCTGTGTGACAGCTCCTCACGCAAGGAAGTGGCTGCTGACGGTGCTGTTGCCTTGTTCCTTGAGTGAATGCCTGGATAATTATGAGGCACTGGAAACATCAATCAGATAGTAAATGCGTGTTAACATGAATTGTTATCATTGTATTTGTAAGGCCAGCTTTCTCACAGGACAAAAGATACCTTGCCATTAATTTTCTTTCAGTATTACAGCCTATACTTTATCAAAAGTAACAACAAAAAATCCTGATATGAGGAAAATCATGTGGAGTTTTTCAAATAGCATAACTCCTTTAGAGCTATGTTTGATAAGATACTAATTCATACATCAAGAAGCTATTATCTAAAATGGATTTTCCCCTGTGTTTCTACCAGGTGATTGATCTGGGTGGGGAAGCAATTAAAAGCAGCGAGTACTTTGGAAATGGCCGTGTGACCGAGTTCAAGTACGGCGCTAAGCTGGGCACCGTGATGCGCAGGTGGAACGGAGAGAAGATGGCCTACTTAAAGTAAGTGAAGGACCACTTTTTTTTGCATTTTCCTACAGATTCAATAATCATGTAACCCAGTATGATTAATCCTGTTAGATCCTTTTGCAAAAAATAACTATCAAGAAGCTAATTATTAAATATTAGTTCATCCTCCCAAGCGCTGGGATTACGGGCGCACACCATTATGCCCAGTCTCTTTCGCCATCTCATCGCGCCCTGGGGGCGGGGCCGGCACGGCAGGCTGGGATCAACTGCCTGGCCTCGTGTCTGCCTACCCAGGCACTTCAATCTGCTGAGTTATCTGGCCAGCCCTTTGTGAGTCCATGTTTTGAGCTGCTCAATTTGTCATAGCTAAACCTTAGAAGCAACCCAAATGCCCATCAACTGAGGAATGGATAAAAAAGATGTGGCATTTGCATACAATGGAATATCACCAGTCTATAAAAGTGATAAACTTGAGGCTTTTATAGATAAATGGACGCAGCTAGAGACCATACACATAGCGAAATGGGTTGTATTCACATGTGTAAACATCGTACTGTCATTCTAGTGTAAAAACCTGAAAGAAGAAATGAAACTGGAAAGGTGCAATAAAAATAAATGAATACTAGTTCACCAGACCCCAGAGAACCACATTTTATTTAGATTTTTCCAATCATAAGGAAATAGTAAAGAAACCCAAAACATCACCGAGAGACTTTAACTTGTGCAGGGTATGAGCCTTCAGGATTTGATTCTCAATCATTTCCCTATTTTCTGTTAAATCCAGTTTATTACTAAAAAACGACCCTACCATTAATAAAATACCTACAATGTGGCCTTTCTCTGGAATTTACCATTAATTAATTTGAAATATTAAAATACTTATGGCACAAAAGTACCGTAGTAAAGCCCTATTTTAATCCAGTGTACCGTATATGTCATGATATGAATGTTGACTTCTGAACACGCTTGCTATATACCGAAACCTGTAAATTCTAAAAGCAACTTTTCTGATGGGAAGAATATTACAACTGGAACATGAATAGAATATAATCACTCATACATATCTACAAACATGTAATTAACTTGTAGATTACATGTATACACATAGACATAACAATATATACATATAACCACATACAACTCTACATCTTACAAAATCTTATGAATAATAACTAAAGAATTCATCGGCGAGTGTTACATAGAAAGGTATGCTGATTAGGCGACTCTGCATCTCTTGGGAAAGAATCCATAGGGGTATACGCATATATATCTATGCATTCTTTTAATACAGGAACTGGGGAGAGGGCTGGGGCTTCATGCCTTCAGACAGAGCCCTTGTCTTCGTGGACAACCACGACAACCAGCGAGGTCACGGAGCTGGAGGGGCGTCGATCCTCACCTTCTGGGATGCTCGGTAGGAAGCACCGCTTTCCGCATATTTTACGTATTTTTTAATGAAGGGTAAAGTTATTCTCCTATTACAATACCATTTTGTACCTTCCAGGCTGTATAAAATGGCTGTGGGATTCATGCTGGCTCATCCTTATGGATTTACACGAGTGATGTCAAGCTACCAATGGCAAAGGTATTTTGAGAATGGAAAAGTAAGTTTTTGAGTTAAAGTATCTTTTTTCTTGAGAAAAAGCAGACAGTTGTATGTATATGTATATATGTATGTATTTATTTTTAAACAGGGTCTCACTGTGCAGCTCAGGCTGACCGGCTCACTTTGTAGCCCAGGCTAGTCTGGAACTCACAACAATCCTCCTGTAATCCCAGCAGGGGTGCGCCGCCTCGCCCAGCTCTAGGCCATTTGTCTAACGCCACACGATGTTGCTTTGCTTGATATTTGTTCACTGTTTATTTAATTGTAAGCCCCAAAGCAGACTCTGGTGGAAGCAGTGCAAAGGGTAGTACAAAGGGAAATTTAAGCACGTGCCATGCCGGCTCTGCCCCCGGGCACGCTGGGCGGCCACGGAATCCGTGTGTGGTGCTACATGCCAGGAATTGTGACACTGGAGAGGCTGAAAACAGGGGGTCACTGTGAATCTCAACTGTGGAGTGCGACCCTGTACCAAATATTTTTAAAAAAGTAAAATTTATGTTAAAGTAAAAATATTTTTCTGTTGAATGTAGAATTTATGTTAAATATTGTGAAAATATTTAGAAATATAGTAAATTCTATCTTTCATGAAGAAGAATAAGCAGAGCTTAAGAATAGGAGCAAGACATTGAGACTAAAATCTGTACTTTTCATAGTCACCTCATGGTGTTTATTTGGGGATTATATATGCTGACATTTATAAAGACCTTCCAACATTTTTTGCCCATCATATGAGAAAAATAGGTTTCTATTTTTTTAAAGTTATATGGAATAGAAATGAATGATTCAACTGAGCAGAAGTTACCTAGGGAAAATATGAGGAAGGAAATTTTGCATATCAAAAAATAGAAATTTTCAGAATATTCCATGAACAATAAGAATAATAAAAATATTTTAAGTATAGTAAAGATATCAGTATGAATAGCAATTTCCAAATGAACTGAGAAACAGGGTCATGAAGATTTGTTTGAAGCTAGAAGAACTTCATTTTATATTGAAAATTTAGAAGTACCATCATGTAAAACTTTTTAACAAAGGCAGATATTCCTTTCTCCTACATATCAGACAAATATATATCTAATTTTTTCCCTAGATTTACTTTAAGAAATTCTTTTTGCACAGCAAAAGAAATCATCAACAGAATAAAAAGACATCCCATAGAGTGGGAAAAATCGTTAGCCAGTTATCCGTTAGATCAAGGACATAAAAAGAATTAAAAAAAAAAAAGACCCCCATGTTTAAAGATCCAATCCAAAAATGGGTATCTGAGATAAATACACACTTTCTAGAGGAAGAAATGCAAAGGGAAAATAAATACAGAACAACTACTATGAAGACAACAATATGCAATGTTAATTATTGTAACTGTCCTAACCTATTTTGAAACTATCTCATTGCTATTTGTTTCTCAATAAAAATATTTATAAAATAAATAAATATATGAAAAAGGTAACATCACTGGTTATTGCAGAGATGCAAATTAAAACGATGCTAAGATTCCATCTCACCCAGAAGGAATGGCTGTTTTTAAGAAATCAACCAATAACAAATGCTGGAGGGGCTAGGGAGCCCTTCTCCACGCGTAGTGGGTGTGTACACTGGTGCAACCACTGTGGAAATCAGTGTGGAGATTCTTCAGAGCTAGGACTAGAGGACTCATTTGACCCAGCTACTCTCCTCTGGGTATTTTCCCAGAATTAAGAACATTATAGCACAGCGATACATCTGAATCCATGTTAATAACAGCACAGTTTATAATAACTAAGTCTTGGAAACCACCCAAATGCCCATCAGCTGAGGAAAGGCTAAACACAATGGGTTTTTAATGCAACTGAATACTACTCTGCCATAAAGAAGATAAGTTCAAGGCATTTTAGGTAAATGGATGCACCTGGAGACCATACTCTTAGATGAAACGAGTCGGACCCCAGTGTGTATACACTGCTTTATCTCCCTGGCATGGAAACTAAAAGAGGAAATAAGGTCCAAAGTGAACAGATGTTGTGAAACCAGAAGAAACTGTTCGAAAGGGAAGAGGAACTAGGGAGGGGGAACAGGAAAAGGAAGGATAGGAAAAGGGACAAATAATTAAGCTTTAAAAAAGGGACCCTTGTTCCTGCCTAGTGCCTTTGGTCTGTGCTGAGGCCTAATAGCTGGACCCAGCCCTACTTTTCTGCCAGTTGTGAAAATATTAACACAACTGACTGAAGATAAGCAATCAGAAATGCCGTTCTGTACTTTGAATGCTTCAGTAGCACTTGTGTTTCTTGTCAGACCCTGATGTAAAAGAAAATCTTCTTGAATTATTGAGATACTAATCTAAGTTGTAATATCATATAATACAAATAAATTCTCCTGTATCTGTAGGGTCTTTCATTTGTAAAGCAAAAACATGTTTGCAGACAAGATATTAAGTCTATCTTTATGTTTTCTATTAAATCCTTAAATCTGTGAAAAAATGGAAACAAAACTTTGTAAATAGAGAGGAGAAGAGGGTTGTAGGGAAGAGAAGGGATTGGGAAAAAAGAGGACCCAATATATATCACGTATGGGTACAAAATCCGATGAATATGATTTTATGCCAATGAACTTAATTAAAGAACATGTGACGCAGTCAAGAAATACATAAATTTAACATAGGCTAGGCTATCACTTCCAATGTCCTTAACATTTAAAACTCTGTGTAATCTATTTTGACAAGCCATAGATAGATATTTTGAGTTAACTGTACTACACAATTTTAAAGAGATTAGAATGTCAGAGTAATTTTAATACAAAAATTTTCAATGTGCCTACCATAGTTACTAAGTTTTCGGCATGGTTATGCATTATGTCAAGAAAATAAAATCCTAGGAGAGAGGGAGAGGGAGAGGGAGAGGGAGAGGG
>NW_004524660.1:7923036-7929832 GCF_000260255.1 Octodon degus | reverse complement strand
GAGAGGGAGAGGGACAGGGAGCGGGAGCGGGAGCGGGAGAGAACGAGAGAGCACATTCCAGTGCTCTGCGAAATAAGAGTTTCTACTTTTGGAGAGTTTTGATATTTAGAACATGTCTCTTTACACTGAAGATGCGCGCCGCCATGCCCAGTCTCAATTGCTGTCTCAGTGTGCCCCGGGGCGGGGCTGGCACGGCAGGCCTGGGGATCGGACCCCCAGCCCCTTACTATTTTATTTTTCTAGACATCAAGCACTGTCCCTACGATGCTCACAAGAAAGCTGAGGCCCACAGCTCCGAAGCTGTGTGTGCGGCTGTTGCACCTCACAGTACTGGAACTGCACTTTAGCCCCAGTGTTCCTGACACTGCTGCCCTTGCCTTCCCATGACACTGAGTGGTGACATTTGAAACTGTTGCTTGGAAAGAAAATGAAAGAGTGAGCATGTGCTACCATGGCTCGGACGAGCCTGGAGAATGCGAGTCTGAAGGACAAGGAAGCCTCGGTGCAGGTCTACAAGATATGAGGGAGCGGGGCCCTGCGCTCAGATCTGCAGAAACAAAGCAGCATTTGGTAGAATGGAGAAAAACAATGTAGATACATGTGCATGTTAACAATCTGAGATTTTTCTCCTAATTAAGGACGTGAATGACTGGATTGGGCCACCAAATGATAATGGTGCAACTAAGGAAGTGACCATCAACCCAGACACCACCTGCGGCAATGGCTGGGTCTGTGAGCACCGCTGGCGCCAGATCAGGTGGGGGTAGTTACTGAGCCATCTCCTCTAGTAGGAATTTTTTCTTCAAGTTTTATTTTATTGAACTTGAAAGATACCAGAATCTTATATGGGCTTGTGCTTGTAGGAACATGGTTGCTTTCCGAAATGTAGCCAATGGCCAGCCTTTTGCAAACTGGTGGGACAACGGCAGCAACCAGGTGGCCTTTGGAAGAGGAAACAAAGCGTTCATCGTCTTTAACAATGATGACTGGTGAGTCAATAGCAGTTAGAAATATCTTTGTATTCTGTTATTGGTTATTCTTTTCTTTTCCCACTCATTTACTTTTTATCCTAATTGAAATATCTTTTGTTCTTTAGCTTAACAAAACAAAGATTTAAAATGTACAGAAGAGGGGCTAATGAGATAGATCAGTGGTCTAAAGTGCCTGCGTAGGCAAGCTTAGGCAGGCGCAAGGGCCCGCAGTTCCATCCCTGGCACCACATACCGTGTCAGCCCTACCCTCAGGGTGCGCTGAGCTGGTAAAAAAAAAAAAGACAGAAAAAAAACAATTTTGGATCTTTTCAGATTCCTCAGTTTTTATAAGCATTTTCTGTTTTAAGTAGAGTTCATTTTATGCAGCTGTGTCTATATACATATATAATATATGAATATATGTATTATATATGTGTAATAGTATAGTTTTATAGCATAATATATATAATATGCACTAATATGTTCTCATCACACTGTCTAATTAATGCACCAGTAGCCCAAAAGTCAATGTGATGGTTGTGCAGCCACTAAAAGAATGTGCTTTTGACGCTATCGGCATGTCATTTTGTCCCCTACCTTTCTGTGTCAGCTTCTCCTCGTCTGCATCTCTGGTTTATTTGTTGCACTTTCTTGTCTCTCTCTAATGGATAATAATTATAGGGAGTCAGAAAAGTGCAGATTTATTTATGGATTAACCGTGAGGAGAAGTTGGTCTTGGAGTGAGATGCTTCAATGATGTGCAAAAAGGCCTCACTAAGTATAATTCTAAGCATGAGGTAATCTTAAAACAGGACAAGAATATGAGGATTAGAAATGAAAGACCAGAAATGGAGAGTTTTAAAACTGAAACACCAAAGCTTGCTGGGTAAAATTATTGACCACACAATATATATCTTTATAAATAATTTTGAAAAAGAATTGTTCTTCTACTCAAAATTAGTTCATTTTAGCCTAATTCTATTTAGATAAATAATTAATATATATTGCTTTTATTTAACCAAAAGATGCCAGGATTAGTTCTTTTTCTGTTTTGGATTTGAGAACTAAAATAAATCTATACAAGACAACTTTATATTCCAAAACTATATGCCTCTATGTGGAAATACCATATTATTTTTTTACTTCTAGGCCAAATTCTTGTTAGACTCTTGGCAAAAAGGATAATTTTGAAAAAAAAAAACCCATTGAAAAATTTAAAAGTAATCAGTATTTGTTAAGTTCAGAAGAGTACAAATTTAAAATATTAACGTTTGACACGGTAGTCGTTTTCTACAAGTGTGCTCACCCCAGCAAAGCTCTTCGGCAGTTTTGACCTTCCTCACTTGGGACCGTCCGCTTTTGAAGAAGGAGCTGCTCATCTGCTGTAAGGCTGCTCCTGGGCCTCAGGAAGTCTAGAGAAGCCCGTAGACTTGGACTTGTTCTTAGTGGGCCCCTGACTGCTTAAAGTTTATAGCACAAAGTTAAACTGTTCATTTATTCTAGAAATAGTCTGTTTCCTTGTATTTGTTTGACTTAAATTAAAATCATGTATTCACTTGTACTTTTCAGGTCTCTGTCCACCACCTTGCAGACTGGCCTCCCTGCTGGCACATACTGCGACGTCATTTCTGGGGATAAAGTTGACGGCTACTGCACAGGAATCAAAGTCTACGTTGGTGGTGACGGCAAGGCTCAGTTTTCTATCAGTAACTCGGCCGAAGACCCCTTCATTGCCATCCATGTTGACGCAAAGATATAAAATTCAAATTAAATGCACGTAGAGAAAGCAGAAACACGCGTGTTTCTTTTCTTGGACACGCTTTAGGTCTTATCATTCATTAAACCTTAGCTGTAGTTATATGTAACCCAAATGAATCAATCTGAACATTTTAAAAACTACAAATAAGCATACAATTATAATATACCTACAACTAAGAATCAGACTTCTTAACCTTTACAGATTTCTTCTTTTTTCTTTCATGAAAAAGAATGTACCCTGCTCCACAAAAGGTGATGCTCTCAACTTGTATGAATGCTGCGGAGCCATTTTTACTTTTTGACATAGCAAAATTTTCCTTACTACCTGGTCTCCTCAGATTATATGCAATCCAAATTTTTAAAAAAATCTTTATTTTGGATGTGTTCTAACCCCACGGAGTCCTTGTGTGGGAGGCTGGGTGTCCACACCGGCGATATGAAGGCTCCAGGAAGCTGAAGTGGGGGGCTTCTCTTGGGAGGCGGCTAGGTCTTGGGGATGCGGCCTTCAGCAGAAATCAGGAAGTTCTTCTTGGACCTGGTTTATTTTCCGAATGAGTTGTTAGAAGTAGCAAGGCTGGCCTCTGGGTTCCCCTCTGGTGTCCTGTGTCACTATAATTCTTAATACTCTTCTTCCTTTCTCACTGCAGCAGCATCTCCCAGCAGTTCCCAATAATATTTACAAAGCATTATTGTTAACTCGTTCCTTGCTGAACCAACCCAATCCTACTGTAGCCAAAGATTGCTGGCTATATATTTCTATGTCTCCAGCAGCCCGTATGGTTATTCTAGTAACTCGCCAGGTCTGTGTCTTTACCAATGTCATATACCAACCTCAATATGAATCAAGGGTTCACTCTCACTCATCCACAGAACCTCTCTAGCCACTTTGCCTATCACGAGCAAAGACAAAAAGCTCCAGAAAAGAGCACGGCCCAGTTCTCCTTCATATTCTGCTAAGGCTTCCACGTGTGAGGAAGCCTGCACATGGCCCCAGGACCACTGAGGCACCTCTCATCTTCCACGCCCCTGTTCAGATTCAGCATAATTTTTCCTCTGCTACATTACTGGGACACGTGCTTCCCAACCCGTGTAATGAAAGGGTACTGTTACGGGCCTCATTTGATCATGCTGGCTACCAGACTAGGCAGACTGCCCCATTCACTGCTCGTGTCCACTTTCCTGGTCCTCCCAAAGTTGTCACTATGATGCTGCTCAGCAGACAGTCAGAGCTCTGCCATAGACATCGCGTCACATACCTGCCCTTTCTTCCGTGGAAGCCGTCATCAACTGACTCACACAGACTGAATCCCCTTGCCTACTTTGATTGTTCCTCACATGGCTCCTAATAGATGCCAGAAGATTCTTCCTACACTGGGAAAACAGAACAACAGGCACTGTTCAAGTCCCACATCACAGACCCTCCAGCCCTGGACAGGTGCTACCCAAACAGGTATCCAGGGAGTCTGGGAAAGAGCCAGTAAAAAATCGCACACCTCTGTAACATTCACAGCCAATTCTGTTCACCTGGTCAAGGTGTTTCCTTCCTCTTGGAGACCTCTGTCTACTGTATCTTCCCAATAGTTGGACTGGCAACTGCACACTGACATACCTCACCCCAAAGTGGACATTGTCCCCGGAAACCAGAGCCTGCCTCTGCGACCTACTGTTCCCTCTCCTGAGATCTTTCAGACAGCCTCCTGCAGAAGGCTGGCTCCACTGGCACCTTACAAAACCAGGTAGACTCCCTGGCAGCAGTGGGCCTTCAAAACGATGGAGGCTTGGGTAGCCTCCCTGAGGAGAAATGCAGGCCGTGGGCCTTCCTTTGGAAAGGAAGTTGTTTTCACACCAGTCAGTCAGGCATAGTACAGGACGTTGCCAAAAGACAAAAAGGCTGTCCTCAGCAAGCAAGAATTGGTGGCCATAAGACAGGAAGGCCCAGACCAGACGTCTCCCAGAAGACCCAGCTCTGCATGCACACCTGTGATGAGTCTCCTTGTGACTTTGACTTCAGGCACTCCGTCCAGATTCCTGGGGACTGCAACACCAGCCCCTGTCTCTGTAGATCCTCAGCGTCCCTCCAGATACTCGCTGACATCGCTGTGATCTCAGCCGGGCTATACACAGATGAGATTAAGGCCAGTCTCCCCACAGTCCCGCCTCGTGGTGTTCCCTCCTGTGCCATTAGTTAGCACATTTTCTCCTTTCTCTGTCTTGATATTAGGTCCTTACTCTACTGGTTGAGTTATTTCATGAACTTACAATGTCTTTTAACAATCTCGATTATGATAGGCCTTGAAGAATAAAAAAACCCAAATTAATAAATCTTGAGGAGCATAAATATGCCTAGTGAGTACAACCAAGCCAAGGCTGTAAGTCTTAAGGTGTAAAGATTTAGATAACACTGGGTAACTTTGATTGTTCCTTGCAATTCCCATTTTCTTAGTAGTTTTAAATTACAATTTTCCTAGTCTGCTTTTGCCTGTTTTTTTCTGTCCCACCTCATTCCTCTGCCATCCAGTGTTTGACATTTTCTCTCCTTTGCATATCATCTAGTTAAAGGTTTTTCATTTTTTCTCTCGCATTCCCTAATTCCAAATGCTATATTGTGAATGAAAAGTTTACCGGTAAAGGCTTTATTAATCTTTCAATAGTTAACACTATAACATATTATTTAATTGCTTTCTACCATTAGCAGAGATATGGCTGTCTCACATGTTTAGCATGTGTTTGCTGTAGGCTGATACCTGAGTCGCTTCATGTTTGTATCATAATTGTGGATTTCTTCTCTAGGGAAAGGATGGAACATAATCATTTATGTTGTTCATATCCAGTTTCCCTTGTATGATACTACTGTAGGTGATTTGCTTGATGTTACCAGGATTGCGCAATCATGGCTGTTTCCCTGTCGGCCAAAATTCAGATTGCCTTTGCGACACTAACAGTACTAGGGTCCATTCCCAGAAGACTCATTGTTTGGTTAATTACACTGCCTCCTCCCTTCACAGATTAATCAAGGTGGTTGGATCTTGGGGCTGATGCAAATACTCTTGTTAGTCATGTTCCGAGTAATCACTGAAAGGATGAAGAGCTCTCTATAGCAGCAGCAGCAGCAGCAGCAGCAGCAGCAGCAGCAGCAGCAGCAGAGTCTTTAAACTACAAGTATCCATGAACCTCAGCACAGAACACACAAACAAAATAAAAGAAATGAGAAGTCTACAAAAGGCCTCTAAAATTCCCAGCTCCATCAAAGACAACCAGGGGGAGATGAGGGGGAAGAATAGCAAAAATCACACCCCACATTATGCAGATGGATAACGGCAGAGGTTAGAAAAGGAATCAAAGAGCTACTCAGCTGGATGACAGAAGAAATAAGTAAACAAAGAAATAACGAAACTGCTTTTTAAAAAATATATTCAACACAAGGTCCACAGTGCTCACTACACAGATCAGACTCCTAGTAAGCCTCCTGTTTTCAGCCTTCCAGCGCTGGGATTACAGATGTGGCCACCACACCCAGTCTCAGCACGCCCAGTCTCAGGGCGCCCAGGGATTGAAACTACTGTTTATTATCAAAAGCGTTACATTTTTCGGCAGTGAAGTAAAGAGATAGATAGGAAAGATGAAAATGGCCTTATTGACTTTAAAGGACATGGGGAGGATCTGAGGGAAATGGGGGAATCTCTGGCTGGAGACAGAGAGAGCTGAGCCTTGTATGGACATTTTCTAGGGGTAGAGTTAGAGGGTCGCATCAATCACATATAAGGAGCTAACTGCTCTCTCCCCACCTTACGTGGGAAAGGTGAGAGGAAGTTGCACCCAGGGCTGGAGTGTGCAAGCAGGAGGGCGGGGCCGTTGGGGAGATGGGCTGTTGCTATGAGATTCAGCCACGTCAGACGACCACCATAATAATTGAGAAGTTCATACTGTGGCCAGGACCTATGGAAAAGTGGTAACCAGAATGCTCCAGTACCTTTCAGAGGACTCTAATAAAAAGCTAGATGAGGGCTGGAGAGATGGCTCAGTGGTCTAAGGCACCTACTTGGAACAAGCTTGGCAAAGCATCAGGG
>NW_004524660.1:7920605-7922846 GCF_000260255.1 Octodon degus | reverse complement strand
AAAAAAAGCTAGATGAGCTAACCGAGTGGATTCAACTCCCGAGTAACCATTTAGCAAAGAACTAGAGTCCATGACAATGTTGCAATAAGAAATCGAGGAGCTTGGAGGTTATATTGGAGGTGCGGGCTGCGGAGTGACCGGCGGGAGGACAGGACCGCAGAACCGGAAGACAGTGGCTGGCGAAGGGCCAGAGAAACATGCTGACAGCAGCCCAAGGACAGGAAAAGCGGACTCCTCAGCTGCTGGAGGACGCCAAGAACACAAAACTAAGAGTAGCTGGAATGCGGGCTTCCCCATTTAAAGGCCTACCTGCTTAATGACTGTCCATACTTAGGACCTGCATTCAGACTTCCGAAACAGGACCGTGAGCGGCGATGTGGCCCTACGGAACCTTCTACAGTAAGAACTGTACTTCTGCTGATTGTACTGTATAGTGCAGCGTATTGGTTTTATATTCTTTTTCATAATAATTAATGTAAGAGTTATAGTGACCAATCCATGTAATGACCTAGTTGCAGGAATGTAACCTTCTCATTAATGTTTGTATTTGAAAAATTAAAAAACCGCATAAATGACGTAAAGCAAATTTTCAGAAAAGTAATGGCAGAGAGCTCCCCAAATAAAAATGCAGATAAGTGAGGCATATAGAACCCCAGCAAATGAAGGAGAAACTTCCTGCACCAGGTTATACTCAAAGAACCTGAATTGCGCCACAGGGTCAAATTCCTAAAGCCTATTACAGTAAAGCGACAGGTCACCTACAAAGGTAGGCCAGTTAGAACTGCAGCAGATTTCTCGACCCTAAATTGAAAGGTCAGGAGGGTTTGGACCAAAGTGTTTCACACCCTAAAAGGTAACAATTTCTAACACTGATTTATCAATCCTGAAATTTTTCCTTCAAAATTGATATAGAAATAAAGCATTTGCAGAACAAGGATGATTTTAAAAATTTATGTCTACCAAACTGGTGCTAAAGAGACAATAAAACCAACAATGCCAGGAAGAACCAATACACTTAGTGGAGTGAACAGCTAAGCAACAGGGGAAAAATCAGGAAATCAGCAACAGAAAAACGCAGCTCTTGCAGGAAGAAGGCAGTACTCATTAAGAATAACTCAATACAGGGGCCGGGGAGATGGCTCAGTGGAATAAGTGCTTCCCTGGCAAGTGCAAGGGAATGAATTCAATCCATGGTTTCACAAAAAAAAAGAAAAAGAAAGAAAAGAAAAGCTCAATACAAATGGTATCAATTGTACAATCAAAAGGCAGATCAGTAGAAACCAAAGCCAACAACACAAAAACACTTTTTAATACAAAAGGTCCCTCATACATTAAAACTCAAAGTATGGACAATAATTTCCATGCAATGGAACCCTGTAAGAGAGCGGAAATGGTTTATCTTGATTTTAGCCAAAGTGAATTTCAAGCCAAAACTGATCAGAAGAGACAAAGCAAGTCATTATGTTGATTAAAGGAATAATTCGGCAAGAAGTGACAATAGCTATAAGCATATGTTCACCAAATTCTGGCATAAAATATATGCTGAAATGGACAAGAAAAATCAGATAAAAATCAATAAATCATACGGAGAAACTCAAAACCCCACAATCACAAATGGACAAACCAACTAGACAAAAAATTAATGAAGAAATATCAGAATTGTTCCACACCTTAAAAAATGGATCTAACACACGCCTACAGTGCTCTATCCAGCAACAGAAAGAGAATACACATTCTTCTTTGGCAGCACGTGAGACCTTTTCCCCAAAAGATCTCCTACAGCCTATCAAGCATGCTTAAGAAAATGTGAAACGATGAAAAGTATCCCATGGAAATCATCAGATTACAGAGCAGTGAAACGAGAAATCGCACCAAAAGACACCGAGGAAAGCGCGCGCACGCGGGCGGGCTCCACGGGGGCCCAACCCGAGCGCAACTGCGTGGGATTCACCCGCGAGAGCGCGCCCCTCTGCCCACCGTTTTCACATAGAGGCGAAGACAGAGAGAACAGAGGGTGCCCCTGGTTTTGAATCGCGGGTCGAAGATCTTGGAGGGCACTTCTGCGATGCTCGTCTTAGCACTCCGCCGCGCCGCTCTGCCTGCTGGTTGCCCACGTGAAAGTCCAGGAAACAAGTTTCCTTGTGGAAGTTCAGGATAGAAAGGAAAGAACGAGATGAGGGAAGAGGAGGGAGAGGGGGAAAAAGGGGGAGGGAGAAGAGGAAGGAGGGAGGGGGGAGAAAG
>NW_004524660.1:7909573-7920505 GCF_000260255.1 Octodon degus | reverse complement strand
GGGGACTGGATTCTGTTTAAGAGAGGAAAAAGCCACAGTGAGCAGCTTGTTGGTTTTGAGTCCAGGACAAGCTGACCGCCTGTCCTGAGTCAGTATGAGTCTGGGGATCCGGCAGCCACCCTGCCCCTAAGGGTGGGGGGTTCAGCTGGGGTGCTGAAAGAGGAGAAGGATGAAAAAGAACGAAGAGGAAGAAAGAAAGAGCGAAGGAAAGCATACAGATTTTGAGACAGCAGTTGAGATGATCGCCTTTGGCCTAAAGGGTCAGGACCCCGCAACGTGTGCGTGGACGGAGGGGCTCCCTCAGGTGTCAGCCTCGGATCAGCCCCCCTCACCTCCATCACCAGTGTGGGTGGGGTTAACGCCAGACCCGGACAGGTCTGTTCTTGTTTGCCTTAGGGATGAGCAAGTTTTAGCTGCATCTGACCCAGGGATAGGATATTTTTACTGAGGAGTTTTTTTGGTGGGGATTTTGACTGTACCCCTGAAACCTTTTTATTTCTGGTTAGATGAAACAGGAGCCTCATAGCTTTGGTGTTTTTATATGGAAAGAGTGTTTATCTAGGGACTTAGAGAACGTTGGCACCTGCTTGAAAAAGGAGATTAAACCTACAGCAGTTTGCAGAGTAAGAGAGAGAAAATCCTGCAACAGGAGGAAAAAACCTTGAAGGAAA
Source organism: Octodon degus (assembly GCF_000260255.1). Classification (NCBI taxonomy): domain Eukaryota; kingdom Metazoa; phylum Chordata; class Mammalia; order Rodentia; family Octodontidae; genus Octodon; species Octodon degus. Next base: position 7,919,834 of record NW_004524660.1, on the reverse strand, counting down.
AGAAAAGCTTTTGGCTGAACTTAACACAACTCACTCCCTCAGTTTACCGCCTAGTGGCTCGCAGCACACTGAGCCTGCGCAGGCTGCGAGGAGTTCCCAAGCAGGCTGGCTCACAGGAGGGTTCTTGACTCTTACCACAGAAACATAATTTCAGGACAAATCAGTAAGAGGCACAGACAGATTTTAATATGCAGAGTTAAAGGAATGTGCACAGAGTGAACAGCAGGTGGCCTTCGGGAGGGAGAAGCCGGGCTCTGGTTTTGGGAACACGCATGCTGTCTTGGAGATATCTTTAAGATGAATAGTCTAGGATGTTTCACCCAATAACATTTTTGAGATCTTTTAATTGTTTTATTTTAAGAGTAGGTGATGAAAATGTATCTTATAAGTTAATTAATTAATTGATTTGTGGTCATTTTAGATGATTTGAGAGGGAAGGCCTAGAAAGAAGAAGAAGACAGATCAAGAGGCCTAGAGCGCCTCAACAAGTCTACGTAGGAGGAATGAGCCTACAAAACAAAGATCTAGTTACCATCGGGAAACAGCATTAGTTCCTAAAGTTGTAGATATCCTAAAAATACAACTTTAGAATTAAAAATGTCCTGTGTTTTTGTTTTCTGCTTATGTTTTGTTTTTCTTTCCTAACTCAATTTAAGTGAATCTCAAATTTTTTTGTGGTTATCTTTGGCCTGGTAATTCATGTCAAAAAAAAGTAAATATAAAGCCAAAATCTGGGTACAACAAATGTCACTTATAATTTGGTGTACAAAATGATAAAGTTTTTGTACAAGAAATTGAACAGATGGGTAAATATTCCATTTGTTTGCTGTTTTTGTCCTTGGCTATTAATTGGGAAAAGAAAGTACAGCTCAGAGGTACACTGGATTTTAGGTAGAAATATGTGCCTTGAAGGAGTTTGGTTATAAACTGCTTCACGCAGATTTAAAAAGCAGCGAGCATATATTATTGTTACTCTATAATTACAAATTTGTCCAATGTAATTCATAATTTTTGTTGATTTCTTAAAGCTTTTTAAAGTCATGAAAAAATATCATTTATGGTATCTTTATTCTTAATTCAATCAATGGATATTAAAAACTGCCTCAGAACTCCAGCTTATAAAAGTATGTATTCTTTCACTTTCTTGCATTAAATGAAAACAATTACATAGTGTATCTGAGCAAATGCATATTTCCTCAGTGTAGCAGTGAACGTGCTTCCCTTATTCCTAATACTGACAAAAAAAATGTAAAGGAAGAAAAAAAGGAATTGGAATTTTAACAGAAAGTAATACTGACTCATGTTTGAAATCTTAGAATACTGAGTTTATGTGTCCCTGTAGAAAGCTTGTACCATAAACTGAACACCTGTCCCACAGGCCGGGCAGGCCCCACCCCCGGGGCACGCTGAGCCTGAGACTGAGTCTGGGCGTGGTGGCACACGCCTGTGATCCCAGCGCTGGGGAGGCTGAACACAGGAGGATCACTGTGAGTCCAAGCTGCCTAGTGAGACCCTGTACTAAATATATAAAATTAAAGAAGAAAAGAAAGCTTCTTGTAACAGGGACTTCTAGGCTATTTTTGCTAAAAGGAACGACTCTTTGTGTCTGCAGAAGTCCAGTGAGTAAGCGAGAGAAGGGGTAAAGCTTGCTATTTCTGCCATCCTGCTGCAACTGATACAGGGGAAAGAATAGAACTCCCAGCCTGCCAGGTGGCAGATACGCCCAGGTTGTGTTCCCCAAGACTGAAGACTGAATTGTAACGAATAATGGAAGTTAAGATTAGCAAGCTTTCATTCAGAAAAATAGCTTCTGAGAGATGGGAGGAGACCCAGAAGTGGATTTCCATGGACCCCATTTCACAGAGGAAGTTTGATAGAGCAAATCACGAGGTAGGTATAAACCATGGGTGGGTGCACAGTAGGACAAAACTACGATGAACTGGTAAGATTGCAAGCATGACCACCGAGGTGATACTGACACAGTGGGGACGATGGCCAGGTAGCGAGTGCACATGACAAGGACACGGGCCTTTAGGGAAGGGATGGCGCTGCAGGTCCTGGTGTCTCACCTGAGTGACTAATGTCTAGCCCGACTTCAGTGGGCCAGGGGATACCGATGATAGCGCCTACCCATGGGGTGCCATGTAGGCCTGGTCGTTCCATCTTAACCTGGGGGCCTGGCCTTCATCAGAAGTGCCTGCAGCCACAGTTGGGGTGTGTTCTCATCCTCTGCGCTGACTTCCTTGAGGGCCCAGCCCTGTCCGACAGGCTGTATTTCCGCCTAGCTTAGCTGCCCGTAGTCCAGCTATCTCACCGCTATCTCACTCTTGGGGTGAGATTCCTGTTCTGCTCCCTGCATGGCCATTGCATGATCTAGGGAGTGTTCACACAGAAACAGTGACGAAAAGCTAGTGCCCACTAAGCGCACTGCATTCTCCTCCTTGCATTTCATATGCTTCCTTTGCTACCTTGATGTTTTGGGTGAGATTCCTGCTTAACTCTGAGCCTGCACATGCTAGCCATTTAAGGAGTATGTTTTTAAAACTGATGACACAAAGGTGATTAGCCCTGAACCTGCCTAGTTCTCTCTCCCTATGTCAACGCGAAAGACACTATGAATAATTGATAGTTTGTTTAGCTTCAAGATTTATAGGAACATCATAATCAGCTACCATCTGTTTCATTTTGTTTTGTCTTGGGTTTTGAGACAGGCTCTTACCATGTAGTCCCAAGTGGCCTTGAGCCCTCTTACGTAGACCAGGCTGGCCTCTCACTCATGGTATCTTCCTGCCTCAGGCTCGAAATGCTGGAGCTACAGGCATGTGTTACCACACCTGGAAGCAACTACCACTTTAAAAATATCCTCTTCCAGGAGCTGGGGAGATAGCTCAGCAGTCTAAGTGCAAGGACCTGGGTCCAGTCCCCAGTACCGCATTCTGTGCTGGCCCCGTGTGCAGCGGCCACTGAAACCAGGCACGGTGGCCCACGCCTGTAATCTGAGGCTGAGACGGGAAGATCGCTATGAGTCTGAGCTGCGTAGAGAGACCCTGTGCTACATAAATAAATAAATAAGTAAATAAATAAATAAATAAAATAAAATAGCCTCTCTCAGATCACGAGAGCGGACCTAGAAGTCTCTAGTCACTGTGATAAACAGGAAAATTGAGCCAAGGCTTGTCCTACCTGCACTTTATCCTGACCCTTGTTCTCTGTGAGCCAGTCCTCCACAGCAGTCCCCTCAGGTTCCAGGAACAGTGAGCTTGCCCGTGGCAGGCTGGTCAGGCCGACAGAGCCACGTCCGAGATAGCGATCAGCAAGACGACAGTTTGACCAGGACTGCTGCCCTCACATACCTCTTAAGCCCCTCTTACCCTTCCCCTACAAAAGTACACAACTCTAGCCAGCACCTCAAAGATGACCTAAACGCAGGACCTTTAGAAAGTGAAATGCAAGGTGGAATTGGTAGTGATCATAAACTGCCGTGAGATTTCTCTGAAGTCGCTGTGACCGTCAGGTTGGAGAGCGGAGCAGCTTCCTCTGTCTTCTCCCTTCCGTTGAAGCTGACTTGAAAGTACTTACAGGGCCACGTTATGGTCTCTTTGAGGTTTAAATGCAGAAAGACATGAGAATGTAATATTTTCATATTTGTAAAAGACATGAGAAGTGTTATTGAGAGAATTCATGATTACATGTTTGAATATTATGAAGTAATATTTGACTATATATAGAAATTTGCTCACTATGTTTACAAGTATTCTTACAGCCTTCATTGAAAATCATTCCTTTGGGGCTGGGAGACAGCTTGGTGATCTACGTACCTGCCTGGCAAGTACAAGGACTCTGGTTCAATCCCTGGTACCACATGTGGTGCCAGCCCCTGAACCTTGGGTGCACCATGCTGGCCACCAAGACTGGGCATGGTGGTGCACACCTGAAATCCCAGCACTGGGGAGGCTGAGGCAGGAGGATCACTATGAGTCCATGCTGTGTAGTGAGACCCTGTTCCAAATAAATAAATAATTTTAAAAAACCATTAACATTCAAATCTCAAATAGTACGAAATAGCTAGATATTAAGTGTTGTGTTGCATGAACAACCCTTGAATTTCAGTAACTTAATGCACATATATTTATTTTTCTTATTTCTACCTCTATTATTTATTTGGGACAGCTCTGTTTCATTGTGATTTTCCTGGACTTGACTTCAGGCTGTGGAAGGGCGTGAGGGTGATCTAGTTTTCTTTCATCAGTCTCTGCTCAAGGCATGTTCTTTTGTGGTGCACCAAAGCAACACAAGGGACCAGCCTAAAAGATAAGTATTTAGCCTAGAAAAACGTATTTAAAGGAGTTACTCTTCTTATTGTGCAAGAACATAGATAAGCCCAGTATCACTCCAATGGGAAGAAATGTAGGAGGAAGTACAGCCACCTGCCAAAAGATATGGGTGCACAATTCTTCACCACTGAGGAAAATTCTGAGATAAGGATTCAAACCGAAATTTTTAAAAAGGCAAATAAAATCCAGAATCACACTCAGCTGACATCATGCAGTTCAGGCAAGCATAGTACCGTGATTCAGCATATTACACGTGTGTGATTTCAACCATCGTGATTTTAAGACTGTAAAGTTTCCTTTTGCAGAAATTTATTATCCAACTTTAGTGACGGTATCTGCTAGGTTCACAGGAAACAGGGGGCTTCAACGCAGACACATGGGGAACACTGCTTGCACATACTGGGCGTCCTTTCCTCCTTACGGCAGCAACATGTCGCACCCTGAAGAAGTCCCCAGGGACCACGGCTCCCACGCTGCCATGGCGCAGCTGACCTCACCTGTCAGCTTCAGGGACGCTGGCACGTGGCTTGTGTGGAGCACTCAGGAGCTGAGCTGCTCTGCCCCATGTGGCTCTGTAGGTGGATTCATTAATGAAGCTCAAGAATTAAAAGCCACTGGCATTCAAACACTATAGGTGTGTGAATTCAACACAACAATCCCACACAGTCCAGCAGTCCACAACAGTAGTCAGTTATCCGCAGAAGTTGTTGACTTGAACCTTTCACAGCTCAGCATATTAATATGGCTTTACTTTATATACCTCGTTTTTATACTTTTCTGCTGGATGGTTAAGACCAAGATAAAGCAAGACCTGTATAGCAAGAAATGTAACTTTTGTATCTGAAAAGGTCAGTCAAGTCCCCTCAGGATTTATCCTGTAACCCTGTACCGCAGGTTGCAGATCCTTCATCAGTGTCAGCCATATGGATGAGTCATGGCCATTGCTTGACCAATTTGCTCTCTGTGAAAGCCTGAGAGAATGTTTTCTCTGCATGTGACTCTTGTTAGGCACACTCTACGTCATTGATCACGATGCTTTGTGGCCCCATAATCTCCTTGATCAGAAAATTTGGGACACAACTGAGTGACATATGTTACAGTATAGGTTCTCCTATGTCCTGAGTCCTCAGTGACCTTGAAAGACTAGGGCCAAAATGGTGGCTGTCCTTGCAGCACTTCCTTTTCTCTAATTTTTGGTCTGCAAACTTAGGTTGTTAATCCTCAAGAAGAGAAGCTTATTATTACCCTACAATATAGGCAGTTGAGCTTAACTTCACTATCTATCTGAATATCAAATATCTGAGTCATAACATGGAACAGGTATTTTCCTATAGTATTTAGATGCCAATGGAATACCCTTTTCTGACAGGACTAAACAAAATAAGGGGATATAAAGGAAGGACCATTTTGTATCTGTATCTAAAGAATAGTTAGGATAGATATACAACTACTTTCACTTAATTCAATGAGAAGAAAGATTTGTACTAATAGTGTTTGGACAGGATATTCTGTCTGCATCTTGTACTATGGATAACCACTAAGAAGATAACAATGTACAATGTATTAATTATTGAAACTGTCCTATTAATCAGTTTTGAAACTGTCTCATTGCTATTTGTTTCTCAATATAATTTAAAAAAAAAAAGAATTAAAAGTCAGGCCTGAGACCAAATCCCATTGTTGCAAACAGGCACTGGTGTCATGGAAGTGCCAGGAAGAGCGCTTACGGGTTGCTCCGGTGGTGACCGGTCAGACACTGCACGTGAACAGCTGTGCCCTACATGGGAAAAACATCTGAGAAGGAAGCCAAGATGCAGAAAGCAAGGTCAGGAGAGCAGAGAGCGTCTTGGGGTTTGACATGGCTCCTCACTCCAGTTTAAAGCCATCTGTAGCCATTTCTCATTTACACAGTTAAGCCATTTTCTTCATGCTGGGTCACACTGTATTGAAATCCAAAGTGTTTAGCTTAATATTTACTGCTTCTTTTGTTCTGTAATTTTTTTCCTAAAACTTTTTCTCTTGAGTCACTTGTCATATCACCTTATCTAGCACGTCGGTGTTCCTTCATGTCTCAAGGGTCATCTATAATTCTTACTGTATCTTGTACTTGTGACTAAATCGACTTATTGTACTTCCTGAAAGTTCAGCATTGTTAAATAAAATGTGCTAAGGTTTTTAGACAGGGTCTCGTTATGTAATTCTGTCTGGCCTTGCACTCACTAGCCCAGGTTGGTCTCCAGCTCACAGTGATCCTCCTGCCTCAGCCTCCCCAGTTAGAATGTGTTTCGTAATCAGCACCTTCATTTCCTAAGTTCCAGGTGTCCAGGAAAACCTGCAGATAACTTCTTTCATGTCGCAGACTCTGCAGCATCTCTTATTGCAGCATTGCATTTTGCCTCAGTCTCCCAAAATTTGGGAGATTTGATGTGCTCTTTACAAACATATTCCTCCAAACCATGTAGCACTGCCTACTGCCGTGCTTTATAGTGTCAGTTTTTGAGAGCCTGGTTAGCTACCGCATGAAGTTGCTTTTAAACCATTGTAGACGGACCACTGGTTCTTTCCCTGCTGATGTGAATTCTTTTTGGACTCAGGACAGTCCTACACTGAAGCCTCGCCTCTGTGACCGTGTCGCTAATGCAGCTTATGCAGTCCACCTTCCGTGTCCGTGGGTTCTGTGCCTGTGGTTTAAGCTACTGGACACTGAAAGTACTTAAAAAGCTCTAGAAAACTCTGTCTATATTGAATATGTACTTTTTTGGGAATGTATGCTTCTTTTCTCCCTAAACAGTAGAGTGTGACAAACGTCTATGTAGTGCTTACATAGTGTCCGTTATTTAAAGCAGTGTACAGCTGACTTAGAGCAGAAGGAGATGCGCGTAGCTCACCTGTCAGTGCTGCGCTGTCTTACACAAGGGAGTGGAGTGTGTGCAGATCCCAGCACTCTCTCGTGGTTCCAGAGCCCGCCAACTTCAGGACACGTGTACGCATATCGACAGGCTGTCCTAAGCTCTTCATAGGCCAAGGCCCTCACTGTTTCGGGGAAGACTCCCCTTTCCCCAGATAGTGGCATTGTGTGTGAGGCACAAGCGTGCCTTCTGGTGATTCTGCGTGCGTGGAGCTCTCTGTCAAAGGTCAGAATCTCATTGTTCAGCCTTTCAGCCGCACGTGTGATAACTGGGCGAGTGAGTGTGTGAGCCACAGAGTGTGAGCAGCCGAGGGAGCGCTGCGGGGCTTGCAGCATTTCTGTTCTTTTATTCATTTGGTCGAATTCTACTTTTCTTCTTTTACACATTCTGTCAAGTTTTCTTGATTTCTTGAGGAAAAAATAATCTTGTTATCTGCTGTCTTTCTTCTCTGATTTAATTCTACCAGCGATGTAATATTACTTCTGATCATACTGGTTATCCACCTTGAAGTTATGAGGTTTTTCACATCAGCTCTAAAACCCTTGATGGATTCATTTTTATTTTAAAGTCAACGTATTAAAGTGGTACATACAATATGAAGATTGTATATATTTTTGATGTATTGGTTATGGTGAAAACGTTTAAGCCATTTTCTTCTGAAGCTTGGGGAATCTCTGGGCTGTTTTCTGTGGCGTCAGTACTGGTTTATATTCCAACACACCAGCATGGAATGCATCCCATGTCTCTATCCTTGTCAGCAGTTATTTTTCTCTCTTTGGTAATCGCCTTTATTACTGTTACCAAGGTGACATTTCATTGCGGTTTTGATTTTGATTCCCCTGATGAACAAACACTTTAATGTTTTCCTCACTGGCCGCTTACGTGGCACCTTCTTCTGTCCTCCTGCAGGCCCCCTTTGTGCATACCTTTCCCCTGCGCCCTGCTGTCTCCAGATGACAGCGGTCATCGTGCCAGCAGGACCCAGCCGTGCGCACGGACTCCTGTGTCTCCTCTGCAGGCCGCTCCTTGGAGGGCCGCCTCACCTTCAAGCATGGAAGCACCCCTGGCTCAGCAGTCCGGGTATCTCCACCTTAACGTGTGCAAGCGAAGCCTGCCACGCTTTTCTTGCACGCACCCTTCACCACTTCATCGTGGAGCTTACTGAAGGCCTCTGGTTCTCACCTTGCCAATCCGCCCATTCACCAGCAACTCTCCCTGTGCGCTCACATAAACTCAGCGCGGGCTGTTACATTTGCCCAAGACGTCTCCCAGTTTCGCAGCACATTTTTCCTCTGCCAGCATCGCACCTGGGCCATGATGTGTTGTCACAGGGCTGAAAGAACCATAAAACCTGCCTCGTATTTCCGTTGGTCTACTCTCTCCATCTCTTTACTATTATTTACAAAACTAGTCATACAGTTTAAATAAAATTCCAAACCATCCTATTTAAAACTCTTACATTTTCATTCTATTTATAATAAATTCCTAGTTGTAGTATCTTGGAAAACCGTATTTGTCAGGCACGACAAAGCAGTGCCCTCCACTCCTTCTGCATCGCTTCGGGCTACAGGGCTTGTCGTCCTGTCCCCAGCCTCCTATGGTGGTTTCCATAGAGGGTCACCTTCCTTCTGCAGAGGAGGAGCAGGATGCAGGTAGCGCGTCCCCGGCCAGCCCCGCGGCCTCCTGCTGCGAACGCTCCCAGAGGGCGGCGGCGGGCAGGCCTTTCGGGACAGCTAAGGCCCGGCGGTGGGCACCTCTGGGCTGCCTCCACGCTTCCTGCGCCCGTCACCTCCTCAGCTTGACTGCGGAGCGTGAACAACTTCTGCCCTTTCGGTGCCATCGTTCGGCCGGCCGTTCTGTCCGCTCGCCGGCCGTGCAGGAGGAGGAGCAGCAGTTTCAACCTGGGTCCTGAGCAGGCGTGCAGAAGAAGGCATTTTTCTCTGAAGCAAAAAACAATCAAAGTTGCAGAATTCCCCTTCACCAAGCTGCTTACACCAGCGGTGAACTCCTTCCACAGCTATATTCCTAGTCGCTCAAGGCAGCGCTCTTCAAGTTAGAAAGTGACGCCACAACGGGTTATGTGTAATCAATCTGCTACCCATTTCCCCCAGTCTTATGGATTTGTAGTATGGTCTCATTATCAGTTTCTTCCCTTTAACATTTAATCTATCAAACTGAGGGAGCCAATAGCTGAGGAAAACGCTGGGGAAAGAAGAAAGGACCTGTCCTGGAGCCAGATTTCTGGGACGAGGCTCATTTCCTGAGTTAAATATTACCCCAGAAGCAGATCATCCATCGCTGAGAAAACTGAGAACAGTAACCCAGAAGTAAGAAAGACTTACGCACAGTAAGTCCCCCAGCATGCGCTATAGTCTCCTGCAAGCCTTGGCCAACCCCAACCCTAATTATCCCCTCACTGACTGCACAGACCCGACCCTCACCCCCTTCCACTTTGGCATCTAAGACAGCTTCTTCAAGGCCTCCGAAGAGCCAAAGATCACTGTCAAGTGAGGGGTGGAGCTAAGCCTCTCACTACAAGACTCAGGCATGAGAACAACCCGACGTCACAACCCAGTCCTAAAGTTGAAAATCATTAACAGGAACCGCGGGGCCCTGAGCTCTTTTTCTTGGCACAGACCCAGCCTGTGGGATGTATCTAATTTTTCTCTTTCAAAGATATCTTTGATCCTGGTACAACTTTCTGGTATCCTGCTTAATATTTTGGGTAAGATATCAAGAACTAGGAAGGTTCCCTAGATCTGATTCTGCCTGCAAAACTACTGTTTTGGTTTCTTTTCTGAAAGGAGAAAAATGTATTTGTGTGGAACTTACCACAATTCTTTTTTTTTTATTTTTGACATCAGTTATTTTTATTTTAAAGAAAAAATAAAAACAATGGTACAAAATCTCAAAACTAGATTTTAGGAGAGTAATAATGGTTAGTACATTGTGTATTGTTACTGCCAAAGTAGTTTCTCATATTACAAGATATAGGCAAGAAATAATAAATAAACAACA
>NW_004524660.1:7896549-7908120 GCF_000260255.1 Octodon degus | reverse complement strand
TACCTTTCTGCAGTTGATTCTTTACTGTCAACGCTATTATTTCAGAGATATCTGGTTGTGATTTCCAGTTTCCTCAGTGCTAGTGTCTTGTGCATTTGTACTGGGTGGACTCGGGGCCTGAGACTGCATTTTGTTCCTTCTCTTTGTCATTTTGTATACCTGTCTTCAGACCTTTGGTGTAGAGGTTAGAGTTATTACCTTAGCACCAGGTCTGGATCTATGAAGTTCAGATTCCTCCAGTTGGGTGTTGTTTTGTTCTGGCTGTGTACTCTACTTCTTTCTGCTGCAGACTTTAGAGTTGAACCCTTTGTGTCTCTCTGGGAAGATGTTCTGCTCCTGAATCAGCTGGGTGGGTCTTCCCTCTAGCCTCTTTGCAGGGAGTTCTGCTGAAGGGTTCCCTGCTGGGCCTGAATCCTGGGTCGAATGAGGATCCTGAGGCCCCGGGTCGTCTCACTCACTCCCCGGGCCTGGGCTCTGGGTCTATTCAGGATCCGGAGGGCCCCAGGTCATCTCACTTGCTCGCCGGGCCTGCGCTCTGGGTCTGTTCAGGATCCCACGGCCCCAGTCGTCTCCCATAATTCTTGATAGACATTCACAAGTCACAAGTGAACCCACAAACAGAATTGTCAACCTAAGCCTCAAGACATAGCACCATGTGCATTGGAACAGTTTATTCTAGCCAAAGTGAGTAGAAAATGAAGAAAAAGTGTGTGCATTTTTCCACATAAAGTGTTGTGAAATGAGACCGAAGGGGAAGTTTTGTAGATTAAAAAAAAGCAAGCAGTTTACAACACAGTGATAATTACAATGAACCGACAAGAATGGCAGACATTGATTTTCTGTAGCTCACACATATACATTCCATGTAAGAATTTCAATAAACTAGAACAGGGCATTTTCTAAATCATTTGTGGCTCTATTGTCACTTCTAAAGCACATTCTTGAAGGAGTTGAAGCCTAACATGGACCACACTGTGAGGCTGAAACCCAACAGATATCTCAGTGCAGTTTGACCTGTAGGCCATCTCCTGTAATTTTTTTTAAAAAAATTTTATGTTTTGTGTTAGTTAATGCATACAAGTGAAATGCAAGGAGGGTGCAAAGGTAGTTGGCCATTCTGGTTGCATAAATAAAAGCAAAGATCCAGCAGTTAGCATCTGAACCCTCTAAGTGGGACGGGAAGATGAGGCAGGCGCAGCAGGGTGGAGAACACTGCATAGAACACTGCAGGCCTCCCCTCTTACACGGACTCTCCAAAGAGATTCATTCCTGAGTGAGAAACAGGAGCGAGATGAATGACATTTTTCAGAGAACAGAAAACTAATTTTAGTCTTAATCACAGATGCCAAAATTTTAGAATGTATGTATTTTGTTGTGTGGATATATCAAATAAATTATTCGAATATTTTGATACTGGGACTAGGAACTCGTAGAACATCAGAGTTTTTGTGCTAGTTTGATTCCCAATTATATATCATTTGTTATCCTTAAGTCCCTTGCCTCAAAAAGAGTAGATATGAAGGAAAAAATAATGCTAGACATAGCAGAGGTAGATTGCAATTACTACAAAAATAATTAATCAAAAAAAATCATTAGGCAACTCCAATGAATAAAAAGTAAAAGTTATCTATCTATCTATATCTATCTATCTATCTATCTATCTATCTATCTATCTATCTATCTATCTATCTATCTATCTAATCTCCTTGTGCTACAGACAGGCTCTTGTGCTGCTGATCTGCATTACTGCCAAAGTTATATATTTTTGTTAAAAAAGCAAAAGTTATATATTAAGAGACTTTTAAGGTCTTTCGCAGGAAACTGAACAGATGGGCAAATACAAAATCTGTTTGCTATTTTTGACCTTGAAAACGAAACTCTGAAAAAAAAAGTATAGCTCAGAGTCATCTGTAAAATCAGTTTCTAGGAAGAAATAGTTGCGTTGAAAGGGGTTAGGTACAAATAACACCCGTTAGATTTTTTTTTTTTGTATTTAGGGAAGGGTCTACAGGGTGTTCAGGGTCTCACTACTAGGTCAGACTCGTGGTGATCCACCTGTTTACTGCCTCCCAAGAGCTGGGATTATAGGTGCTCACTACTATACCTAGTCTCAAGCCACCATTAGATTTAAATAAAAGAAGTATATTTATTATTTTCCTATAACTACAAATTTTCCAAATGCAACTCACTATTTTTTTGATTTGTAAGGATCTTTTGATTCAAGCAAAGACATTTACATAGATCATTTAATCAATGCACACTTAAAAATGCTATAAACTGTGGATTCCTTAGTGGCAAAATGGAAACAAATCAGGAAAAATGCTTGGATCTCTGACTTGTTATTACTTGTGTCTCAACTGCTGCTTCCGTGTTTGTGTTTGGATCCTGCTCGGCTCTGCCCATGGACATTTCTTCAAGGAAGAAACAATGCGTGTCCTAACTACTATGTTTTAATAAGCTGTTCTTTCTCTTTCAGTCATTTCTCCTCTGCAGTTTTATCTTAATTTCCCAGAATAAGTAAAGAGCTTTCAGGTAATGATCTCCCTGGTGCCAGCGGGCCTGGCAGAGCCAGAGCTGAGATGAGGATCAGCCAGACTACAGTGTGCCCAGGGCCTCCCCCAGCGTAACCTCTTGGTCTCCCTGCTTTTGTCCTTCTCCTAGAAAGCTCTAGAACTAATGCCAATGAGAAATTGCACAAGCTAGTTATTCTCCATAATATGAATAGAGAAGTGGTTGATCAAATTTTAATGTGTATTACCTTTATAATTTGTTTTCTGGCTTTCCCAGCCCCTGATTTATAATTTGAATGCAACTGAATTGCAGCAGCCCATTAGCATACACACTTACCGAGGTTTGAATGGCTTCAGGTTTAGGGGAATCTGTGTTTATAAATTTTTGCTCCAAAATCCTATTGTCATTTGTTGATAAAATTCATTTTGAATGAAAAATTCCTCATTGTTTATGATTTTTGTTACTGAAGTTAAATATAACAAAACTATCATTTGATTTATCAGGGATAAAACAGAGGGATGTAGCATATGATAAGATTTTAGAATCCCATTGTCTGCAAGGTAGTGATAATTTTATATATTTGTTTAATGTTTGGAGAGGTAAATAAGAGCCTTCTTCACAGTGGGCTACTTCCTTGCTGCTTTAAAAATAATATTTTACATTGAGAAAGGTCTTGCTAAGCCACTAAGTAGCCAAGCTGAGCTTGAATTTGTGAGTGTTCTGTTGCAGTAGCTCAGAGTTTTGGCATTATAGGTATGAGCTGCTACACCAGCTGAACTGCTGGCTTCACTAACTCTGCTGTTTTTGCAGAAGAAAGTCCAGACAGAAAGTGTTTTTCAATCCCATAATGAGTACTCATATGCTACATTTAAAAATTGCATCCAGCAATACATCTCTCAGTGGCCTGGCTCATTCCACCCGAGAATGGTGTGATGTATGAAATCTCTAAGGAGTGTTGCTTTAACCTAATGCGTCACAGAGATTCTCTGCTCTCGGGCGTCGTTTCACTCTTCAGGCTGTAGCTTCTCATATAAGGAGCTTATTGAGAAGCCCTGTGAGTGGTAGAGGCAGTGCTACCCTGCTCAGAAATGCCTCCTTCCCTTTAGCCCTCTGATCACATCTTCCCTTTATTTCTGTACATGCTCTGCCAAACTTTCCTGACCTCATGGTCAGAGGGCCTGGCCTAGCGGGCTTTCTTCACTGATTAAATTCTGCAGGCATCATAACTTCTGTTTGTGTTGAGAATAACACTGTGAACATAAGAAATCACTCATACTAGAGATGTAGGGCACCATGGGTTGGTTTTTAATTTTAATGTAAATTCATTTTGAAACTGATATCTAAACAAAAAAGTGTGCATGATTCGGGGTTCTTTACGATATATCAATACATTTATACCTCAGCAGGCAGCCGTGCTCATGACTAAACCACATTTTAATATCTTGTGTAATATTTAAGTCAGGTTAAATATGTGTAGCTTGTCGAATATTTTTCTCAGTGGTATAAATATTCAAAGTATTTATGACTTATTTTTAAAGAATCTTTAGAGGGCCGGCCAAATAGCTCAGTGGATTAAAATGCTTGCTTAGGCAGACCGGCCGGGGTTTGATCCCAGCCTGCCGTGCTGGCCCCGCCCCCGGGAAGCGCTGAGATGGTGACTGAGAATGGGCATGGAGGAGCGCGCCTGTAATCCCAACAATTTGGGAGGCTGAACACTAGGATCACTACGAGTCTGATCTATGCAGTGAGGCCCTGTGGATCCTGTAGACCCTTACTAATATATATATATATATATATATATATATATGGAATCTTTACGCTTTTCACAACGTATCAACTTACTTTCCCATTTACTAGTATGGAAGGGTTGGTTGCTTTCATTCCTGACTAGTACTTTTTGTCTTTTGTCTCTTTCATAGAGGCCTGCTTGCTGCAGCAATTTTATATTTCCTTGTGGTTTTGATTTCCAGTTCCCTTATTTAGTCTTGAACATTTCTTCATTCAACTATTGGTCTCTTGTACATTTTCTTTTGAGAATTTTGTCTTGAGTATCTTCCTAATCCACAAACCAGGTTACTTCTATTTTTGCTGATTCAGATTTTAGACTTTAGGTTTCATTTTATACTCTAGATAATAGAATCTTACTGGATATATATTTCCAAACATGTTTTCCCATTCCAGTTTGTCTCCTCAACCTATTAATTATTTTTTTCCCTCTGAGTAAGTGTTAGAGTTTGATATACTCTCACGTCTCCGTTTTCTTTCGTCACTCCTGTATCGTTGCCATGCACCTAAGGCATTTCCTGGGAAATTTCTGGTAGGTTTTTGAATTCCACATGAACACTGAGACACTTATGACTGATATATTGGGTTTCATGGATTTACATGTATTTTATGGATACTTGCTGCATACAAAATAAAATAAATAAAGAAATTTTGTGTTGCGATTCTCTTCTAAACTTTATATTTTTGTCCAATCACAGTTTTATTGAAGTCACAACATAGAGCTGAATCTATTGTGTATCTTCCCGCAGGTCAAACCACCATCTCTTGCACTGCAACTGAATGATGTTGTTAGACTTAAGATTTTGAAAGCTGGTCGATCACTTTTGTCTGTGGCCCATAGTCTCCTTGAATGGAAAATTTGGAACACCAGTGAGTTACAGGATGTCACAGTACAGATTGTCTTACATCCTGAGTCCCTCACTGACCTTGAAATACTAGGGCCAAAATGTTGGCCATTTCTGTAGTTCTTCTTTTTCTCTAGTTTTTTGGTCTGCAAACTTAAGTTGTTAACCTTCCAGAAGAAAAGCTTAATGATATTATTACCCTACAACATAGGTAGTTGAGCTCAATATCACTATCTATCTAAATATCAGATGCCTTAGCCATAACATGGAACAGGTATTTTTCAACAATTGTTGATATGCTAAACTTTAAATCCTTAAAGAATGTTAAAAAAATAAAAAAAATTAAAAATAAAAAAAATTTAAAAAAATTACAAATTTTTACACAGAAATTTGGAAATCTAACCATATACAACATTGTAGCAGGACAATCCTGTGACATTTTTTTCTTGTCTCTTGTTTTCTTTTATTACCTTTTTCTAAAAACAAGCATTTACTTGAGAGAGAGTATAGCAGTAATTGATATGACGTTAGAAGAAGTACACATTTATAAGACCAAAGTGACAGGCATTCCAAGCATGGCTGTAGTATTACACATTGCTATCCTCAGTGTAGTTGCTTAGTTAACAGGTATTAGCACATATAGTTAGTCAGAGTTAGGAAAAGGCTATCGTTCTTCCATTGAAGGTGTTTGGCTCCTTTGTCAAAGATAAGGTGGCTGAGTGTGTTTAAAGTGTTTCTTCACCTTCTAATCTCTGCCATTTATCTTCAGGGCTGTTTTGTGTCAAGACCATGCTGTTTTTATCATGCTAGCTTCATAGTGTAGTTGCAAGTCCGAAATTGTGGTGTCCCCTCCCTTGTCTTTGTTGTCACCTTTTAAACTGCTTTTGCTATTCCAGGTTTCTTCTGGTTTCAGATGAAGTTTAGGATCATTTTCTCTAACTTTGTGATATTTTCCTTAATATGCTAGTGGTGTTTTGATTGAGATTCCATTAAATCAGGGCAGTAATTTTGGCAGCAAAACTATTTTCACTGTCTTGGTTCTCATTTCACAAGAACAAGAAATACTGATGCATTTCGTGACACACATTCTACCTCTCTCTTCAGAGTTAGTGTGAACAACACCTTATAAAATGAGTCCAGACCTTTTCAAAGGTCATCTTTGCCCTGACCTTTTTTAAAATTAATTTTATTGAGAAACAAACAGCAATAAGACAGTTTCAAAACAGATTAGTAGGACAGTTTCAATAGTTAATACAGTGCATATTGTTGTCTTCATAGTAGTTATCCATAGGACAAGATGCAGACATGATATCCTGTCCAAACACTATTAGTACAAGCCTTTCTTCCCATTGAATTAAGAGAAAGTAGCTGTATATCTATCCTAACTATTTTGTGCATACAGATACAAAATGGTCCTTCATTTGTATCCCCCCCCTTTTTTTTTTGTTTGGTTTTGTCAGGGATGGATATTCCATTGCCATTCAAATATTGTAGGCACGTGAATTCTGCAAAATATTCCAATACAGTCCAGTAGTCCATAATAGCAGTGGGTTATCCACAGGGCTGGCAATGTCAGAAGTTGATGACTTGAGCCTTCTATAGCTCAGCATTATGAGCCAGGTTGGGATGAGGAAACCCCCTTCATTCTGGTCACAGCTGAAGCCCTGGGGCTAGTGGCCCTGTGGTGCTCAGAGGGCAAGATAAGACCTGCTGAGGAGGACTAGGATCTTTAAAGCTGTGTGGGAGCAGTCCGAAAAGTTTGACCTGGGTAAGTTCTGATTTCTATATGGCCCTTTTCTCACACTTTAAAAATGCTTTGTTCTTTACTAGCCCACCATAATTGCCATTACTGTTCCTGCAGTCACTCACTACCTCTCCCCTCACTGGATAATTAAAATACTCTGGTTTTGTTCATGCTGAGGGTTTGACCTCCTGGACCTCCTTTTTCAAGCACTATTAAGCACATCTGTGTCTTATTTTATCCTTTCACCATAACACTCATGCAGGTAACTGAAAATTTTGGCCAGGTGTGCAATACAAAGTATTTAGTTTCAAAAGCATAGGTCTTGTACTTCCTTTGTTAGACTGATTGCAAGGCATTTCCTTATTTTGGATGCTATTACATAAAGTGTAGTTTCCTTCATTTTTCTCTCAGTGAGTTTGTTATATACAGGAATGCTACTGTGTATTTTTTTGATGTTTTGTATTTTTTATTTTTAAAAGATAAAAAATAATAAAAGAACTTTAGAAATGATACAAAATTTCACTAAACAAAATAATAGGAATTCAACAATGGTTGTTACACTACATAATGTTGTCTTCAAATTAGTTGTTCAGATTACCAGATATAAGCATGTAAAATTGGCCAAAATATTTAAAAAAGTTAAAAAGGAGAAAAAAATTAAGCATTAATTGCTCCTTTTAAAAGAACAGCAAAGATCAGAAGTACAATTATCCAGGCTGTTACACACACACACACACACACACACACACACACACACGTACTTTTTTTGACCTTCTGCTTTTCTTTCTTTTGTCCTTTCGCTCATCCCAGTTCTTCCTTCTCTTTGAGCAAATTCTTTCTATTTCACAGTATCTATTGTATCTTTCAGATTTTATTTACTCTCTCAGGTTCTTCTGCTAGTGAAACAATATGATGTTTACACATGAGGGTCTGATTTATTTCACTTGTGATTATGCTCTGTAGTGGCATCCGTTCACATATAGAGGCCTTAAGTTTATCTTTTTTATGCCTGAATAATACTCTGTCATATAAAAATATCACATCTTTTTTTTTATCCATTCCTCAGGTGATGGGCATTTGAGTTGTTTCCAAGATTTAGCTATAATAAATTTTGCAGCTCTAAACATGGGTGCCCTTGTATCATTGTGGTCTGGTGTTTTCAGTTCTTCTGAAAAAATACCCAGGAGGGTATTTTACCCAGCTGGGTTGAATGGTATATCTCATCCTTGTTTTTTGAGGAATCTGCACACTGATTTCCATAGTGGTGGTACCAGTCGACATCCCCACTAACAGTGGAGAAGGGCTCCATTATCCCCCAACCCCTCCAGAACCTGTTATTTGTTGATTTCTTGATGATAGCCATTCTTCCTGGCATGAGATGCAATATCAGTGTTGCTTTAATTTACATTTCTTGAATGCCCAATTATGTATAATTTTTTTGTATATTTATTTACTATTTGTATTTTTTTATCTGACAAGTGTATATTCACCTCAGATGCCCATTTTTAGATGGGGTCTTTGAATTCAGGAGGCCTGAATTTTAAAAATTCTTTAAATGTTCTAGATAGAATTCCTTTGTTTGAGGGATAGTTGGCTAGTTTTGTTTGGTTTTCCACTTTGTGAGTTTTCTTTTTACTCTGTTGATGATTTCTTTTTTTAATTTTTATTTTAGTTTTCTTAAGAATCCAAAATAACAAAGAAGAAGCACTAGAAAAGATACAAAATTTCATTAAACAAAGTAAGAGGGATTCAACAATGGTTGCTGAATTGCATGATGTTATCTTCAAATTAGTTGTTTAGGTTACAAGATGTAAAACTGCAAAGTTGGCTAAAAAACAGCAAAACAACAAAAACAAAAAAGTTATAAGAAATTAAAAGTAAAAAAAAAACATTAAATGCTCCTTTTTAAGACTAGAAGAAATCAGCAATTATCCAAACTATCCTGAATATAGACATAAATATATCTTTCCACTTCTTTCTTTTGTTCTTTTCCTGATCCTAGTTTTTGCTTTGAACAAATTCTTTTCCCTTCACAGTATCTAGTGTACCTTTCAGATTTCATTTATTCTTTCAGGCTCTCACACTGGTGAGATAGTATGATGTAAACATGCAGGTCTGCTTTATTTCACTTACCATTGCAGTCTCTAGTTGTGTCCATTTTTGTATAAAAGCCTTCAATTTATCTTTTTTTTTTATTTTGGAAACATACCTAAGTGTGGAATAGCTGGCTTGAGTTGGACCTCCAATCTTAGCTTTTTGAGGGATCTCTGTACCGATTTCTGTAATGCTTGCACCAGTCTGCATTCCCACCTACTGTGGGCAGGAGTTATTTTTTCTCTACTGCCTCTCCAGCATTTGTTATTTGGGTAACTTCTTGATGATAGCTGTTCTTTCCGGAATAAGATGGTATCTCAGCGTTGTTTTAATTTTCATCTCTTGAATGACCAATGTTGTTGAATATTTTTTCATGTATTTATTTAACATTTATACTTCTTCATTTGAGAAGTGTTTATTCATCTCAGATGCCCATTTCTGGATGGCATCTTTGAAATTTGGAGCCTTAATTTTTAGAAATTCTTTATATCTTATAAATAGAAGTAATTTATTTGAGGGGCAGTATACTATGTTTTTTCCCCCCAATTTGTGGGTTTTCCTTTTACTCTGTTGCTGATTTCTTTTGAGAGGTAGAAACATTTAAAAAACATGAGATCTCAGTTGTTGATTCTTTGAAGTATTTCCTGTGCAGTTTGATATTTGTTCCTAAACTCTCTATGTCTTTGAAATTTCTACCTACTTTCTCCTCCAGAAAACAATGTTTCAATTTTAATTTTATTTTTTATTTATTTATTTTTTTGGTGGAACCAGGGATTGAACTCAGACCCTTGCGCTTGCTAGGGAAGTGCTTATTCCACTGAGCCATCTCCCCGGCCTCAATTTTAATTTTAATATTTACATTTTTGATATATTTTGACTGTAGTTTTGTTCATTGTGATAGGCATGGGTCTATTTTAAGCATGTGGAAAGCCAGTTTTCTCAGCACCATTTATTAAAGAGGGTATCTTTCTTCCAATGAACATGCTTGACCCCGTAGACAAGGATAAGATTGCTGAGTGTGTTTGTGATTTTGTCTGCATATTCTCACCTGTTCCATTGACCCTGAGGTCTATTTTTTTTCCAGAACCATGCTGATTTTGTCACAGTATCTTTGTAATATAATTTCAAGTCAAGGATTGTGATGCCTCCTAACTGTTCTTATTTCCCAGGATTGTCTTTGCTGTTCTCTGTCTCTTATGGTTTGAGATGAATTTTAGGAATGTCTTTTCTAGATCTTTAATGGTATTTTAATCAGGATTGTATTGAATTTGCCTAACAGTCTTGGGAGTATGGCTATTTTCATGAAGTTGACTCTTCTAATTCATGAGCAAGGAATAGATTTCATTTTTCTGAAATTCCCTTCAATCTCTTTTTTCAGAGTACCATTCTATAAATCTTTTACTTCCTTTGTGAGATTGATTTCTAAGTATTTCATTTTTTGAGTGTTATTGTGAAAGGTGTGCTTTCTATAATTTCTCTCTCAGTGCATTCATTGTTTGTGATTAGAAATGCTGTTGATTTTTGAGTGTTGACTTTGTATCCTGCAGTGTTACTCAATTTCAATGTTAAATCTACAAGTCTCTTGGTGGAGTTTTAGGGGTCTTCTATGTATACTGTCATGTCATCTGCAAATGACAATAACTTCACTTCTCCCCTTTCAATCTTTATTCCTTGTATTTCTTTCTTTTGTCAAATTGCTCTGGCTGCTTCCAGAACTATATTGAATAGGAATGGGGACAGTGGGTATTCTTGTTTTGTTCCTGATTCTAAAGTGAAGGTCTTCATGTTTGTCCATTTGATATAATGATGACTGTTGGCTTGCTATAGATGGCTTTTATCAGGTTGAGGTAAAGACCATCTATTTCAGTTTTCTGTAGGATTTTTATCATGCGTGAGTGTTGGACTTTGTCAAAAGCTTTTCCTGCATATATTGACATGATCATGTGATTTTTTTCTTTGGCTCTGTTGAAGTGGTGTATTACATTTATGAGTTTGAGTATACTGAACCATCCCTGCATTCCTGGGATGAATCTCTCTTGACCGTGATGTATCATCTTCATGAATATTTGCTGCATTTTGTTTGATTGTGCTTTATTTAGAACTTTTGTGTCTACATTCATTAGGAAGATTTTGGTCTGTTGTTCTCATTTTTGTTGTTGTCTCCTTCTCTGGTTTTGGTATCAAAGTAATGCTTACCTGTAAGAATGGGTTTGGGAAAATTGCTTCCCTTTCAATTTCAGTGAAGAGTTTATATTAGGTCCTTTCTAAATTTCTTGTAGAATTCAGCTGTGAATCCATCCAGACTGGGATTTTGTTTTTGGGTAGGTTTTTGATTACATTTTCAATTTCACTGTTTGATATTAGGTTATTCAAAATTTTTATATTTTCTTTTTTATGTAGAGGGTCTACAGGGTTTCACTAGGTAGAGTGGACTTGGAGTGATTCTCCTGTGTTCGGCCTCCCAAGTGCTGTGATTACAGGACTGTGACACCACTCTCAGTCTTTTTTTTTCTTCAAAGTTTTATTGATAAACAGCTATGAGACAGTTTCAAATCAAATCAGAAGTACAGTTTCAACAAATAATACACTGCA
>NW_004524660.1:7851219-7889869 GCF_000260255.1 Octodon degus | reverse complement strand
TTTGCTGTAGTTATAACCTTCACACGTACTGAAGTTCAGGTGGAGCTCTACAGATTTTGGAGTTATCCAGCTGCGTCTGGCTTAGGTATGGCTGCTGTGCTGAGCTTCTTCCCGCTGCGGACCTGGGCTAGGATTGGGTCTGCGGGTTCCTGGAACTGGGCAGAAATTCCTACTCGGTGGGAGGGGTGGGGTAGGTAAGGTGGAGTGGTGGGGGGCGGCCTGAGGGGGTGGGAGAGGGTCCTGCCTATGCTGCGCCTGGGCTGGAACTGGTCCCGCCAGCGTAGGGTAGCAGGAAGCTCTCCACACACTCACCGGACCTGGGCTAGGACTGGGTCTGGGGGTTCCAGGAAGTCGGCAGAAATTCCTACTCGGCGGAGGGGTGGGGACATACGGTGGAGTGGTGGGGGCTGGCCTGAGGGGGCGGGAGAGGGTCCGGCCCACGCTGCGCCTGGGCTGGGACTGGTCCCACTGGCGCAGGGTAGCAGGAAGCTCTCCACACACTCACCAGACCTGGGCTAGGACTGGGTCTCCAATCTCAGTCTTGATCACTGACTCAGTGTGCCCTGGAGGCAGGGCCGGCACAACACGTTGGGGATCAAACCTCGGGTAAAGTTTTATATTTTCTTGACTCAGCTTTGGTAGTTCATATGTATATAGGAATATATCTTTTATTTCTTTGTTTTACTGTGAGAATAAAGGTTTCCAAAATAGGTTTTCAGGATCTTCTGAATTTCTATAAAGTCTGTAGTAATTTTACCCTTTTCATTCCTTATTGCATGAATTTGAATTTTTATTCCTTTTTTTTTGAAAGGTTGACTAGAGGTTTTTCAATTTTATGTATTCTTTCAAAGAATCAACTTTTGAGTCATTAATTCTTTTATTGATTTCTTTGTCTCCATAGTATGTATTTCTGCTCTGATCTTTATAAATTCTTGCCTTCTTCAGACTTTGTGTTTGACTTGCTTTTCTTTTTCTAGAAGCTTCAGGTGCAGCACAAGATTGTTTATTTGGGCTTGATCTGTTTTTCTGATGTGAGAATTTAAAGGTATAAATTTCCCTTTCAAGACAGCTTTCATTTCATCCCACAAGTTTTGATAAATTGTATGTGCATTTTTGTTTGATTGTAAATGTTATTTATCTTTTTCTTTAATGTCATCTGTAACCTATTGATTGTTTAGGAGTGTTTCATTTAGTTTCTATGTATTTATGGAGTTTTTGATGTTTGTTTTGTTAATAATTTCTAGTTTCATTGGACTATGATCAGATAATATGTATGGGACAATTTTGGTTCCTTTGTATCTACTTAAGCATGATTCATGTGCTAGTATATGATCTATTTTGTACATCACCTTTCCCCCTAAATCCTCATGGAGTCATGTGGCTGACTTCTACAGTTTATGATTCCTTCATGATCCACTGGGATTGTGGTTGTGAGTTCTTCTGGGATTATGGGTGTGAGTGCTACACCCAACCTGGGGTGGATAGCCTAAATGCAAATTAAGGGAGACAGACTTGCTCTCTGCAGCCTTTATCACCATTACTCTTCTCATTATCTCTTGCTGTTTTGCTGTTTTCTGCTGCCATGAACAGCTGTCCTCTGCCATGTGCCACCCTATGTTGGATCCAGCCAAGGATGGAGTGAAACATTCATTAACTGGGAGCTAAATAAGCCTTTATTTCCTTAATTTGGGTGTTGGGTATTTATCCCAGCAATAAGAGAAGAGTAACTGAGACAGAATTTGGTACCAGGAGTGGGGTGATTACTGTGGCTAAACTGGACCATGTAGATTATGGGCTTTTGGGAATGGATTGTGGGAAGAAATAGAAAAGGTTTGTTTTTTTCACCTACAAGAGAAGAGCTGGAACAACTTCAGCTGTTCTATATGGGAGGTTTTGGTCAGAACTCAGAACAGAAGGCTGATAGAAAGCCTGCTTATAAAGATGAGGCTGGAGAGGTTTCTGCTGGAAATAAGGACTGCATTGGTTGTTACACTCCAAATGATTTGTGTTATGGCTCGGCTGAAAGTTCATCTGCATTTTGCTTGTGTCCAGAGACTTTGCCTGAGACTGATATAAAGAGCTACCAACTGATTAATCTGGCAAAAGAAATTTTAAAGCAGCCAAATATTGGGGCAGTGTCATGGCTACTGTTAGGGGCTTTTATTCAGGTGTATATTGAGAATGAAGAGCAAAGAGCCCATCACGATGATTTAGCCTTTGTGAGTTTGGCCAGAAAGGAAGCTCCAATAAAGCTTTTCAATGCAAAGACATAGTGAGAGGATCTCCATTGCCAGGAAGGCACTAGAGAATGGAAGGGATGGCCTGGAGGAACCACAGCAGGAGGAAGGTCTCCACCTTTGCAGTCCCAGAAATGCAAGGGTGAGGGACTTTGCCTTGAGGAGAAAGCTGTAGAGCTCCCTGTTCCAGATAGTGGTGGTGGACACACCAGGTTCCAGCATAGAGAATTTATTCCTCAGAATCATGGTCAGAGTGCTCAGCAATCCAGGCACTCCACCCCTACAGCAAAGAGAGAGGAAACCCTGGCTACTGCCTCAGCTGGCAGCAGACTTGGCATCATCCATATGGCATTGGTTTTGGGTGCATTCAGAATGCAGGAGTTCAGAGGTTAAGAAGGCTTCCACCTATATTTCCGAAGAAGGCCTGGGAGGCCAGGCAGTGTGCCCCTGAGAGAGCAGTGTGTTAAGTTATAAATGAGAATCCTCTTCAGTGGAAACCCCAGAAGTTTGGAAAAGCCAAGAATGTGGATCTTCTAAGGGAACTATAAGGAGGGAACTAAGCCAGCCTAACCTTGGGAGCTCCAACTACCAGTAGTACCACAGGGGTGGAGCCACGTGGAGCTCCCATTTTGCCACGGGTTGCTTCAGATGTTCCACATGGAGCTATAGGACTTAATGTTTGCTCTACTGGATTTTGGACTTGCTTTGGTCCCAATGTTTTGTGTCCCCTCCTGTGTGTACTTTTTGGGATAGTAAATGTTTTGCTTGTGCCATTGAATGTTGGAAGTGTTTAACTTCTTTTGTGCCTGGGCTCACACCTAAGAGTTTGCCTTAGATATTGGAGGAGACTTGGGACTTGAACTTTTCACAAATGCTGAAACAGTTAAGACTTTGGCAACTCTTAGAGATGGACTAAAATACCTTTTGCACAAAGGGATGCACATGGGTCTTTGGGGGAGGGAGTGCCCAGGGGCAAAATGTCACAGTTCTAATGTAATACAGTGTTCAAGTTGTAAAATGTTAGTAGGCATGTCTATGTACCTAAAAACTGTTTTGAAAAAATGTCTGATTTCTAAGTTGACTAGGGGTGGATTGTACTGGTTGATACATCGTGTCAACATGAGAAGTTTAGAAGTTTATTAAGTGACTCAGCAGAGAGCCAGGATTCTTAGTTTGTAAACCTCCTCCTGTGCAAGAAGAGGGCCAGGATATTGTGTGAGTTCTACACTATCAGCTCCAGGGTAGCTTCTTTATAATATAAGGAGGGGAGAGAGGATGGCGAGAAACCAAAGCTGCTGCCTTTCCCTTTGCTCTTTGCTATTTTTCTGCTGTCATGAACTGCTGTTCTCTGCCATGTGCCACTCTGGATGGGAGCCAGCCATAGACAGAAACCTCCACAAACTGTGAGCTAAATAAATCTTTCTTTCCTTAATTTTGGGTGTCAGGCATTTTGTCCCAGCAATGAGAGAAAAGTAACTGAGATATTTATCATTATAACCTTGACATTATCATTTGCATTATGCAAATAAATGAAACACATTCAAAAGTCCTTAGGTTGGTGGATAAAGATTTTTCTACCTGAATTAGAAACCCTTCATAGGACTTGATTTATGAAAGAAGGAAAATATACAGGAGTTATGTTCTGTAGGATTTCACCATATTTCAATATATTTAGCTTCAGGCAAGTATGTCATGGCCAAGAATCCTACTGCTTCAGCCACAAGTTTGTTCTTCCTTCCATACAAGTCATTTAACTCAAGTAATTTCTAGAAATTTTATGTGGACATTGAAGTGAACATTCCTGCAGTTTTGGGGAGCAGTACTGGAGGCTCTTGTGGTTTGGAAATGCAGCTCTTGCAAATATTGAGAGGATCAGCAAAATCTTATGTTGGGTGTGAGGGCAGGTGGCTTTCAAGGCGCTTTTCCCGTTTAGAGAAGGATATCATCAATATGTGTCGTCCAAGACTATTTAAATAACATGTGAATGGGGACTGTTTGCATATATCAAGTGCGAGATGTTGAAAACATTAATATCTTCAAAAGAAAACAACCTAGGTTCTGGACAACTATTTGGATTATTTTGGTGAGAGATTTTAGGAATGTTCTTCAGCTGTTGAGATAATATTGTGATTAATAATCTTTTAAAGATAATGAATAATCAGCTCGTTCTTTAAAGATCGATTCAGGTCAATATTGACTTCATTTAATTTGTTCTTCTGCAGGATTATAAATATGTGCTAGAAAGAACCCTGATCACTTCACAGCAACATGAGGCTCCTGCTGCTGCTGTTGGCCGTTGGGCTGTGCTGGGCTCAGTACGACCCACACACACAGTATGGCCGCACCTCGATTGTGCACCTGTTTGAGTGGCGCTGGGTAGACATTGCACTGGAGTGCGAGCGCTATTTAGCTCCAAAGGGATTTGGGGGCGTGCAGGTGGGCACCATTCACAGCATGTATTGCAGGGTGTTTGAGCTTGCATGCTCCAGTATTTTAAGCAGGCTTGGTGATTGAGAACAATATTTGAATTGAATGAAAGTACTGCATTATAGTCTTCTGAGAAAGAAAATATGTAGTATTGGCATATGCTTTTGTTTTGTTGCAGGATATCTCCAATGTATACGTTTCTATTTCAGTGGTTATAAAGCAGAAAAGCTATATGTAGAAAGATTCAGCAAGTGCTTTGGTATATTTAATAGCTTTTACACTCTGTAATGATATAAAATGAACACTAATGTGATTCTTAGTAAAACTGTGTTTTTTGCAGGTCTCTCCACCCAATGAAAACATTGTCATCACCAACCCTTACAGACCCTGGTGGGAGAGATATCAGCCAATTAGCTACAAAATCTGCTCAAGATCTGGAAGTGAAGATGAGTTCAGGAACATGGTGACTAGGTGCAACAACGTTGGGGTAAGGGAATGCAAATTTCCTTAAAAATGTGACAAAGCAATTGAGGTTCTGTCCCCCAATCTTGCTATTTTTCTGAGCAGAAGCGTGATTGAATTTAAAGTTTATAAAATCTTTACTTTCTTTTTTTTTCTCAATACAAAACAAATGGTTGTAATGAAAAAAGCAATGGTTCTCAATGCACTGATTTTAAGTCTCCCCATGTATCTTTAACATTTGAAGATGTGTTAAATGAATGTTTCTTTTATTTTTTTATTATTTTTTAAATGAATGTTTAAGGAAAATTATTCACATAAAACATATACACCTTTAACGTTATACTGAAGCATACACTTCATTTTTTTTAGGGGAAACCAGGGATTGAATTTAGGCCCTTGTCCTTGCCCTTGCCAGGGAAGCACTTACTCCACTGAGCCATCTCCCCGGTCCCTTACACCTTTAAACCCGATAATCACCCTTATTTCCCTTCAAGATTTTTGCATGAAGAAGTGGCAATGCTTGTCCTCTTTGCATTTGATTCATGCATCCATCTTCCCCCGCCTCTGCTTACCCCTGCTGTTTGCTCATTAAGTAGCTTATCCCCTCTTGCCTAGTGAACTTCAGGGATCAACTGCTCCATTCTCCTTGTGACTCCATGAAAGTACGAAAACCAACCACCTCTCCTGTCTTCCCTAGCTCTTAGCTCGTGTCCCAAGATTCTCCCATGGCTCCAGAGTGATGGGAATATCCTATTTCCTGACTGGTCACTGATGCAGCCACTTGACCAGGTGGCAGCAGTGGACGAAGTTCTTTCAGGGATGCTTACTTGCCCACTTGACTTTGAAATGTCTTGTGGGTAATTAGTTATGAAATCAATGCAGTGGCTTGGAGTTTTCTGGACATGTTATGCTTTAGATTTCTACCTGAAGGGAAGCTGATGTGGATGCTCTGCTCTCCAGGTCCGGATTTATGTGGACGCCGTGATTAACCACATGTGCGGTTCAGGCAATGGAGCAGGAACCAGCAGCACTTGTGGGAGCTACTACAACGCAGGCAACAGGGAGTTTCCAGCAGTCCCGTACTCTTCTTGGGACTTCAATGATGGCAAATGCAATGGAGAGATTAATAACTACAATGATGCTAATCAGGTAAATTTACAAAATTACGAAACATACCGAGGTTATTTATACCTGTAATGTTTCTTGCATATACTCATGGATACCACGTATTGTTTGACATTCCTTAGCTATACTGCTTATTAGCCCTGATGGGTGAAAAATAAGGAAATTTTTTTTTCTAACGCTGCTCCCTAATCAGAGGTTTGGGAATCTTTGCTAAGTGGTAGAGCACATCTTTGGTATTCAAGGTGCTCTGGGTATTTTCCTTACACCACGAAAAGACAAAAGTGAAAGTGAGAACAAAATCACAATACTTTCAAAGCTCATCTCCTTTCTTTCCTCCTGTCTAGATTTCTAAATACAACCATGTCGGAGTGTCAGTCACCTGAGGGATTTGTAAAGGAGGCATGATGTTAATAAATATGATTAATTTTGACTGAAGAATTCAAAGGATTCTTGGGTGATAAAGGATATGTCACCACTCTATCAAAAACATTGATCTCAACAGGTCCGAAACTGCCGTCTCTCTGGCCTTCTTGATCTCGCCCTTGAGAAGGACTATGTGCGCACCAAGATTGCTGACTACATGAACCACCTCATCGACATAGGGGTGGCGGGGTTCAGACTGGATGCTGCCAAGCACATGTGGCCTGGGGACATCAAGGCGGTTTTGAACAAACTGCACAACCTGAACACAAAGTGGTTCTCTGCAGGAAGCCGGCCTTTCATCTTCCAGGAGGTACAGCAGTGCATACGTAGTATATGATGTGGTAGACTGTGTTCATTAGAGCGTAAGTGGCAGACTTAATGAAGCATGTGATCTATCTAAGGCCATGATCCATGATGGGGTACTACTGTTTACCTTCTTTTGTTTCAAAGATAGCATGTGTATTTATTTAAGAAAGTAAGTTTTATGGAAATGCAGTACTTTTCTTCAAAGGTTTGTCTGTGCCATTTTTCATGTCCTTAGAGACTACGTGGAAGACTGAGAATAAGTGAGCGCAAAGATACTTTAATTTCCCTCTAAAATGACTTTCCTCCTGTATAAAATCCAGGTCATTGATCTGGGTGGTGAAGCGATTACAAGCAGTGAGTACTTTGGAAATGGCCGTGTGACCGAGTTCAAGTACGGCGCAAAGCTCGGCACAGTTATTCGCAGGTGGAACGGAGAGAAGATGGCCTACTTAAAGTAAGGGAAATGTTATTTGTTATTTCCGTTTTGGGCATGTGTTTGGCACATATCCAGAATGGGAAATCTTCATAAAACCTTGCTGTTTGAATAGGTATCAAGGTTTTGATTACTACCAAGTGTTAGGCTTTATTCTTCTCAATTAATAATCTCTTCATGTCAAAGCAAATATTCTAGAACCTGAACAGACTACCAGGAAATTATATGCCATAATATTGAGTATTCTAGGTTTCACTATTTTTATTTTTAATATGTGAATTCAGTTAATTATTAAAATTAATTTAACATTTTATTCAGTACCTATCATGTACTCAGAATCTAGAATTTACATATATGATGTGAAGTCATCAATTTCAAGTATTAAAATAATCATATTACGACCTGTCATTGAAGCCTGATTGTAACACACAGTGATACGCTATTTAAGGTGATAGGAGAGGTCATCCTTCTGAAGTCCATCTATGTTTCAATATGCTGGATCTTATAATGTTAAATAGATTATAAAACCTTTTGGGAAGTCAATTAATTAGAGAATTGAACTGTAGAAGCTATGAAGAAAGAAATGCACAATATAGATATTCTGAGGCAATTGTACATGCGTATGTATAATATACACAAACTATTTTTAATACAGGAACTGGGGAGAAGGGTGGGGCTTTGTGCCTACTGACAGAGCCCTTGTCTTTGTGGACAACCACGACAACCAGCGAGGTCACGGAGCTGGAGGAGCGTCGATCCTCACCTTCTGGGACGCTCGGTAGGAACCATCGTTCTTCTATTGCTGTGACTAGCTTTAATGACTAATTGAAAACTCTCTCCTCATACTGTCGTGCTGAAATTTTCAGAATGTATAAAATGGCTGTGGGATTCATGCTGGCTCACCCCTATGGCTTTACCCGAGTGATGTCAAGCTACCGTTGGGACCGCAAATTTCAGAATGGACAAGTAAGTGTTGGAGCTGTTTAAGAGAACTCTCACTCAATAAGGACAGTCTTTAAACCTTTTTCAGTGGACCACAGATATGGCTCCATGGTGCAGTGCCTGCCTGGCAAACATAAAGTCACGAACTTGATTCCTGATACAAAAAAAAAAAAGAACAAAATTTTTTTTTCACATAAAGAAGTTACATTTGATATTTATTCTTCAAGTATGTATTTAAGTGTATATTGTTCATCATATGATACGATTTGACACTGATTCCTCTGCTATATTTATATGATTTTGGAAGAAATCTGTTTAAAAGGAATTCCAGTCAGAAACCAAACACAATTTAGTTAACTTAATACAGCAATTAGAATGTGTAGCTGAGCACTTGTATATAGAATGTTCTTTAACATCAACTCGTACTAATTTGGCAATTGTTGTGTTTAAGGCAATTTCACATGTATTTAATTTCTTTGCTGACCAGCTAATGGTCTCTTTTTTCTTTCTTCCTCTTTTTTTTCATAAATGATAAATCTGGGCTGACCAAATAGCTCAGAAGATTAAAGTGCCTGCAAGCAGGCCCAAGGGCCGGGGGTTCAATCCCTGGGCATGCCATGCCAGCCCCGCCCCTGGGGTGCACTGAGACAGAAATTGAGATGGGGCGTGGTGGTGGCACATGTCTATAATCCCAGCTCTTGGGAGGCTGTAAACAGGAGGATCAGTAAGAGCCTGATCTAGTAGTGAGACCCTGAACACACTGTAGACCCTTCCATTAGATACAAAATAAATAATAAATAAATAAATAAAACTGATAAAAAGAGAGCCCGTGTGTAGACTGTCTTCCCTCTTTTTGATTCAGTGTAGAAGCCTGCATTCTAATCCTGCTGTTCTCTTCACTAAGGCTCTTGCTATTTCAGAGACATTGAGAAATGATATTAAGAAGCTATTGTTAGTAAAAACTTAACAGCATAAAACTTTGTATAATTTTTTCTTGGAATGTCGCACTGTAGGAAAGGAATCCACGGACCTAGTGGGATTAGCTAAGAAAAGTTGGATTCCAAATCAAGCTGTTACAGATGTTAAGTAGTAGCTGATAAAGCTTGCTATAAAGGAGAAGGAAGACATGAGTGTGAGTTCTTCATAAAATCTAAAGTCTTTTTCTCCCAATTAAGGATGTGAATGACTGGATTGGGCCCCCAAATAACAACGGAGCAACCAAAGAAGTGACCATCAACCCAGACACCACCTGCGGCAATGGCTGGGTCTGTGAGCACCGCTGGCGCCAGATCAGGTGGGGGCAGTTACTGAGCCATCTCCTCTAGTCGGAATTTTTTGTTCAAGTTTTATTTTATTGAACTTGAAAGATACCAGAATCTTATATGGGCTTTTTCTTGTAGGAACATGGTTGCTTTCCGAAATGTAGCCAATGGCCAGCCTTTTGCAAACTGGTGGGACAACGGCAGTAACCAGGTAGCCTTTGGAAGAGGAAACAAAGCATTCATCGTGTTTAACAATGATGACTGGTGAGTCGATAGCAATTACATATTCATGTTCTGTTTTGTTCTGTTCCGCTCCTCTCTGCTGTGTTGTGTTCTGTTTTGTTCTTTTTTATTCACTGTTGCCTCATTTGCCTGCTCAATTATTTTCATCACCATTAAAAATCTTGTCATCTGTGGAAGAAGGAAGCATAAAGGCGAAAAGTGTAAGAAGAAAAATGGTGGTGACTCCCGACGCATTCAGTGTCCCGCAGCGCCTTTCTTCTTGCTGTCGCGCTGATGTCCCCTGAGGTCCGCGGAGCCCCAGCAGCGCGGTGCCAGCTTCTGCGGAGCGCATGTCTGGGATGGCGCTCTTTGCCCACTTCTGCTCTCCGATCTCCACCTGTCTGTCACTCTGAATCACTTTTCTCCACACTTCTCAGGGTCAGTGGCTTTTCTCAGCAGTGTTTTGACCTCTGGTTCCAAAATTTCCCACTGTTTTGCCTTCTGGCGTCATCACGACATTGTTTCTTCTCTTCTGATGGTTCCTCATTCGTCATCAGGGTCAAAGGGGCTGTCTGCAGGTAGTTTCTACACACAAATAGCAGTCCTAGGCCACGCCCAACACGTGTTTAGCCCTTCTCAGCCTACCTCAGAATTTTAACAAAAAATGAAGAAGTATATCCAGTACTTACTCTCCTTTCTTTTGGAAAAAAAAATTCCCATCTTAGGTTCTGTAACTTTTCTTTTCGCCATATGAAGAGCAAAATATGTTAATACATGTTATTAACATTTTCTTTTGCTATTGGGAATTGAACTCAGAACCTTGCATTTGCAGGGCAGGCACTATGCTGCTGAGCTGTATTCGGCCAGAAGAGGAAAGATTTAATGTATTTATGCTTAGCACACTTACTGTTTTCATCGAAGAGTGACAGTTGCTATGCACATTCACTGAGATTCTTCACCCTGCCTTCAGTGATATCCTCAAATTGCTGCAAATTGTTGTTCATTTCCATATAGGCCAGTGAATTCCCACGTCTTACCTAAAGCCTCTTTGTCTTGAGAAAGCTATTCTCACATGCAGGAGCAGGGTCTGAGTTTTCTTCCTTTGAGCCCCCAACTACTTAGTACTCTGTGGCACAAAGTTGTTGATGTCTTATGTTTGCAGAGTTGAATTTATGTTAATTAATAAATTGTAATATTTTTCAGGTCTCTGTCCACCACCTTGCAGACTGGCCTCCCTGCCGGCACATACTGCGACGTCATTTCTGGGGATAAAGTTGATGGCAACTGCACAGGAATCAAAGTCTACGTTGGTGGTGACGGCAAGGCTCAGTTTTCTATCAGTAACTCGGCCGAAGACCCCTTCATTGCCATCCATGTTGACGCAAAGTTATAAACCCCAAATAAAATGCCTACAGAAGCATAACCATGTGTTCTTCTTGACTGCTGTGTTCATTAATCTTACCAATCAGTACCGTTCAGCAATCCTGTGATAAAGTGGTTATGTGCAGGGAGAAATAAAAAGACACATGTAAGTACAGAAATAGAATATAATTTATCCCAGATATTATGCTGCTTCAAAATGACTCAACTGAGTATACTGAGTACAAAATTTTAAGAACTGAAGAGGGCACCTTGCGAAACGTGTTGTGGTCAACACCATCTGCGCAGTCTGCCTCACCCACTGCTGCCTGTGCTTGGGCTTCCTACAGCTAAGTCTAGCCCCGAGGTGCTCTCTTAGTACAGCCTGCCACACAGTGATGCTCCAGCTGATTCATTTGCACCACGTAAAAGGATTTTGAAATTAATAGGGAGAATAGTAGAAACTCATGCAAGGTGTAAAGTGTGCAGAGCTCAGAAGAACTTCCTCCTTTCTCAGTTATCTTTTCCCATTTTCCTTTGTGGTTTTTACTTGGTCCTGTCTTTCTTGTTGTTCCTTCTCTCTGACTCTCCTATGGCTTCACTCTGGGCTTTCCTGAGCACTGTATTCCCCTGCATTTTTCCTAGTCCGTTAGGCATGCTTTCCTTCTCTTGATTCTAAATATAGTTTCTCATAGTTTTGGTCTTCATGCATGTCTCCTCATAGTTCTCAGTGCTTTATGCTTTAATGTGTAAAGAGGAGCTATATATTGAAATTCTCCTTTATTTTTATATACTCATGTTTCCCTATGTTTTTTGTGATGAAGATTCACTGAGATTTGCTCACAATTCTGCACAGTACCACTTGGGCTACAATTTTCATTCTGTATTAATCTCATGAAAAGAACAAAAACAGAACAAAAAAATTCATAAAAATGGTTGATTATTTACAGATTAGCAGCTAAGTAAAACATAATTTTACATTCATGGATACCTAGTTTCCCTAGGCTTACTAAAGCAGCCTAGGGTCAAAGACGCCTGACCTGAATGTACCGGTACTGAGCAGAACAGAGAGACCCAGACAGGAATTTCCTTGATTAATATTCCAGGAGCCCCTGGGTTCAACTGAGTAATACTCCCAAGCACATAATATTGTGATGGGAGAGAAAGAAAGAAGTAAAGCTACTCCCGCCTGCCCAATTCTGTTAGTCTCATTCTGCTGTATTTCTAGTACTTTTTAGTTTTTTTTTTTCCTTGAATTACAAGTTTAAAATGGAAAATAGCTATGTTGTTCAAATATCATTCAGGGAAAGGTCCTGAATTTTTCTCTAGGTATTGCCTCTTTGATCTGTCAAGATAAATAATGTGTACCTCATTCCATAACACTTCTGTCCTTTAACTTGTATGATGCTGCTATCATGATAATGGTTGCTGTTTTTCATTGTCATTGATCCTCCAAGATTACATATACTTTGTCTTCCAAATTGGAAGAAAAAACAAACCCTTGCTTTGGTTGGATATGGCCTGTCTTCTTGGGCTCTCTCCGGCAGCCCTGCATCCCATCATTGTAGTGTGAGAGGTAGTGGGGCCTTGGGATCAGGAGCACTCATGTTGAGGCTCTTAGATCACTGAGGTACTGCCCTCAGCAGTGTTTAACCAAGTTCTCTGGACCTCTGACTAAGTTTTTAGAGACTGAGATGTTGTCATGGTTTGCATCTAGTTGTCCCCCCAGAGCCTCATGCAGTCACTGTGGCAGCTTCTAGAATGTATGATTAATTCATGATCTAATGCAGGGATTATGGGTGTGAGTGCTATACCCACCCTGGGGTGGATAACCTGAATACAATATAAGGAAGGGAGAGAGGCTTGCTAGCTGCCACCATCACTGTTCTTCCCCTTTGCTCTTTTCTGCTTTCTGCTTCCATGAACTGCTGCCTTCTGCCATGTGCCATTTTGCCTTGAAGTCAGCCAAGTATGGACTGAAACGTCCACTAAATGTGAGCTAAATAAACCTTTCTTTCCTTAATTATGGGTTTCAGGTATTTGGTCCCAGTAATGCAGAAAAAGTGAGACAGAATTTGGTACTGAGAAGTGGGGTCATTGCTGTGATTATACATACCTGACCTTGTTGTTCAAGAGCCTTTGGGAGTGGATTGTGGGAAGAGATAGAAACTGTTTGGGGATGACTCCTGAAAGAGAAGTGCTGGAACACTTCCAGCTGTTCTCTATGAGAGATTCTGGTCAGAGATCACAGAAGACTGGAATGCTGATAGAAATCCTGCCTAGGCTGGAGAGGTTTCTTCTGGGAAAAGAGAATTCATTCGTTACTGGATTTCACATGATGTATGTTCTGGCTTGGCAGAAAGTTTGTCTGCATTGTGCTCATGTCCAGAGAATTTCACTGAGATAGATTAAGCATGGTGGGCTGATTAATCTGGAAAAAGAAATTTCAAAGCAGTCATATGTTTAGGCAGTGGCATGGCTATTGTTGGAGGATTTTAGTCAAAATTATGTTGAAAATCAAGAAAAAAGAGACGAGTATGAAGATTTAAAATGTTGTGAGTTTGTCCAGATAGGAAGCTCCAATAAAGCTGTGGACTGCAAAGATAGAGCTGAAAAGATATCCATTTTCGAGAAGGAACAAGAGAGTAGAAAGGATGGCCTGAGGGCATCAGAAGAAGCAGCAAATCTCTATCCTTTGCAGCCTCAACACTACAAAAGTCAAAGACTTTGCTTTGAGGAAAGAGCCAGAGAACGCTCTGTTCCAGCATGGCAGCAGCATAGAGAATTTGATCCTCAGAATAAGTTCCACAGTGCTGTGTCCAAGCACTCAACCCCTACAGCCAAGAGAGAAGAAAGCCTGGCTACTGCTCAAGGCCGCATACCTTGGCATCATCGACAGGACATCGGTTGTAGGCGCATGCAGCATGCAGGAGTTCTGAGGTTAAGAAGGCTTCCACCTAGATTTCAGAAGAATGCCTAGGAGGCCAGGAAGTGTGCCCCGGAGAGGGCAGTGTGTGAAGCAGAAAGCAAGAAGCTTAACATGCGATAGAAATAGCCAAAGTTTGGAAAAGTCAGGAACATGGATCATCTGAGGAAAGCTGAAAGGAGGGAGGAAAGGAGACTTAAGAGAGAAGCCATGGTAGATAGCACTAAAAGTACCACAGAGCTGGAGCTACGTGGAGCTCACAGTTGGACATGGGTTGCTTTGGGTGCTCTACATGGTACCACAGGACTCAATATTCACCCTTCTGGATTTTGGACTTGCTTTTGTCCCAATGCTTTTTATTGCCCTATTTGTACCTTTTGGAATGGTAATGATTTTCTTGTGCCATTGAATGTCAGAAGTGTTTAACTTTTCATTTGCACAGGTGCTCACAGCTAAGCACATGCCTTAGATCTTGGAGCAGACTTGGGACTTGGCCTTTGTAGCAATTCTGACACTGTTAGGACTTTGGTAACTCTTTGAGATGGACTAAGATGCCTTTTGCATAAAGGGATGTGCATGAGTTTTTGAGGGACCAGGAGAAGAATGTTATGGTTTGTGTCTAGTTCTCCCCCTAAAGCCTCATGCAGTCATTGGTGTGGCTTCTAGAGTTTGTGATTAATTTATGATTGCATT
This sequence comes from Octodon degus, assembly GCF_000260255.1. Taxonomy (NCBI): domain Eukaryota; kingdom Metazoa; phylum Chordata; class Mammalia; order Rodentia; family Octodontidae; genus Octodon; species Octodon degus. The sequence continues at coordinate 7,875,052 of NW_004524660.1, read as the reverse complement.
CAGGGATTATGGGTGTGAGTGATACACCAGAGCTATGTCAGATGACATGAATACAATATAAGGAAGGGAAAGAAGCTTGCTAGCTGCCACACCTGCTGCTAAACCCTTTTATGCTCTTTGCTGTTTTCGGCCACAATGAATCTTGCCTTCTCCCATGTGCTACTCTGTCTCAGAGCCAGACAAGAGTGCACTAACTGTGAACTGAATAAGCCTTTTCTTCCTTAATTTTGGGTGTTGAGTATTTTTTCCCAGCCATGAAAAAACGTAAGAGAGACAGATGTTAAAAAGGAAAAAGCCCAAACTCTGAATCCCATTCTGGCCTCATGCAACTACCAGCACATCTCACTTATACTGTCCAGGATTCCAGGCACCATGATGCCCTCCTCAGATTCCAAACCACGGTCACCACTCAAGCTGGGGTTTTCATGTGAGAGTGAGCAAAAATAAATGTGTTTTCATAAGGGAAGCATCTTTCCTTATTCCTTGCATTCATGAAAAGTGGGTTGATATAGCAGTACATGTGCTTGCTTTTAGGTACAGTTAATTTCCATGCTTTTTGGCCCTGTCAAGCACCTGTTTCCATTACAGCTCCCCATTTTAATATCTCTCACTCTTTTTCTCTCCTCCATCCAGTTTTTTTTCTAAAATATTCCACTGAAATCCCTTTCCTGAAGACCATGGTAGTGCTTATGCTACCAAGCCCAAGTTCTTCTGTCTCATCCACCTCACTGCAGCATACAAGTTGGCAGCTGTGTTCTCCTCACTGACTTTGCTGTAACAGTTTTATGCAGTTTCCCTTGGTCTCCCAGACAACTCTTTAGATTTATATAATCTTCTTTGTCTGTTTTACCCAAGGACTCTTTTTTGCACAATTTTCTTCTCCATCCACCTATCTTTATTTTTATTAATTTTATTGAGAAAGAAATAGCAATGAGACAGTTTCAAAACAGGTTAGTAGGACAATTACAATAATTAATACATTGCATATTGTTGTCTTCATAGTAATTATTCAGAATACAAGATGCAGACATGATATCTTGTCTAAACGACATTAGTACAAACCTTTTTTCTCATTGAACTAAGAGAAAGTAGCTGTATATCTATTCTACTTTGTATATACAGATATATATGCATTTTTTCACAACACAATGATCCTTCATTTATACCCCCATTTTTTGTTTAGTTTTGTCAGAGATGGGTATTCAATTGCCATTCAAATATTGTAGGTGCATGAATTCAGCAAAATAATCCAATATGGTCCAGTAGTCCATAATAGTAGTGGGTTATCCATGAAACTGGCAATGTCAGAAGTTGTTGACTTGAGCATATTAACATACCTTTAATTTTTATACCTTGTGTTTATACTTTTCTGCTGGATGGTTAAGACCAAGGTAAAGCAAGACCTATATAACAAAAATGTAACTTTTATATCTGACATGGTCAGTCAAATTCCCTCAGGATTTACTCTGAATCCCTGGATAGCAGTTTGCAGATCTTTTGGAAGTGTCAGTCATCTGAATGAGTCACGGCCATTGCTTGACCAATTTCCTCTCTGTGAAAGCCTGAGGGAATGTTTTCTCTCTAGGTGACTCTGTAGTGTAAGAACTCAAAAGAAGAAATAAAAATTGAAAGGCATAACACAACTAAATGGAAGGTGAGTGTGGGAAGCCATTAACTGGTATCCATTTTATAATAGTGTCAGCCGTTTTCTTAACTTTCTATTCCCCTGCTGAGTTAAATTTATGGTCCTTCTCACCTTGCCCATTCCCTGTGAGTCACGTGCTATGCCCCAGGGGTTGCACCTTCCCCTGTTGCCTAGATACCTGCTGACCCCAAGAGCCTAGACTTCCTGTCATAGCCCGGTTGTCTAGTTACTCGCGCCTTTTACCCGCCGACGTCACTTCCCCATGCCTCCACTATATATACCCAGCACCTCCCCTGAATAAACGAGACTTGATCAGCATCCTGTCTTGTCTCCATATCTCTTGTCTCCTGTCCTTTGTCCCCTCTTCAATTCCCCGCTCCTCCCCCAGGTGACCTTCTCTGACTGACCCGCTGGTTCGGGACAAGTGGTGCCCAACTGTGGGACACCTGGTATGGAGGATTCAGTGACAGAACTGTCCGAGAGAGCTGGCAAGAGAGAAAGTAAAAGAGGCCCGCGCCGCAGTTGCATGCTGCGACGTCTGAACCTCGGTAAGGGGGCAGCACGCCCTTTCCCTTCCCTTCAGCAATGGGACAGGCATTAAGTGAACATGAGATATTTGTAGACAGCTTGAGCAAAGCATTAAAGGCGTGAGGAGTAAAGGTTAAAATTAAGGATTTGTGTCAATATTTTGAATATATTAATCAAATTTGCCCATGGTTCCCTATTGAAGGAACTATTGATCAGAGGCGGTGGAAAAGGGTTGGTGATGCCCTTAAGGATTTTTATGAGACTTTTGGACCTGAAAAGGTCCCAGTTACAGCCTTTTCCTACTGGAATTTAATTGATGAAATCTTATCCCAGAGACACTGTGACCCGGATGTTGCTAATGTGATAAAAAAGGGTGAAAATATACTACAGGGACAAAAAGGTAAACTCATCTTAAAGGACAAAGAACCCCCTAAGAGTGTGTGCCCTCCTGTAAGGGAACACAATCTTGAAATCAAAACCAGGAAGCCAGATTTATGTTGAGAATCAAGAGCAAGGAGCCCAGCAGGAGGATTTAAAATGTCATGAGCTTGGCCAGAAGGAAAGCGCCAAGAAAGCTGTGGACTGCAAAGATGGAGCTGAGAGGATCTTCATTGCCGGGAAGGTACCTGAGAATGGAAGGGATGGCCTGAGGGCATCACAGGAGGAGGCGGGTCTCCACCTTTTACAGCTTCAGAACTGCAAAGATCAGGGACTTTGCCTTGAGGGGAAAGCCACAAGGCCCCCTGTTCCAGAATGGCAGCAGCGGTTGCCCAATACGGAGCCACGACTCCATACACCACAGCCATTTTAGAAACTGTAGCTGACAATTGGCTTGCTCCTGAGGACTGGCAGGCATTAGCCAGAGCCACCCTCTCTGGGGGCATTATCTCCTATGGAATTCTTCCTGTATGCAGGGAGGCATCCACAATGATAGCATCACTGTTGATGTAGGATTTGTTACCTTTACCAGCTGCAATCAAATATTTAACTACAGTAGCCCTATTTGCCCAAAAAAGAGACATGTGTTTGTATGCGGAGGAAGTTTAGCCTTCACATATTTACCTACCAAGTGGACAGGACTGTGTGTCATGGCAATTGTATTTCCTGATATAGATGTCATCTCTGGTAATGATACCATACCCCTTCCCAGTTTAGATTATGCTATGGGCTGCACTAAAAGGGCAGTTCAGCTTATCCCTTTCTTGGTAGGACTGGGAATTATAGGAGCCCTGGGGACAGGCACAGCAGGATTGGGAGTAGCAGTACATTCTTATACCAAATTATCTAATCAGCTGATTGATGATGTTCAAACACTGTCTGGTACTATCCAAGATATCCAAGACCAGATAGATTCATTAAGAGAAGTACTCTTGCAAACTAGGAGGAGATTAGACCTTCTAACAGCAGAGCAGGGAGGGATCTGCTTGGCTTTACAGGAACGCTGCTGCTTCTATGCAAACAAGTCCAGTATTTGAAATAAAATAAAGAGACTTCAAGAAGATCTTATTAAGAGGAGAAGAGAGCTATTTGAAAACCCTTTCTGGAGTGCATGGAATGGAGTACTATCCTACCTTCTCCCCCTATTGGGACCCTTGATTGGACTATTAATGCTTTTATCAATAGGACTCTGTCTTTTCAATAGGCTGATGACTTTCATTAAACAACAATTGGATACCATTAAAATGCAACCCATTCAGGTTCATTATCACAGGCTTGAGATGGCTGAAAGGGAAAACTGTGCTGGAATACAATCAACTTATGATGATGAAGGTCCAGAGACCTCTTAGTTCTCCCACCCTTGGTGAGATAGTCAGGCTAGCCAGAGACAGGTAATGAGGGGCATACACAAGACTCTACTCACTGCCTAAGACAGGAACGGGAACTTCTGCCGTCTTAGTCTCCTATGACAGGTAAGGTTTGAGTCAGATCCATGTAGAGGATGCCTTGATCTAAGACAGGCACTGCCCCCTCAAGGGAATCAGCCATCTAAGAAGCCATATTTTTTTATACATATATAAAAGTAAAGTGGGATCTGTGGGAAGTCATTAACTGGTATCCATTTTATAATAGTTCAGCCATTCTCTTAAGTTTCTATTCCCCTGCTGAGTTAAGTTTATGGTCCTTCTCACCTTGCCCATTCCCCGTGAATCACGTGCTATGCCCTAGGGGTTGCACCTTTCCCCATTGCCTAGATACCTGCTGACCTCAAGAGCTGAGACTTCCTGTCATAGCCCAGTTGCCTAGTTACTCGCGCCTTTTACCCACTGATGACATTTCCCTATGCTTCCACTATATATACCCAGCACCTCCCCTGAATAAATGAGACTTGATCAGAATCCTGTCTCGTCTTCGTTTCTCGCATCTCCTGTCCTTTGTCCCCTCTTCAATTCCCCGCTCCTCCACCAGGTGACCTTCGTTGACTGACCTGTTGGTTCGGGACAAGTGAGAACTTAGTAATTGGAGTTTTGATCATGAAATCTTTGTTTATTTCTTTGTCTTCAAGAGTTCTGCCTATTCTCTCTTCCAGCTGATTTAGTGTTTCTGGTTTTATATTTATGTCTTTGATCTATTTCAAATTTAGTTTAGTGTATTATGATAGACAGGCATCCAGTTTTACTTTTGACATGTGGAAAGCCAATTTGTCAGCACCATTTATTAAAGAGGATATCTTCCTTCTGGTTAATGTGTTTATCTCCTTCGTCAAAGATAAGGTGGCTTCAGGGTCACAAAGATAGCTCAACAAGCTAAAGCAAGGACTTGTTATATAGGCCCTCCTTAGGCAAGTTTAGCGGAGTACAGGGACCGGGGTTCAATCCTTGGCATAATGTGCCATGCTGGTTCCACCCACAGGGTGCGATGAGCCAGCCAGAGTCCAGGCATAGTCACACATACCTATAATCCCAGCACTGGGAAGGCTGAAAACAGGAGGATCACTATGAGTCCAAGCTGCATAGTAAGACCCTGCAACAACCAAATACATTAAAAAAAAGGTAAGGTAGCCTAGTCAGTGTTTGAAAAGGACAAAAAAAAAAAACAAAAAAAAAAAACAAACTAAGAAAACTAGATTTTGATAGAAAATCTAGTCAGCAGGATATTGTGTAACACACCTATAATTACTTCCTTCTGGTAGGCTGAGGCAAAATTATCACAACTTTTATACTAGCCTGTACAATAGTTGGTAAGACCCTATGTCAAAAAGTGGCTGGCAACACAGCTCAGTGTGAAGGCTATGTGCCCAATCCTCATTACAGAAAAAAAAAAAAAAAACAAATCAAAACAAAAAGCTCTTCAATTTTTACATTAATTTGGGAAGTGTTGTCATCTTAACACAGCTTCTAATTCATAGACTACGAGTGATTTTCTATTTATTTAGGTTTTTCATTCTTCCATTATATCTTTTAGCACTTTTTCATACATTTCAACCAAAAAGTCTTATACTTCTCTTGTTTAGTTTATTCTTTGGCATTTTGTTTTTTTGTATGGTATTATAAATGAAATTTTCCCTTATATTTACTTTAGGATTGTTCGTTGTCGCTATGTAAAAATACAAATGAATTTTGTACATTAATCTGTATTCTGCCATCCTACCAAATGTGTTCATTCTGGGTGTGTGTGTGTGTGTGTGTGTGTGTGTGTGTGTCCCTAAACATTTGCTACATACAAGTTCACATTACCTGATTCAAAACAAGTAAAAATAATGATTTGAAGAAACATGGCATCCTCTCTTTTTGCTTTTAAACCGGGGTAGAGGCACTTCTTATTTTTTCTACCCAAGATTCAGGTAATTCAGAAATATATGCCTGATAGCCTGAACAGAACAAAGTTTGTAGTTTTTTCACTATATTGAAAGAAGAAAGGTAGGGAATTTTATTCATTTAAGGAAATGAAGATTAAATAAGAGCAATACAAAAGAAAGAGGAGTGGTGAAATGATATATCGAAGGCAGAGTCTGGAGGAGTTTACACTTACCCCTGAGAGATGACAGAAGAGAAGAGACTCCGAGAGGGAGCCCAGTTCTTGGGCTGGGAAGATGAATAAATAACCACAGAGACAGGGAGTTATGTCATGCTTCAAATACATAAAGGCAGGCCTATGAAGAATGGCGTCAGGAGCCAGTCATGCAAAGATGGCCAGAAGACAACTAGAAATATCGACAAAATAAAGTATCAATGGGGATTCAAGATGTGAAGAAAACTCAGAAAGCTAATGGTAATGGAAAGGAATGACACGAGGGGAGAGCTGTGCTCATGCCTGATAGCAGGTGGAACAGCAAGATCCCATGCCAGGGATGGATTTCAGGGAAAATGCAAATAGGAGGGTTAAGTAGGACGGTTTTCAAGTTATTGAAAGTCATACCAGTATAATTTTGGCATCAATCATACAAAACACTGAGAGAGCAGACTACTGGGATTGTGGGTCCACTTCATGGTTATTTTAGAAAGCAGGCAGATGTTCATAAGCGCATTATCATGGGCTTTATCCGTGGTAAACTTCATGTAGGAGAAGGGAGTGGGAAGAGAAAGGAACAGAAGTCAAGACACAACCACAGGTTCACAACAAGTCATAAGAAGAATGCAGTAGAGTGTTTGTACAAGAAAACACTGACATTTGACATATCTGTGAAATATTGGCACTGGAAGAAAAAGCATCTCTTCGAATATGAGGCAGAGGTTCGAGAAATATTCTGCAGTGAAACTCAAGTATTTATGCAAGTGCGAGGTTTCACTTAGGTTGTTGGTGTCAGTTATTTAAAGATAGGTGTTTGAGGAGTATACAGATTATATCTTCTGTACATTTCTTGTAGAACTCAGCTGTGAATCCAGCAGGACCTGGGCTTTTCTTTGTTGGTAAGTTTTTTTTTTATTACATTTTTTATTTCACTGGCTGTTATTGTGTTAAGAGTTCTTATATCTTCTTGATTCAGTTTTAGTAATTTGTACCTTTCTAGGAATCTGTCCATTTCTTCTGTCTTCAAATCTTGAGAGTAAAGATTCTCAAGGTAGTGATTGATGATCTTCTGAATTTCCACTGGGTCTGCGGTAATTTCACCCTTTTCATTCCTTATTGCTTGAATTTTAGCTTTTTCTTTCCTCTTTTTGATGAGGTTAGGTAGGGAATTATCAATTTTATTTAGTCTTTCAAAGAACCAGCTTTTTGATTCCTTAATTCTTTGTACTGTTTTCTTCATCTTGATTGAATTAATTTCTGCTCTAATCTTTATAATTTGCTCCCAGCTTTGGGCTTTGGGTTTGGTTCATTGTTCCTTTTCTAGACATTTGAGGTGCAGTATTATAGTGTGCTTAAGGAGAGTCACCTAAATTGAGACTGAGCATGGTGGCATGCTTCTGTAATCCCAGCTCTTGGGAGGCTGTAAACAGGTGGATCACCATGAGTCTAATCTAGTAGTGAGACCCAGAACACCCTGCAGACCCTTCACTAAAAATAAAAAAAATTATTGAAAGCAGTATGCACTTAGAAGACCAAAATGACAGGTATTTCAAGCATGGTTTTAGTATTACACATTGCTATCCTCAATGTAGTTGCTTAGTTCACAGATATCAGCATATAGAGTTAGTCAGGGTGAGAATTCTACCTATTAACTGCTATTTTAAAAAACTTGATGGAGATTCTTAGGACCATTGCCTTAACCATCTTGTTTAAGTAAATGTATGATCTTGTCCCTTCCATGTTTCCTAACTTTTCTCCCTTCTCTCTCTTTGTTGTTTAAACCTTAAATGCTCACTTTCCATTTAATTGTGTTATAAATTTCAATTTTTATTTCATGCTTTGCATTTTTACACTAGGAAGATAATACGACATTTACACATATCTCTGGTTTATTTCACTCATGACTATCTTCAAGTTGTATTCACTTATATATGAAGGCTTCCAGTTTATTTTTCTTCATACCTAAGTAATTCTCCATTGTATAAAAACACCACATCTGTTTCATCCATTCCTCAGGCGACAGACATTTTGGTTGTTTCCAAGGCTTGGCTATTACAAATTGTCCTGCTATAAACATAGGCAAACATATATCACTATGACATGATTTTATCAATTCTTTTGGGAAAATTCCCAGAAGGGAGATATCTGGATTGAATGGCATTTCAGTTCTAGTTTTTTAGAGTCTCTACATTGATTTCCATAATGGTTGCACCAGTCTACGTTCCCACCATCAGTGGACAAGTGTTCCTTTTTTCCCCATAGCTTCTCCAACATTTGTTGTTGGTTTATTTTTTTATGGTAGCTATTCTTTCTGCAGTGAAATGGTATCTCAGTGTTGTTTTAATTTACATTTCATGAATGGCTAGTGATGGGGAGAATTTTTTTTTCCTATACTTTAGGAAAGGGTCTACAGTGTGTCCAGGGTCTCACTAGTAGATTGGACTCATCTTGATTCTCCTGTTTACAGCCTCTCAAGTGCTGGGATTACAGGCATGCATCACCATACCCAATCTCAATCACAGTCTCAGTGCTCCACAGGGGTGGGGCTGGCATGGCCGGCCTGGGGATCAAAACCCTAGCCCCTGGGCATGCTTGCAGGCACTTTAATCTGCTGAACTATTTGGCTGGCCTTCAAGCATTTTTTCATGTACTTATTTTTCTTCTTGTATCTCTTCCTCTGAGAAGTATGAGCTCATGTTATATGCCCAGTTTTGGATTGGGTCTAAGTTTTGGGGCTGTAATGTTTTTTGTTCTTTATTAATTCTACCTAGAAGATCTTTGTTTGAGTGCTTAGTAGTTAAGATTTTTTTTTTTTTCTAAATTTGTGGGTTGTCTTTTCACTCTGTTGATAATTTCTTTTGACATGCAAAAACTTTTCAATAAGAGAAGGTCTTAACATTGCACATTGTTATCTTCTCAGCCATCATCCACAGCACAAGAAGCAGCCAGCACATCCCGTACAAACACTACTACTACAAATCCTTCCTCTCACTGAATCAAGCAAAAGCAGCCATACATCTATCCTAACTATTCTGTATATACAAATACAAAATGGTACTTCCTCTGTATCCCCCCCTCCAGCTCAGTCCTGTCAGAAATGGGTATTCTATTGACATCTAAATATTATAGGTGATTGAATTCAGCAAAACAATCCAACATAGTCCAGCAGTCCACAATAGTAGGGAGTTGTCTGCAGAAGTTGTTGACTAGAGCTTTTACAGCTCAGCATATTAATATGTCTTTTCTTTACTTTATATACCTCATTTTTATACTTTTCTGCTGGATGGTTAGGACCAAGATAAAGCAAGCCCTATATAACAAGAAATACAACTTTATTATCTGATAAGGTCAGTCAAGTACCCTCAGGATTTATCCAGTAACCATATACCACAGTTTGCAGATTCTTTGTCAGTGTCAGTCATGTGGATGAGTCATAGCCATTGCTTGACCAATTTGCTCTCTGTGAAAGCCTGAGGGAAAGCTTTCTCTCCATGTGACTCTTCTTGGACACACTCTACATCATCGATCACATTCCTTTGTGGCTCCATAATCTCCTTGATCAGAGAATTTGGGGCATAATTGAGTTACATGATGTTACAGTACAGATTCTCCTATGTTCTCAGTCTTCACTGACCTTGAAAGGCTAGGGCCAAAATGTTGGCAGACCTTGCAGCCCTTCCTTTTCTTCGATTTTTGATCTGAAAACTTAGGTTGTTAACCCTCCAGAAAAGAAGCTTATTATTACCCTGCAACATATGGAGTTAGCTTTACCCTATCTGTCTCAATATTGAACATCTTAGGCATAACATGGAACAGGTATCTTCCATCAAGTATTGATGTGTTGAAATTTAAGTCCTTACAGAGTATAAAGAAAAAAATTTTAAAAATAGGAATAAACACATATTTTTACAAAGCAATTTAGAAATCTAACCATATACAGCATTGTGGCAGGACAGTCCTGGGACAGTTTTTTTTCTTTTTCTTATGTCTTTTTTTTTTCATTTATTACCCATTTAAAAAAAACAAAAACAAAAAATAAAAAAAAAAAAACTTTTACTTGTGAAACAGTATGGTAATAATTGGAATGTCATGACAAGAAGTTTGTATTTACAAGACCGGAATGACAGGCATTCCAAGCGTGACCCTTCTATTACACATTGCTGTCTTCAGTATAGTTGCTTGGTTCACAGGTATCAGCATATATAGTTAGTCAGGTTGAGAATCGTACCAATTGACTGCTAGTTTCAAAAACCTGCTGATGTTTCTCAGGATCATTGCCTTGCCCATTGTTATGGTTTGTGTCTAGGTGTCCCCCCAAATCCTCATGCAGTCTTGGGGCAACCTCTGGGGTTTGTGATTGATTATTGTGGGTGTGGATGCTGCACTTGCCCTGGGGCAGGTAATTTGCATTACAATATAAGGTGGGAAGAGAAGCTAGCTGCTTGAGCTCCTGCTACCCCTCCTTTGTGCTCTTGCTCTTTGCTGCTGCCCTGAAAGGTTGTCCTCTGCCTTGTGCCGTTCTGCCTTGGAGCCAGCTGAGTGTGGACTGAAACCTCCAGTAACTGTGAGCTAAATAAACCTTTCCTTCCTTCATTTTGAGTGTTGGGTATCTGTCCCAGCAACGAGAGAAGAGTAACTAAGACACCCGTCTTGTGCATACAAGTATATGGCTTTGTTCCTGATCTGTTTCCCAGCTTTTCTCCTTACCCTCTCCTCCTTGTCCAGGGTTTTTTTCTGGTTTATTTTGTCATTTATTTCCAGTTTCATTGCACTGTGGTCAGATAATGTGCATGGGATAGTTTCTGTTTTCTTTCATATACTTAAGCATGACCTATGGACCAGTATGTGGTCTATTTTAGAAAATGACCCAGGTGCAGCTGAAACGAATGTGTATTCAGCTGTGGTTGAGGGGAACACTCTGTATATGTCCACCAAGTCCATTTGTTCCAAGTTCTGCTACTTCTTTGCTATTTTTTTGTCTGGTTGACCTATCTTTTTGAGATAAGGTTGTTTAAGGTCTCCTGTTAAGACTGTGGTCTTGCATATTAGATTTTTCATATCCATTAAGATTTGTCTTATATAGTTGGGTGCTCCCGTGTTTGGTGCATAGATATTTATAAATATGACCTCTTTCTCTTGAATTTTTCCTGTAACTAGTATATAGTGGCCTTCCTTATTTCATTTGATCATTCTTGGTTTGAAGTTGAGACTGTCTGAAAACAGGATTGCTACCCCTGCTTTTTTCTGAGGTGCTGGTGCATGTAAGTATTGTTTTCCATCGTTTGACTTTAATCCTATGAATGTCCTTTTGAGTTAAGTGTGTTTCTTGTATACAGTATATTGTTGGATTTTGTTTCCTAATCCACTGTGCCAGTCTATTTCTCTTAACTGGTAAATTGAGTCCATTTACATTGACAGTTATAATTGAGATGTGTTTACTTATGATTGACATGTTATTTACCTGCTGTTGTTTAGTACTTTTTGTCCTGTGTTTAATTGTTTGCCCCATTTAGTGGGATCCTTCTGTTCTTGTTCATGGAGTTCTGATCATTTTGGTCTCTCCAGAACATCTTTCAGTAGTCTGTGTAGGGTTGGCTTTGTCATCATGAGATTCTGTAGCTGTTCTTTTTCATGGAAGTATTTCACTTATCCATCGAACTTCAAAGAGAGTTTTGCAGAGTATAGCAGTCTGGACTGGAATTTATTTTTGTAGAGGAATTGAAGTACTTTACTCCATTATCTTCTTTACTTGATGGTTTGTGAAGAGAAATCTGCCATTATTCTGATGGGTTTTCCTTTAAATGAGATCTATTTCTTTTTTCTAGTGGGTTTTAGTATATTGTTCTTGAGCTGGATTTCTAGGATCTTGATTATTATATGTGTTGGTGTTTTTTTTTCTTGGGGGGTTTTGATGTCATTTATAGTTCTATATCTTTGATTACCTGAGTATCATATTGTTTCCTCATTTTTGGGAAGTTTTATGCTATTACTTCTGCCCATAGTCTTTTTATATTATTTGTATTGATTCCTTCTTTCTCATTAATGCCTGTTAGTGTTACGTTGTTCATCTTTGCATCATTTTGCAGATGTTGAATTATTTTTTCCTGCATCCTAGTTGTTTTTAAGAGATCTTTTCTTACCTTTTCACTAGCTGCAATGGTGTCTTCAAGGTCTGAAACTATATCTTCACTTTCATTGAAACAGTTTTGCCAGCTTGCGATTGAGGTTTTAATTTTTTGTACATCTCTTTGAATCCACTTCATGCATTCTATTTCTTTCTTATATTGCTTTTTCAAGGATTCCATCATTTTTATATTCTTCTTTATTTTTATCAGTGTCTTCTGTAGAAGGACTTAATAACTCTTTCATTATAATTGTCATTTCTTTTTTTACTTCAGAGATTATTTTTGCTGTTTTCCTCTATATCTTTCTGCAGTTATCTCCTTACTTCAGATGCTACTATTTCAGAGATCTCAGGCATGTGGTTTCCAATTTCTTCTATGCTGTTGTCTCCTGCATTTGTTCTATGTAGGCTCAGGGCCTGAGAATGCATGTTGTTCCTTCTCTTTATCATTTCATATAGCACTGTCTTCTGACCTTTGGTGTAGGTAGAGCTTTGGTGTAGTTATTACTTTAGCATGTACAAATATTGTTTCCCAATAGAGATTATGTGGTTAAGGTAGTTAGGGTTTTGTATTTACCATAATTAGCAACACTAATAATAGTGAGATTTAGCAGTTGACAAACTTTTGTATCTAATGGGTTTTCCTTTTAGACCTTAAGAACAAACAATTTGACTGTATAGCTAAGCAGATGTTAGATTGGGAATTTGTACTTAAATTGGTTCCCCTAAGTTCTATCTGATCACCTCCCCTTTTGTACCTGTAATCCTCCAGGCAGATTAGATCACCCCGGTTACCTGTTGCCCCCTGTGTCAATCAAGAGAGAAAGAGAGAGAATGCTCTCATAGCTGGGTCTAGCAAAGTGTCTCAGCTTATCAGGTCAGGATCAACCAAGTTCAAACTCGTCCAGGTGGGCCTGGCGTGGGTCTGGCTACTGTGCTCTGCTTTTTTTGGCTGCAGCCTGTGGAAGTGGACCTGCTGTGTCCCTCTATCAAGATGTTCTGCTCCTGGATTAGTTGGATGCATCTCGGCCCTTGTCTCTCTGCAGGGAGTTCTGCTGCAGGGTTCAATACTAGGCCTGTATGATGGAGGAAGTTCTGAGAAGTGCACGGAAGGTCCCACACACATGCTAGGCCTGAGGGATCAGTGGAGTGGAATCTCATGAGTGTGGAAGGTCCCACCTGTAAGCTGGGCCTCAGGACCTGTTGACGTAGAATCTGGTGGGTGCAGAAGGTCCCGTACACATGCTGGGCCTGGGGGTGTGTGAAGTAGCTGCAAGGTCCTACTCTTAAGTGAAATGGTTTTTACACAAATGTGTAGCAAGCACATTGTCTTTCTGGTGGGAGAAACTGAAAATGTGAACAAGACCAAAATATGTAGCAAATACTGTGAAATAAGAAGGAAATGTTCAAATGGGAGGGAAACTAAGGAGGGAGCAGAGGGGAAGGAAGGAAGGAAAAGGAAAAACAGGATGAGTAGAGAAAGAAAAAAGGGAAACAATGCTTTAGTACCTAGGGAAGGGGATAGGGGCTTAAAGAGGCTAAATGGAGAAATCTGGGAATGGAGAAAAGAATCACATTATATCATGGACAAGTACACATTTCTTATGATGCATGTGACCATTATGTATAACTGAAATATGCCAACAAATTTAACTAAGTATAAGAGAAAAGGATACAAGAACCAAAAAGAGCCCCAGGTACATACAGCTATTTGCTATTTGACAAAGAGAACAAAAACATGTCCTGGAGGAAAGACAGCCCATTTCAAAATAGTGCTGAGAGTGTTGGACAGCCACATGAAGAAGACTGAGCCTACACCTGTATGCCCCACAATACAATCAACTAAACTCAAGATGGATTAAATATATCAATATTAAACCAGAAACAATTTGCTGGAAGATAAAATAGGTAGAACTCTTGAAGACATAGATGTAGCCATAGACTTTTTGAATAGAATTCCAGTGCTACAAGAAATAGTACTGAGATTCAACAAAGAAGACTTTATCAAATTAGAAAGCTCTGCACAGCAAAGAAAGCAACACACGAAATGAAGAGACAATCTATAGAATAAGTGAAATTTTTCCCAGGTATTTCTCATACTGCCATGTCCTGCACAGCTCTTGAAGTCCTCAGAGTTGGGGGGAGGAGACTGGAGAAATAAAACCAAGAGAGCACGGAAAGCTGAGGTCAGGCGGAGCCCTCTCTCCAGATGAAGGGAGGAAGGAAACTGCTCACACACCACAGCACATTGATAATTGAATCTGGCATGCTGATGTCTCATGAGACCCCTCTGCCTAGCAACCTCCCTGCAGGGTAGCCCTGGGGTGCCTAGCGGTCTCAGAGCTGAAGGAGCTTGATCCTGTGGCTTGCCCCACACACTCTGTTCTCAGGATCACCCCTGCTCCAGCCACACATGTGTGAATGACCTCTGGCTTCAGCCATTCCCCACATCAGATGGAAGATAAACATCTAGAATGTATGCATATAAAACTAAAAAATGTAGACTTCCCAAATGAAAGACCAATCAAAAATGAGCAACTGAAACAAACACTTCTCAGAAGAAAAAATACAAATAGTTAATATATATGTTAAAAAATATTCACCTTCCCTGGCAATTAGAGAAATGCAAATTAAAACTATATGGAGAGGGGCTGTGGATGTGTCTCAGTGGTAGAGCTCTTGTCTTTTATGCACACACACACACTCACACAGTACTACACCGAGATATCAGGAAGGTATGCTATCATCCAAAAAATCTAATAATAAGTACTTGTGAGGCTGTAGGGAAAAGGAATTACTCTACATTGTTAATTAGAATGCAAACTAGTACAGCTACTGTAGAAATCCAGTAGGATTTCTCACAAAAAAAGAAAGAAATTCCATTTGACTCAGCTACTTACCTTCTAGATATTGTCCTAAAAGTTACAATTAACATATTATAGGACTGGAGGCATATTCATGATTATAGCAGCACATGATCTTGAGACATATATATCTCTATCTATCTATCTATCTATCTATCTATCTATCTATCTATCTAACAGATAAGGAAAATAGAAGTGTGTCCATACACTGGAATACTACTCTCTCGTGAAAAGAGATAAATTTGAGAAAAATGAAATGCAACTTGAGAACATAATGCTGAGTAAAATAATCTCAATTCATTGAAAAGAAAGTTTTGTGTTATTGTATGTTTGTTTCTTCTCTTAGGAGACAATCTTTTTTGTTTATATTTTGTTCTCTGAGTAATTACTTTGAAGGAATGATATGTGATGTACTTATTATTTTCCTTTATTATTTTGTTGTGTTCTTTCATAAAAGAAATATAAAAGGGAATTATTTCAATGTGGCCTCATTGGGGAGAGTAGATGTCTAACATCCTTTATTTTGTCATTAAGGTATTGAAATTAATTACAGATTTTTCGCAGAGAAGGACAAAAACAGTAGGACCAGGAGATACGCACAGTGCCAAGTCTTGGGCAAACTGTGGTCAGACTGACCCTCATCTCAGATCTCACTCTTGAGGTCTGCCTGGTACCAGGGAAGAGCATGACCTACAAGTTTCCTATTCCTGGAACTCGATAACTGGTGCAGTAAAAATGACTCAAAGAGAGGAAGCTATAAAACCAAGATGGAATTAGTTAGGATAACGATTGCATCTGCCTTCCGGTGTAGAGCAGTAAGTAGAGACTTCTAGTGCAGCTCCAGTTGTCTGGAACCGAACGCTGCAAAAGATATAACCTGTTGAATATCATGTATCTGTAAATCAGGAAGATATCTGAATTACTCTTACCTTGAAAGGGAGGGAGGGAGAGTAAGCAAATGTAAGCATGATCAACTTCATATTCTCTGGTTGGACGGGCACTCTTCAGATTACAGATGTCCACTGCAGAGGGCAGAGGGCTCATGCCAAGTTCAAAGTGCAGTGGAGATCGGGGCACCATCAGGGCAGAGGCGCCAAGCTGCGGCCTGCTGTTAGAGACCGATCGGACAGCTGCGGGAACAAAGGAAGGGTCAGCGCCTTTACCAAGACGCAGTCTTCGAGTTCCTTTTACAAACAAGCCTTAATTAATTTCCCGCCATCAATTCAGCAAGATTTCAAACAAGTATACAATATCACTTCCTAGTCCAATTCCACTGAACTGAGATCTTTCCTTCTTCTTTGATTTACATTGTTTCTGGCCATCGCTCAGTAGTAAGGATGACAGACCTGTGTTTCCTGAAGAGATTATCAACAATTCATTTGGCAAGAAGTAGTTTGCGTATATAAAATCTTCTCATTTAATATAACAAAGTGAAAGAGTATGTATGATTTCCATTTTACAGATTAGGCAACAGATTCAAGGAAGTTTTTTCTTTAATCCATTGATTGAATTGGCTATGAAAATCTGTACATTAAAAAATCTTTAAAAGTGTTAAAGAAAAAAAGTAGTGCATTTTATTTGGCAAATGTATATTTATAGAAGAGCATTTTTATTCACGTCTAACTGCTACTGTTTAGACTTATTTATGTTTAAAATATATGAATGACTCAGTTATATTTGTTTTAGAGTTTATGTTTTTAAGACCTAAACACCAAAGTGTCTGAAAATTTGACCATCTATTCAATTTCTTGTGAAAGACTTTCTATGTATTACTTACACTCATTTTTTTTTTTTTTTTTGTATTTTAGGGAAGGGTGTACAGGGTGTTCAGGGTCTCACCACTAGATCAGACTCTTAGTGATCTGCCTGTTTACAGCCTCCCAAGAGCTGGGATTACAGGCGTGTGCCACCACCTCCAGTCTCAATTGCTGTCTCAGCGAGCCCTGGGAGTGAGGCTGGCATGGCAGGCCCTGGGATCGAACCCCTGGCCCCTGCTTGTTGGTGCTTTAATCCACTGAGCTATTTGGATGGCCCTACATTCATATATTTATAAATATTATTTTCGCTAATGTTCTTTTTTTTTTTTTTTGCGGAGCCGGGGATTGGACTCAGGCCCTTGTGCTTGCCAGGGAAGCACTCATTCTACCGAGCCATCTCCCCGGCCCCTTCGCTGATGTTCTTTAATGACTTCTAATAACTGAATATTCTTTCTACAAATTCTAAGATGTTTCTGTCAAGTCTAGTATTATTTTTTCTTTTGTTTCTTTTTTAGAAGTAACATGCAAGTGCAAGGGTAGTGGAATAACAACAACAAAAGACCCAAGTTAGCACTAGGACTTCAAAATATTTCCACTTCTTTTCATAATAATTGAAATAATTTACCTGAACATACCAAGAAAAACAACATGTAAATATGCTCTACACTTTAGTTCCAATGATTAAGAAAACATATGTTTATTCTTTTTTTTTTTGGCGGAACCAGGGATTGAACTCAGGCCCCTGCACTTGCCAGGGAAGTGCTTATTCCACTGAGCTATCTCCCCAGCCCCACATTTTTATTCTTTCCAAAAAATTATGCAACATTCATTTATAACATAAAATTGCTAAAGACATTTTCCCTAATTGAACATAAGTATTTTTATAAAAGAACAGATTCTTTGGAATCATCCTTTACTTTCCTGTGCTCCCCTTTTGTGCTCTTCCATATCTTTATCTGACATAGATGGTTAAAATGTTACCTGCTAAGTCCTTGTTTGGATTTAGAGAGCCAGAATGTCTGGTTGCAATTTTAATTCCCCTTTCTTTTTAACTGTATGTATTAACTAACAAAGAACATATAAATTCAAAAAAGAATTCAGCTTATTCCACAGATAAGACTCTGTTGAGATAAATTTTTTAAGGAGAATAAAGAAATAGTAAAAAAAAAAAATTAGAAATGATACACAATTTCACAAAGCCAAACAATGGAATTCAACAATGGTTCTTCTATTGCATATTGTTTCAAGTTACGAGATGTAAGCACACAAAATCGAACAAAAAACTTATAAAACATTAAAAAGGAGAGAAAATAAGTTGCAGCATTACATGCTCCTTTCAATAGGCTGGCAGAAATCAGCAGTACAGTTATCTAAGCTATTCTGTATATATATATATATTTTTCCTTCTTTCTTTCTTTTCTCCTTTCCCTCATCCTAGTTGTTCCTTCCCTTTGAGCAGTTTCTTCACCTTTCACAGTATCCGCTGTACCTTTCAGATTTTATTTACTCTTTCAGGTTCTTACACTCGTGAGACAATATGATGTTCACACATGTGGGTCTGACTTATTTCACTTACAAGTATTGTCTTTATCCACATCCATTTACCTGTAAAGTCCCACGTTTATCTTTTTTTAATACCTGGGACAAAATTTAACCCAGAAGACGGCTCTGCTCGCAGAAAGCAGGCTTCCCTTGAGCCCTCCTCTTTTTGCCACCTATTTTTTTTTTGTTAAATTTTTGCACCAGTTTAGCTTACAAATCATTTTCCAAAGCAGGCATTCTCTTCTGTCTTTAACATTTTCCTTAGCTACTTTCTGCCCCAGTACAATAGACAAATGAAAAATCAAAAGGAAAAAGAAACCCGGAAACGATGAGATAGTGTTACAAACCTCCAAGAGGACAGTAGAAATACATTTCAGGTTGGGCACATCTAAACCAGTGTGCTATCATTTTCCTGATTCTGCTATAAGAACACTTTTTCCACTTAGTAGGCACAAAGCGCTGCAAAAAGAACTGACTGCTGTTGAAAGAGCAAGTTGAGTCTCCACACTGATTTCCATAATGGTTGCACCAGTCTACATTCCCACCAGCAGTGGAGAAGGGTTCATTTTTCTCCACATCTTTTCCAATATTTGTTGTTGGTTGATTTGTTTATGACAGCCATTCTTTCTCGGGTGAAATGGTATCTCAGTGTTGTTTTAATTTGCATTTCATGGATGGCTAGTGATATAGACCATTTTTTAATGTATTTATTAGCTTCTAGAATTTCTTCCTCTGAGAAATGTGTGTTCATCTTGGATGCCCATTTCTGGACTGAATCTTTAAACAATATGCCACGTATTAATTATGGTAACTATTCTACTAACCTGTTTTGAAACTGTCTCATTGCTCTTTCTTTCTAAATAAAATTAATTAAGATAAAAGAGCAAGTTGAAATACAGTGTTAAATGTTACACATTTTCTTCAGAGAAAAGTACTTTCTTCTCCACACTTCTTGAAGGTTAGGGAATTAATCAACACGCTCCACGCTCTCCATTCCTCAACCTAGACAAGGAAGGCTAATGCCCAGAACCCGGCCTCAGGAGGTCAAAGTTCAGTTTGCTTCATAGGCAAGGGAGGAAAGGCTGGCTGGGCTCTGGAAAGTCTGAGGAAGCCTACCATTGCTTCCTGCCTTCTGTGTTCTTGCTATAAAATGCTCGCACACACTGTGTGCAGCGAGGTGGCCACTGGGGTGCTGAGGCTCCAGCCTCTACACAGAGATAGTTTTGAAAAATTGTTTATCTTTTTAAAAAACTATAAATGATATTCCTTCATTTGCTCATTAGCTAGAAGACAGAACTGATTGTTGGAAGAAAGTGGCTGGTGAAGAGTTGGAAGGGAGCTGTTTCTTCAGGGCTGCAAGCTCCTCAGGCACGTCCACCTGCTTTCCATTGGGAGACTCTAGGGCTTTCACGGCTCTCCTGCTGTAAAAGGAATGAATATTATTCTGATATATTAAAATATAAGCTGGTCAGACTCCCTGGCTCGTTTTTACTCTTTTCTTAGAGCCTATGATTTAAGTTTTATGAAGAAATAGAAAGTCTGATTTTGAATTGGTAGTTTCTTGTCTTTTCCCTATATTGATGGAAGTGAAATAGAAAACTTTGTCATTCAAAAAATGAATGACTACATTTTGGCAAAAGAAAGTAAAAAGAGTTTGGGCAAGAAATACATTGGAGGCAAAGTCAAAAGGGGGTTATTCTTACTGAGTCCTGGAAGTTAAGAAGTGGGGGTGCTCAGGGAGGGGACACAGAGGCTTGGGGAGCAAAGGGGAAAAGGTGGTGATGACGCTGCTCGCCTGCAGAGAGCAAGCAATAGCCAAAGGCCGGGCCTGTTATGAATTGCATGAGGAACATTTAAATAAAAAGTGATGTGAAGACAGTCAACCACAGCTCCAAGTTGAAAAATACCACGAGGTAGTGAAGAGATGAAGAAGATGCAGAGTGTGAAAGGCAACCAGACAGGAAGAGCTGAGT
Source organism: Octodon degus (assembly GCF_000260255.1). NCBI lineage: Eukaryota > Metazoa > Chordata > Mammalia > Rodentia > Octodontidae > Octodon > Octodon degus. Next base: position 7,854,671 of record NW_004524660.1, on the reverse strand, counting down.
TCATAGATGGTGATGTGTGGCTTTACGAGGGCAGAATTAGAACACTGCCGATGCAGTGAGAATGTGACTGCTACTCACGACAGTTTGTAGTTTTACTTAAATTACATCAGTGCAGTTTTGAAAACAATATGAGATAAAAATGAGAGAGAAAGCCAGTGGAACTAGGGGGTCTGTTTTTTGGTTATTTTAGAATGCAGGTGGAGATGGAGGTATTCATGGATTGGGGGCCGAGGATATAAAAACCATATAGGGAACGAAGAGATGTGTTGAATGTACAATAGGACCCTCCAAGGCCTTAAGTGAAACAAAAGATAGTTTAATAAGATACATGTGAAACGTTATCAGTGAGACAAAGGTGCTCATGTAGGAGTGAAACATTCACATTGAGAAGGAGGGGGGATGGCTGCCCTTGTGAGTGCTGCGGTGAAGCTGCGCATGAAGGCCAGGGAGACGTGAGTGGTACAAATATCGTTGGTCGCCTTAGGAAAGAAGACTCAAGGAAATGCCACTGAGGAAAACTGGGCAGTTGGAGCGATAGGAACGGCTGGCATTTGAAATGTGAATATAGGTGTTCATTGGAAGAGAGGCCAAGGAAGTCCCCTGACCTGCAGGGCATCTGCAGCTTAATATATCAGCATGTTTCCATTCGTTTTAAAAGCAAATGTGAGTTGGAAATATATATACAGAAAAAGCATTTCTTTTTTTCTTTTTTTTTTTTTTTCAGTTTGAACGTTGGAAGCTCCCATCATGTGGTGCCATTTGATTGGCATCTGTCGAAGGCCCCATGGCAGGAGTGTGATGAGGGGACCATGGGGTGACACAGGGACCAGGCACGAATTTGAGTTGAGCCTGGGCCTTGTGGCTACTCACTCCCAGGATGCTGCGAGGTCCCAGCCGCGGCCGCCTGCCAACGGAAGTGCTGCTCTCGGCAGGAGCTCAGCGCAGCATGAAGCTGTCATCCACAAGCCCCCGGAGCCATAAGGAGACCAGATAGGACAAGGAGCTCTGCGGGTCGCAGGACACCAGGACCTCTGGAGACACCCGAACATCTACAGTGCACCTTCAAGGACTTTGCCTATTGAGGCCCAAGACACCCTGAGAACTTCGACCACAGATGTGTATTAAAATTTTCCCAACTAATGTCTCCACCTTCCTTACTTCCTATAGAAGGGGAACACTTCTGTTTGTTCCCTACAGAATATCTTTTCACATTCTGTCCTCCTGCACCCAGGCACAATAAATTTCACGCCATATTTCCTTTGCACAGGCCTGGTGGTCTCGGCTGGCCACCCCCCAATGCCCCGTGTGTTACACATACGACCAGCTTCTGAGAACTTGCTTCTTCTTTGCTGAGAGCTGTATCCCGGTGACCTAACCGCCTCTCACTGGAGGCCCCATCTCTTAAGGGTCCCACCACATCTCACACTAAAACTATGGGAACGAAGACTGCAACAGAAAACCCTTGGGAGATAAAGCAGCTATAAGCAAAGCAGGCTTTTAAGTTAGAAGACTATAATATCAATAATCCAAGAGGACTAATCTAGTGACAGTGACAAGATTATTACCTTAAGCATGGCATAGCAGCACTCACACACATTGAAGGAAACGAGTTTTATAGACTGTGGTGTACTGTCTTTAGCTTGATAGAAGGAAGAGGAAAATTCTAGTGACAAACTCAGGGTCACTCTATGAGATTAAAACTGCTTGTTTCCCCAGTTTTTCACTTGTAATTCTCAATACTGCTGTGCACTGTGCTCACACACTGAGACGAGGAATGATTGGCAGGAGAGGCTTTGATTTGTTTCTTTACCTGCGAGAGCATTTGTCCTTTTGAGTTGTACTCAGGTTAACGCAGCGCTGCAGGTAGGTGAGCTCTAGGACAGATCTCTGTGGTGGGGATTGGGCGGTGCACGCCAGTGGGCCCCACCTACCCTGGCAGCTTCCTCAGGTCAGAAGCCTGTGTAGTCGCGAATGCTAAACTTTGCTTTTCCCTACTCCAACCATACAAATAATGAACCTGTGTCATGCAGCTTCTTTTTGTGTATATGTTCTTTCGATGACATTTATGCAGAATAGAAATTGAAGCCTAAGTTTCGGTGGGCTGAATTGGTAACCAAAGCCCAGTGAATTTGTGCTATACCAAGAGCACATAAGCATATACCTGAAAGCAAAGGACACTATTGAGTGTACAGGTCTTTTTTTAGGTCAAGTACATATTTTATGTACAGCTTTGTACAGTTTTTAATTTTACTTTTAAGCACAGAAAGTTGAGGGTGTTACAACAACAGAAGTGAGGGTCTTAGTAAACTCTACATCAAAATCAAGATAATGGAGAAAAATACTAAAGGGATTAGGAAAATGTAAGACCTAGATAAGCCAACATGAGAGTTAGAAGGAACAAAATGTCATAAAACAGCAAATCAAAGCCGTAGAAAAGAGGAAAGGTGACAAAGAGGGAGACAACTCCTGAGAGCTCGCTGTATGCAACTATTTACAAATTGTGTAAGATTCTATGTGAAAATCATGGTACAGGAATTCTCATTAGCCAACATGTCTCTCTGATAGAATCATCTATGGAAAACTTGTAAACGGCATCAATTAGAAATACACACTGGACAAGTGGTTGACGACAACAAACCTAATCGACAAGGTATCTTTGTTTCTTTAGAAATTTCTTTGACAAATAGACTCAAGTACGTTCTTTTAAAACATCTTGGCTAAGGTTCAAAGCTAGTTGTGTGATTCTACATGACTCTTACATGTTTTCTGCCTTTTCTATTGTATGTAATCAATTTAATCATTCACAAAAGTCAGTGTATTCAGTCCTAGCCCAGGTCTGGTGAGTATGTGGGAGAGCTTCAGACTACCCTGCGCTGGCAGTACTGACTCCTGGTCCCAGCCCAGGTGCAGTGTGGGTGAGACCATCTTCCAGTCCCTTGGGACGCCCCCCACCACTCCATAGCACCTCCTGCACCCCGCCCGCCGAGAAGGAATTTCTGCGGCGTTCCGGGTACACCCAGACCCAGTCCTAGCCCAGACCCAGTGAGTGTGTGGGAGAGCTGCCTCTCCCCGCTACTCCACCTTGTCCCCTCCAGGCTTAGCTCAGGCCTGGCATACAAGCCTGGGTTATAACCCTGCAGCTGCAATCCAGGCAGACAGTGTAGAGGATAGAACCACCCAGCTAATCCAAGAGTAGAACATCTTGCCACAGGGGCACAACAGGTTCACCCTCAAGAGCAGCAGCAGGAAGGAGTTGAGCACAGCAGCCAGACCCAAACCAGGCACAGCTGGATAAATCCAAACTTTGTAGATCTGCACCTGAACTTCAGTACATGCTAAGGTTATAACTACAATGAAGATCTACAAAAAAGTTCAAAAGACAGTGCTACACAAAATTATGAGAAGGAACAAAATGCAACCTCAGAACCCAAGCCCACCCATAACAAGTGCAG
>NW_004524660.1:7845683-7846140 GCF_000260255.1 Octodon degus | reverse complement strand
TCTCACCCTGACTAACTATATATACTGATACCTGTGAACTAAGCTACTGCACTGCAGATGGTAATTTATAATAGTTTCCTGCTTGAAGTGCCTGTCATTTTGGTATTCTGAATATGGGCTGCTTATCATGACATGCCAGTTGGTGCTATGATGTCTCTCAGGTAGGTGGATGTTCAAAAAGAAGGGGGTCTTTAAGGAAAGCAAGAGACAGGAAAAGGAATATTGTGGGATTTGTCCTGCTTCAAGGTTGTGTATGGTGAGACGGTTGGACTTATGTGCAAACATGAGAAGTGTACAATTCTTTATGCCTATTTTTAAAATATATTCTAGTTTTTAAATGTTTTTTATCATATTCTGTAGGGACTTAAAGTTCAACATATCAATACTTGATGATAAATACCTGTTCCATATTAAGCCTACGATGTTTGATATGCAGACAGATAGTGAGGTTAAGCTT
>NW_004524660.1:7817137-7844902 GCF_000260255.1 Octodon degus | reverse complement strand
TCTTAATGAATAGAATGATTTGTTCTAATGGTGTTTGTAAATAGGATCTCAAGTCCGCATCTTGTACAGCAATTAACCACTAAGAAGAATGTATGCAGTATGTTAATTATTGAAACTGTCCTACTGATTTGATTTGAAACTGTCTCATTGCTATTTATCAAGAAAATTATGGCAAAAAAAAGAGAAAAGAAAATGAATTGCAAAAAAAAATATTTTTTCACTCTCTTATTGGATGTACTTTCTACCTGGGACCTCTATTCTGACCAATGTCATACAATTAGTTTAATTACTTTCAAATAAAATAAGTTTGTATTCATGGTTTAAAAAAAGTCAGTGAATTATAAATTTAATGTATGTACAAGAAAAGCAACATTACTAAAGTTGTCTCTACAGGCATTTTATTTGGGGCTTACAACTTTGCGTCAACATGGATGGCAATGAAGGGGTCTTCGGCCGAGTTACTAATAGAAAACTGAGCCTTGCCGTCACCACCAACGTAGACTTTGATTCCTGTGCAGTAGCCATCAATCTTATCCCCAGAAATGACGTCGCAGTACGTGCCGGCAGGGAGGCCCGTCTGCAAGGTGGTGGACAGTGACCTGAAAAATATTACAACTTATTAATCAGTTTAAATTCTATTTTGGTAAACATAAGACAGAAAGAATTGGGTGCTACAAAACTCCTAAGTCTCAAGCTGGGAGAGTTGCGGTGCCATTTCAGCGCAGATGAGTATCTTTGTCAGGATCAAAGGCGATCTTACTGAAGACCTGGCAATTTCGTGGCCTGTGGCAAGCATTGCTGAGGAAGGGCTGAAGAACAGCAGTAAATACATTCAGAAATTGACTTCATTTAATGAAAGCATTTGGCAAACATAAATGTGTTAAACTTTTTTTTTTTGTTTTGAGTTTAAGAAAACAGTTGTTTTCTATGTATTTAGTACAGGGTCTCAGGGTCTCACTACGTGGATCAGACTCAGAGTGATTCTCTTGTTCTCAGCCTCCCAAGTGCTGGGATTACAGGTGCGCACCACCACGCCCAGGCTCAACTGCCATCTCAGCGCGCCCCGGGGCGGGGCTGGCACGGCGTCCCAGGGCTAGAACCTGGCAGCTGCGCTCTGCCTAAACAGGCGTTTTAATCTGCTGATCTGTCTGGCCAGCCCTTGAGAAAACACTCCTAAGGATTTACATAAGATTAAACCTTCAGACATAATATTTTTTTTTCCTAAAGGCTGAAAAGACTTTGTTAATTTTACTTTTAAGCACAGAAAGCTGAGAGTGTTAGAAAGACAGAGGTGGGAATAACCAGCAGTTCTTGGAAGTACACATTTTGGAATAAAAAGCTGTCTTGTAAAAATATATTTTGGTTTTCCTATGAAAGAAAAGAAAAATTAAAGAGCTAATAATTATGAGATCTTTCTGTACAATACAAGGTATACTGGGTCTATTACACAGGAGCATGAGCAGCGGTTGGCCCTGGCCTGAGACCCGCTCATGGGGGTCCTGGGATCTCCTGCGCAGGTAGGAGAAACACTAACCCGGAGCCCAGCGGGTGGCTGTCCACAGGGAAGCTCAACGGCGGGGAATTTTGTAACCAAATCTCAAGTATCTTCTGGGAAAAATCGTAGACGTTAAGATTCATACGTTGCTTACACATATGCTTGAAAAATTATTATTTGTGTCAGAGAGACAGAAAAATAAAGCGCACAGAGCAGAAGAAAGCACCGCGGAGCTGAGGACAGGAGCGAGCCGGACGGAGACGTGATGCGGGCTTCGGCCACGCTGCGCCCGCGGGGAGCAGCCCGCAGGACCAGACAGCTGCGGGTGGCGTGCCTCTCTCCTGTGCTTCTCAGCTTTATTTTTCCTTTCTCTCCAGACTACAAGAATTTTCATTTGTGATGAAAATAAATGAACAGGAAAATGGAGCAAGAGCATAGAAGAGAATAAAGCATTGATTGCGGTCAACTCACCAGTCATCATTGTTAAAGACGATGAACGCTTTGTTTCCTCTTCCAAAGGCCACCTGATTGCTGCCATTGTCCCACCAGTTTGCAAAAGGTTGGCCATTGGCTACATTTCGGAAAGCTACCATGTTCCTACAAGCACAAGCCCATATAAGATTCTGGTATCTTTCAAGTTCAATAAAATAAAACTTGAAGAAAAAATTCCTACTAGAGGAGATGGCTCAGTAACTACCCCCACCTGATCTGGCGCCAGCGGTGCTCACAGACCCAGCCATTGCCGCAGGTGGTGTCTGGGTTGATGGTGACTTCTTTGGTTGCTCCATTGTTATTTGGGGGCCCAATCCAGTCATTCACGTCCTTAATTGGGAGAAAAAGACTTCAGATTTTATGAAGAACTCACACTCATGTCTTCCTTCTCCTTTATATCAAGCTTTATCAGCTACTACTTAAAATTTGTAATAGCTTGATTTGGAATCCAACTTTTCTTAGCTAATCCCACCAGGTCCGTGGATTCCTTTCCTATAGTGTGATATTCCAAGAAAAAATTATACAAAGTTTTATGCTGTTTTTACTAACAATAGCTTCTTAATATCATTTCTCAATGTCTCTGAAATAGCAAGAACCTTAGTGAGGAAAACAGTAGGATTAGAATGTAGGCTCCTACACTGAATCAAAAAGAGGGAAGACAGTCTACACATGGGCTCTCTTTTTATCAGATTTATTTATTTATTTATTTATTTATTTATTTTGTATCTTATGGGAGGGTCTACAGTGTGTTCAGGGTCTCACTACTAGATCAGACTCTTACCGATCCTCCTGTTTACAGCCTCCCAAGAGCTGGGATTATAGACATGTGCCACCACCATGCCCCATCTCAATTGCTGTCTCAGTGCACCCCAGGGGCGGGGCTGGCATGGCATGCCCAGGGATTGAACCCCCAGCCCTTGGGCCTGCTTGCAGGCGCTTTAATCTGCTGAGCTATTTGGCCAGCCCAGTTTTATCATTTATAAAAAAAAAAAAAGAAAGAAAGAAAGAAAGAAAAAAGAGACCATTAGCTGGTCAGCAAACAAATTAAATACATGTGAAATTGCCTTAAACACAACAATTGCCAAATTAGTACGAATTGATGTTAAGGAACATTTTATATACAAGTGCTCAGCTACACATTCTAATTGCTGTATTAAGTTGACTAAATTGTGTTTGGTTTCTGACTGGAAATCCTTTTAAACAGATTTCTTCCAAAATTATATAAATATAGCAGAGGAATCATTGTCAAATCATATCATATAATGAACAATATACACTTAAATATATACTTGAAGAATAAATATCAAATGTAACTTCTTTATGTGAAAAACATTTTTTTTTTTTTCAGGAATCAAGTTCATGACTTTGTGTTTGCCAGGCAGGCACTGCACCATGGAGCCATATCTGTGGTCCACTGAAAAAGGTTTAAAGACTGTCCTCATTGCGTGAGAGATCTTTTGAACAGCTCCAGCCCTTACTTTTCCATTCTGAAAGTTGCGGTCCCAACGGTAGCTTGACATCACTCGGGTAAAGCCATAGGGGTGAGCCAGCATGAATCCCACAGCCATTTTGTACATTCTGAAAATTTCAGCACGACAGTATGAGGAGAGAGTTTTCAATTAGTCATTAAAGCTAGTCACAGCAATAGAAGAACGATGTTTCCTACCGAGCGTCCCAGAAGGTGAGGATCGACGCTCCTCCAGCTCCGTGACCTCGCTGGTTGTCGTGGTTGTCCACGAAGACAAGGGCTCTGTCAGTAGGCACAAAGCCCCACCCTTCTCCCCAGTTCCTGTATTAAAAATAGTTTGTGTATATTATACATACGCATGTACAATTGCCTCAGAATATCTATATTGTGCATTTCTTTCTTCATAGCTTCTACAGTTTAATTCTCTAATTAATTGACTTCCCAAAAGGTTTTATAATCTATTTAACATTATAAGATCCAGCATATTGAAACAGAGATGGACTTCAGAAGGATGAACTCTCCTATCACTTTAAACAGCATATCACTGTGTGTTACAATCAGGCTTCAATGACAGGTCGTAATATGATTATTTTAATACTTGAAATTGATGACTTCACATCATATATGTAAACTCTAGATTCTGAGTACATAATAGGTACTGAATAAAATGTTAAATTAATTTAAATAATTAAATGAGTTCACATATTAAAAATAAAAATAGTGAAACCTAGAATACTCAATATTATGGCATATAATTTCCTGGTAGTCTGTTCAGTTTCTAGAATATTTGCTTTGACATGAAGAGATTATTAATTGAGAAGAATAAAGCCTAACACTTGGTAGTAATCAAAACCTTGATACCTATTCAACCAGCAAGGTTTTATGAAGATTTCCCATACTGGATATGTGCCAAACACACGCCCAAAGCAGAAATAACAAGTAACATTCTCTTACTTTAAGTAGGCCATCTTCTCTCCGTTCCACCTGCGAATAACTGTGCCGAGCTTCGCGCCGTACTTGAACTCGGTCACACGGCCATTTCCAAAGTACTCGCTGCTTGTAATCGCTTCACCACCCAGATCAATGACCTGGTAGAAATATCGGGGAAAAGCTCTTTGACAGCAGAATTTTAACGTTGCATTAAAATACATTTAAACTAGTTATACTACTTGAAATATTCCAAAACATTTTCCCTTGAATCAAGTTTCTTGTTTATAAGAACCTGCCACAATAGTGAAGGAACATCACTTACAAAGTGACATACTATCTTGCAAAAACTGCTTAACTGATTTATTTTCCCACATATGTAGACAGACAACAGTCACCCCAAGGCAGCAGTTACTGTTTGACATTTTTCAGTGCTTAATATTTATTTATTTTTCTTTTCTCTATCTCTCTCTTTCTCTCTCTCTTTCTTTCTTTCTTTCTTTCTTTCTTTCTTTCTTTCTTTCTTTCTTTCTCTCTTTCTGTCTGTCTGTCTGTCTGTCTGTCTGTCTGTCTGTCTTTCTTTCTGTCTTTCTTTCTGTCTTTCTTTCTGGTACTGGGGATTGAACTCAGGTCCTTGTTCTTGCCAGGCAAGCGCTTATTCTACTGAGCTATCTTTCCAGCCCTGCCTGATATTTGTTAAATTATTTAACTTTCAAAGAAAATGAAATCTTAGCACTTTCCTGTATATGGGAAAATAGTTTTGCAAAAGATTACTCAATTCCCTCCAAGTATTACTCAGCCTACAGCTGCCCAGCTAAGATTCAAGCAGCTGCCAGCGAAGGAGCCAAGATCTGAACTTAGGTAGATCTGCTCGAGGTAGCAGCAGCAACCGAGCAATTCTCTGTCTCCAGATGGCCTCCAAAGCGATGGTAAAGGGCACAGCTAAGTTTCAGACTAAATAAAATGTTTACATTTTTATTTTACCCATTTTGATAATTAGATGTTCTATCTTTGAATAAAAGTAAAAGAATGCTACTCTTTGAATGATCCACTATGTTGCAGAAATCCTACGTTTTATGAATCTGTCATTCGTTCTGTGATGAACGAATTGCTGTCATGGTAGATGTGTGTGCACGCACTGCTGTACCTCCTGGAAGATGAAAGGCCGGCTTCCTGCAGAGAACCACTTTGTGTTCAGGTTGTGCAGTTTGTCCAAAACCGCCTTGATGTCCCCGGGCCACATGTGCTTGGCAGCGTCCAGTCTGAACCCCGCCACCCCTATGTCGATGAGGTGGTTCATGTAGTCAGCAATCTTGGTGCGCACATAATCCTTCTCAAGGGCGAGATCAAGAAGGCCGGTCAAACGGCAGTCTCTGACCTGTAGAGGAAAGTTTTTTCACTCATTCATAAAATGTCCTCTCCCACCTGGGAATCTATTTGCTTATTCAGTTATGTACATTGACATCAATACATATTACATAATGTGTTCTTTGAATGGACACTGGGGATATCGATATTTACTGTGGTGTGAAACGATTTGTAATGTAAAAGTAGAGACTGTTAGAAATAAAGGAGATAAGCTTTTCAGTTATAAAGAAATGTTTTATTTTCTTATCTTTCTTTTTTTGTTCTTTTTGGTGTGTATGTGTGTGTATGTGTGTGTATGTGTGTGTGTGTATGTGTGTATGCATAAACTTGTACATCTTGGCTGACGGGATGAGAATGGTGAAAAAATGAAAAAGAATCAAGATACATCGCATACAGACACATGTGCCTGTAGTGAATGTGGTTGTTACGTGCTTCTAACTAGTACCAATACACTTAAAATAAAATGTGAGTTAACACAGCTTTTTTTTTTTTTACTATTTTTTAAATGTATGTTTGTAAAAATAAAAGTTCTATAAAATATGAAAAACTGAATTTACCTGCGCAGCATCATTGTAGCTCTCGATGCCTCCGCTTCCGGTTTTACATTTTCCATCATTGAAGTCCCAGCCCGAGTAGGGGACGGCCGGAAACTCCCTGTTGTGCGAGTTGTAGTAGCTGCCGCAGATGCTGTTCGTGCCGGCTCCGTTGCCCTCCCCGCACATGTGGTTAATTACGGCGTCCACATAAATCCGCACCTGGAAAGCACAGTGCCTTCAGCTTCACTTGGGGAAGAAAGCTAGATGTCATTAGATGTTAATAAAGCCAAATATTTCTTTGTAATTTTATAGCCATAAATTCATACAAGACCAAGCATCACGTGTGAAAGGACCCTAGTGTGAAATAAAGAACAGCAGCGGTTTGAGCCTTTTGGTTTTCACACATAAATAGTAGGGAACGAAAAGTTCTTATAATCCTGAAGAAATTAAAAAAAAAATACCCTTCTGTGCAGTTAAGAATCTATTGAGCCTGAAGAAACGGTTTTTGACATTCCGGTAGGTCACCAGAAGTAAAAGCAGTTAATTCTCACTCTCTCTCCTGTATTTATCAGAAGCAAATAGCTCCTTACTCACTAATAGATGATGGGCAAAAGGCTAGTAATCACAAGTGAAAACATAAATCAGGTGTAAGAGGTCAGAGCTATCGTAGCTGGACTCTCGGGTTCCTACGCAGAATTATCTTGATAGGAGAAACCTATAGTTATAAGCATGAAACAGTCAATGGTTTACTTTATAAGTAATTTTTCTTTATTGACTCATCTTTATGCATTTGTAGTATACGGATACAGAAATTTACAACCATTTCCTGAAAGGCAATAGTTCATTTTTTTACTTAAAAACATTGCTTTACATTTATTTTCCTAGCATTCTGCTCAAAAAGAGCAAGCAATGGGGAGAGAGGTCATTTTCCTACTTAAAAATTTTAATAGGCATTTGCATTCCCTTACCCCAACGTTGTTGCACCTAGTCACCATGTTCCTGAACTCATCTTCACTTCCAGATCTTGAGCAGATTTTGTAGCTAATTGGCTGATATCTTTCCCACCAAGGTCTGAAAGGGTTGGTGATTATAATATTTTCATTGGGTGGAGAAACCTGCAAAAAACAGAGCCTTAGCAACAACAAAATTATGGCTTTTATATAGCACTGTAGCCAATAAAATCTGATACATAATCTAAAATTGTTTCTGAATTTTTCTGTAATAGGTACATTGCTTTATAACAACCTGAAAATAATAAATGCTCATAGGAGTTGTCCTGCTTGTGTTCTAAAACAAACAAACAAACAAAACAAAACAAAAAGTTGGCAGCGATACTAAATTTTTTTCTTTCTTAAAGACAGCATACTCATAAAACTTTGGAAAAAAAAAAAGACAGCATACTCTCATTGGCAACCAAGACTGATTAAAATATCATGTAGAGCAAGCTCAGCCCCACTGCAGCACGCACTGTGGACGACGCCCACCTGCACGCCCCCGAAGCCCCTCGGAGCTAAGTAGCGCTCGCACTCCAGGGCGATGTCCACCCAGCGCCACTCGAACAGGTGCACGATGGAGGTGCGGCCATACTGCGTGTGTGGGTCGTACTGAGCCCAGCACAGCCCGACGGCCGACAGCAGCAGCAGGAGCCTCATGGCGCTGTGAAGTGGTCAGGGCTCTTTCTAACACGGATTTATAATTCTGCAGAGGAGCACATCAGATGAAGTCAATATTGACCTGAATAAATATTTAAAGAACAACGTGATTATTCATTATCTCGAAAAGATTATTAATCAAAATGTTAACTCAACAGCTGAAGAAAGTTCCTAAAATCTCTCACCAAACTAATCAAAATGGTCTTCCAGAAACCTGCGGTATTTTCTTTTGAAGACATTAACGTTTTCAAACATCTGGCATTGGGCATGTGCAAACAGTCCCCGCTCACGAGTTTTTTACATAGTGTTTATGGTGTCCTTCACTAAGTGGGGGCCAGCTGAATTCATTCCGAAGACAGTTCCCCTGTCCAGCTCGAGGTATTCACAGCACTGTACCTACATCTCTGGACTTGATTTCAAGTCACCTTAAATTTTTTAAAATGTATTCATTTGAGTCGGCACCGCGTTGGCAGTTCCTGATGGCTTCACTCAAGGGAGGAGACTGACGCCTTGCGGTCTGCTCCCTTCCCAGCCCTCCACCTCACCCAAATTTCTTTCCCCAGAGTATATTCCACAGCTTTATACCTTTAATTATGATGCACTCAGGTGGAAAACTGGTTTAATAGGCCAAAGATTATATAACACACAGAAGAAGGTTGTATGAAGTCAAGGCACACTCGTAAATGTATGGTCTCTGCTGGACAACAATAGTTTCTTTTCTCTTTTTCTTTTTTCCTATTATCTGTCTTTAGTTTATATGTTATAATATTAAGTTTTTAATACAAACCATGGAATATTTAGGTTTGTGTGCCTGAGTTACTTCACTCATCCTTACTGCCTCAAGGGGATCCTCTTTTCTACAGATGACTCAAGTGTATCCTTCTTCAAGGCCTGCTAGTATTTCATTACTTATATATACACCACCCTTTTTAATCCTCTCCCCTGTTGATGGACACTTCGGCCGTTTCCATGATTTAGCTCTTATTGATTGTGCTGCTGTAAACCTGGGTATGCACATGTCACTGTGGTATATCTTCAACTCTTTCTGGAAGGCGCCCAAAAGGGGAAAAGCAGGATCAAATACAATTTCTACTTCTCTTTGAGGAATCTCCATGGTGGGTGTACCCATTTACAGTCCCACCCACAACATTCCCAGTGTTTGTCATTAGCTGAGTTCTTGATGGTAGCCATTCTTTCGGGAGTGAGAATAAATTTCATTTTTTTCCTTAATTTACACAGCTTGATTGGTCAGCAATGTTGGACTTTTCTTCATGTATTAATAAACCTGTTTGTATTTCTCAACCTGAGAAATATTTATTTCTAATGTTCATTTTAATAGGCTCTTTAAGTGGGGGTGTCTAATTTTACTTGTAGTTCTTTGCATAATCTAGGTATTATTTCTCGGTCTGAGGAGTAGCTAGAAAGCTTTTTTCCCATTCTGCCAGTTGTGCCTTCACTCTGTAGGGGTTTTTCTTTTTTTGTTGTTTAACTGTATAGAAGCTTTTTAATTTGATGTGATTCCATTTGTTGATTTGTGCTACTATTTCTTGTGTAACTGGAGAGTTTTTGAGAAAGTTTTTGCCTTCTATTCTATTTCTATGGATCCTAGCTCCAAATACTTGTCTTTGAGCGTGAGAACGCTCAACCTGGGGTCACCAGATAATGTACTTTCACTCTCTTGCTTCAGCGGTTTAGAGATAGTCTGGCCTGTTTGCATGACCTTTAGCCAAGGCCTTGTAGACCTGAAATTTAAGAAGACTTCATTCAGTAAAGGGGTTACTTCCTCCTCTGGATACCATGTAAGCCCCATTATGACTGGCAATCTTTTAACAAAGAGGGGTTACTAATGTCACACACAAGGCCCAGATTTTGGAACAAAAAGTTTCATGTTATACCTGGAGTATATTTTAGCACAGGGCAGGGACACTGTTCTCAAGGAGAATAGGGATGATTTGCTGACTGGTTTCTCTGAAGCTTAAGAGGAGCTGAGGATTTTCTTGGGAAGGGCTGGTTTCTGCATTTGGATGCCCTGCATTGGAATAGTAGCCAACTGGTGCTACTAGGTGACTCTGGGACAAAAACTGAGCACTTGGAATGGATTCTACCATCTCAGGAGGACTTCTGGGCTCTGAAATGGGCCCTGGTACAGGCCATGGCGTCAGCAGTCCTAGACCTAGTGTTGCCTTTCATTATCTTTATGAGAAACGAAGAATAGCCATTGGAGTGCTAACCCAGCATCTGAGAAGGAAGCCCACCAGTCACCCACTTCTCCAAATAATTCAATGAGAGGGGAGGCTGGTCCAGCTGCCTATTAGCAATAACTGTGATGACATCCTTAATCCTGGAAGCCTCTAAGATAATGTGGAGGTAAAAGTTTTCAAGTTCCAATCCATGCCAGGTTAAAGGTCATTTAGAACTCAAGGGATATTTGTAGATGACTAGAGAAATAGCTGATCTCCCTTATCAAAAACCCAGACATCTTTCTTCATTCTTGCTAGTTCTAAACTTGGCAACCCTTCTCCCAACCAACCCACAGTACAACATGATTATGAACAAAGCATTGGCCAGCATTATACCAGCTTCACCAATCTGAATGACAGGCCATTGACAGAGGTGGCCGCTGCATGCTATAGTGATGGGAGCAGTTGTATGTATATGGGGTGGCACTGGTAGGGCAGAGCATGCCGCCGCCAGCCTACCCAGGCCACTGCAGATGACTTCCTCCTGGACCCCTGGCCCGGAGGCAGGACTCACTGCTCCTACCCAGGCTTGTATATATATTTGTATTCCAATCCTTTTGGATTTCACATTCACAGAGGCGCACACCCTCTTGCGGCTAGAAGAAGAGGACTTTAGGCTAGCTGCCAGTCACTAATCAAACATGGAGCAGCGTTTTTATTTTTTACTTCCTTAAGGCATTAAATATGGCAAATGAGGCGGCAGTCGTCCATTTCTGGGGACATGAAGCCTGTCTGGACCTATCTCCCGTGGTAACTCAAAAGCACTTTTGGCTGCCAAGCTGGCTGCCCTCTTAAATAACCTACACCCACAGTAGCTATCCACACAATGCCACTCCAAGCTCTTGACCTGGAGCCTGGTGCTCCACAGAGAGTTTTAGGTGATTCATGACAAGGGAGGGCCCAAAACAGCCGACGGTGGCATGAGGAGCACTGGCTGTTCTTGCTGTGGTCAGCACCATGGGTGGCCATTAAGTCTCTGCCCAGTGCTTTCCACATAGGCACGGGTGTCCTGCAGGCGGCATCAGTGTTATGGTGATGAGTTCTTTATAGGACCTCGCATCCAACCATGTAACCCAGATCTGCACCCTCCATCATTCAAGACCTATGAACCTCCATCGCCTGCACCAGCACAGTGCCAAGGGCCCTCTCCACAGAGGAGTGGCAAGTGAATTCCACCCATGTGCTTCTGTGTAAGGGGCCTACCAGCCCGTGGTGTGCACAGCTACCTCTCCTGGTGAGGAGGGGCACTCCCCATCAGCTCCGGATGAGCTGGAATGTAGTGAACAGTTCCTTTTATGATCTGAACCTCATAGTTTCATTCAGAGTGACAAGGGGTCCCCCTTCACATGCCAAGTCACACAGGGAGTTGTAAAGCCCTGAACATCAAATGCCATCTGCACATGGCTTGGAGGCCAGGCCCAAAGAGAATGCTGAATGACTCAATCAAACCTTCAAGTAGCTGAAGGAACAGCCAGGATGAAGGAAAGGAGAAAAGAAAGAAGGAAGGAAGGGAAAAAGAAATACATGTGTGTATACGCACGAGTAGCTTCAATAATTGTACTGCTGATTCCTGCTGGCCTATTGAAAGGAGCAGTTAATGCTTAATTTTTCTCTCTTCCTTCTTTTTAATTTTTTTTTTTTTGGCCAATTTTTCATGCTTATGGCTGATAATCTGAATGAATTTTTCTTTTTTTCTGTATTTTAGGGAAGGGCCTACAGGGTGTTCAGGATCTCACTACTAGATCGTACTCCTAGTGATCCACCTGTTTTCAGCCTCCCCAAAGCTGCGATTACAGGTGCACAGCACCATGCCCAGTCTCAGTCGCCTCTCAGTGTGCCCCAGGGGCAGGGCTGGCATGGCAGGCCTGGGGATCAAACCCCTGGCTCCTGCACCTGCTTACAGGCGCTTTAATCTACTGAGCCATTTGGCCAGCCCATGAATAAAATTTGAAGACAACAATATGCACAATAACAATCATTGTCGAATTCCTAACATTTTGTTCAGTGAAATTCTGTATCTCTTTAATGTTTTTTTAACCATTTTATTCTTTTCTAATAATGAAAAAAAAAGAAGGGAAAAACCCCCCAAAAATCAAGAACCTGAACATTCAGATATTTTCCTATAGAGAAGAATATGAAAGAGAGAGAGAGAGAGAGAGAGAGAGAGAGAGAGAGAGAGAAAACCTTCAAGTAAATCTTAGCCGAGTTATCTCAGCAACCCACTTAAATGACAAGATGCCCTTCCAGTTGCCTTAATGGGGCTTCAGGTTGCCCCCAAATCTCAACTTAATCTCAACCCATTTTAGGAAGCAGACCCTTCCTGACACCTGACCTATTTACTGACACCAATATTTCCTAACTCCTTCAACCTGTCACCTGCCTGGAAACCTATTGCACCATCCAGCAAAATCAAAACAATATTCTTCCATTCCAGGGAACTAAAAACAGTTGTCAGCTCAAGGTCTGCCCTGTGACAAGAGGTGGAGGGAGGGTGGGTCCCAGAATCAACTCACCCCCAAGTAGAATCTTACAAACTCTCTTAGTCATGCCTTCTGTCATGTTGGTAGAGAGAATAGTCAGATTCACCTCTCCAGAGAAAAGTGAAGCCATCTGGTGTACTAGAACTCAATGAGGAGAGAAAACAAACTTCATACATCCACAAAGCAGTTGATGAATTAAATTTTCTTTTTCAGAAAATAAATTACCAACCAATCTGCTTGGTCAGATAAGTAATCCATGTTGTTCCCTCTCAGTAAAAGGAAAAATCAGCACAATTTTGGAAAGAGGGACCCTCCTTTCATGTCTTGTGTAATTAGTTTTGCTATTCTCTTGATTGGGATGGCTTACTCTTGAGATCCCTCTCTCAAGTTATACAATTAGCCCTTCAGGCCTGTGGTTTTCATGGGAGAGCACTGTTTGAAGGCTCAGAGATTATTTAGGTGACATAATGAGCGGTAATTACTTACACAGAACCTTAAATCTAACCCATTTCTTATTAAATTCTTCTAACCCCAACTGAGCCTAGGAAAGTTGGCTGCCTCTTTCCCTGTCTTCCAGCCCATATATTGTTCTTTTAATTTTTTTAAATTTCATAGAAAATACGAAAAAAAACCCAACAACCCAGAAACGATACAGAATTTCACTAAACAAAGTAATAGCACTGCTGTTGATTTCTGCCAGTATGTTGAAAGGAATAGTTAATGCTTAAATATTTTTCTCCCTCCTTTTTAGTTTTTTATATTTTTTGACCAGTTTTACAGGCTTATGTCTGCTAATCGGAACAACTAATTTAGAGCCGGCCAATACATGACTGTGCTGATCCCAGTTTGACTCTCCCACAGAAGTGACCTACCATGCTAAATAGCAAAGGGGCCTCAGCAAACTTCCTTAGGTAGCCTTTCTGTTTTGGGGCAACAAAACAACTGGGGTAACCTCAACAGGGAGGGCCACTCTCCTCTACAGAGGCTATTAGGATAGTCTTACTCAGTTTCTTGCCCAAAACTACCCACCTCTGTACCAATATCCATCTGCATGTTGCTGAAATTCCAGGCACCACTTTGTATAAAGAGGACCCAGGACCATGGATGGAGTTGATTTGGGCACATTTGTAGACCAATGCTAAAGATAAACTCTTCACTGGACCATGCCAATATTCAGGTAAAATTTGGTCTTCTACAATGTTGGTGCATTTCTCCTGGACGTTATCATTATACACACAAGGGCTAAGAACCGGGTGGTCAGGAACACATCCAGGGAGGCCCGCCAGTTGTGTCTCTGTATTCTCCTGGGAAGATTGCTCTTAGTCCATCACCAGTGAGTGCTTGCTGCTGTCTACTAATGAAAACGTGACTGAAAAAGAGTTAGCAGATGCCAAAAGAAATGACACACATTAGGAAGCGAGAACTACCAAGACTGCTCCAGAAAGTTCTTATAGACCCTTTCAGCCTTCGGAATTCCACTGGCAGGGACTTTGTCTGGAAGAATAAGAACAATCCGCTCACATACATGATGGTTATTGAAAATCACTTGTCTGGAGACGGAGAGGCTTTTCTTCATGTGTGGACCGATTTCTACGTGTGTCTTCCAGCGAATCGTACAGCAGCATCCACCTCTGCTTATCTGGCTCCAGAGACGCACCTAACCATCCTTCAGGTGCTCTGTGTCCTTTCAGTTCCCTTGGCTACCAGAACAAGAACCATGTGAGCCACAGAGCTGCTGTCCTAGTAGGACTGGGGATGCCGCCCAGAAAGGGTATAGCAGTAGGAGAACTAACCACATACCTGTCCTATAACCAAAAGACAGCCGAGATAAAAACCACCTACAGCATTGTCAGATAGTCTCAGATGTGCTGGTTCATTGGTTAATTGCCAGCTTGAGTGGGAATACCTAGCTGAACTGAGTCAGTACGATTTTACGTGTGGAAAACTCGCTTTTGCTGCAATGGTATAAAATAAGAATTTGACAGAACTCCTAGATGAAATCACCTAGAGCACTATCATTTTCCAAAATCAATTAGACTCACTGGCAGTGATGACTCCAAAGCATAGAGGACTAGGCCTCCCACCCACCACAAACGGGCATGGTGTTTGTTTTGGAAGAGCATTGCCTCTGTCTCAGTCAGCCTGGAATACTGAGAGAGCCAGCATAGCGCATGGATGGTTTGTGTGCGATTGTCCCCCCAAAGCCTCATGCAGTAGTTGAGGCTCAGTTCTACAGTCTGTGATTAATTCGTGATCCAAGGCTGGGATTATGGGTCTGAGTACAAAAGAACTTTGTTTATGTACTACAAATCTGGAGAAACTATGTGGGATTATGGATGTGAGTGCTACACCCAGCCTGGGGCAGATAGTCTGAACGTGACGTAAGGATGACAGACTTGCTCTCTGCTGCCAGTGTTGCTACTACTCCTTTCACTCTTGCTGTTTTGCTGCATTCCGCCACCATTAACTGCTGCCCTCTGCCATGTGCCAGTCTGCCTTGGAGCCCACTGAGTATGGACTGAAACCTCCAATAACTGTGAGCTAAACTTTTCCTTCCCTCATTTTGAATATCAGGTATTTGTTCCAGCAATGACAGAAGAGTAACAGACAGCACACTTCTAGGATCCATAAGGAACTGTCTGAGTCATGACAATCTGGTCAGAAGTTTGGACTTTGACATCCTGACTACTTCCTTTTTGCAACCTTTATTAACACAGGATGCAGGAATTTACAAGAGTAGCTTGCAATGTCTGCCCACCTGTTGGGAGTGACTGAGATGGACATGGATCTCTTGTCCTGCCAGACAAGGCCAGCCTCAGTAACACAGAGAGCCCAAGGAGAGCCACATGGATAGGCTACGAGGCAGAGGGTTTCCATGGCTTTCATCCTCCCTGGGGTATGAACCAACACGCTAAGCATTGGGGCCCTTCCTCTCTCTAACTCCTGCTCCCTCTTTCTTCTCAGAGAAGAAGGCACCATCTGACCTCGGTTTTGGTTTGCTGTGTTCTGGCTTTTGTTCTTTCATCTCCATCCTCTCACTGTCCTCCCTCTGGAAACTTCAAGAGCTGCACAGGAGGAAGTACCCACAGAGGCAAATATAAATGAGTGTGTTACAATTTGTGTCTAGATGTCCACCCTAGAGCCTCACTCAGTCATGGGTCAGGCTTCTAGGCTTTGTGCTTTTTTCAGGGCCCAGTGCTGGGACAATGGGTGTGAGCACTATATTCGCCCTTCGGTGGGTCACTTGCAATATAAGGGAGGGAGACAGGTTTGCTCTCTGCTGCTCCTCCCTTTGTGCTCTTGCTGTTTGGTTGTCTTCCACAGCCATGCTGTTGCCCTCTGCCACATGCCACCCTGCCTTGGAGCCAACTGGGTATGACCTGAAATCTCCATAAACTGAGCTAGATAAACCTTTCCTTCCTTAATTCTGGGTGTTGGGTATTTTGTCTCAGCAATGAGAAAAAAGTAATCAAGACAGGATGCAAGAGATTTGTTCATGTACTAGAAATCTGGAGAAACAAGCTGGAGGATTGGACACTGGCAGTGTCCTGTAGGAGTCTGATTGAGGAGGGCAAGGCATCTGTGACAGACGACTGAGGAGTCCACTCTGGAAGCCCAAGAGCCAGGGCTGAAAGCTGAGGGATCTGCACTGAGCCAGGAGATGCCACCTGGGGTGACAACAAGAATGGGAGCTTTTCCAGAGAGAACAGCAGCCACCTTTGGAGACAGCAAGGAATGGAACTCAGCTTATGCTCCCTGGAGGAAAGTCAGTGGTAAAGAAGACCCTCCCAGAAAAATCAGAAGAAACCCTTCCCTCACTTTCCTTTTATGCCATTCCAACAAAAGCGGGGTTGCCCTGACCCTGTTCGTCTGGACATTCACACCCAAATCGGCAATCAATCAACCACATAGCTTCTTATTGCTTTCTTATGTGCATCATGTATACTTAATCTTCAGATCAAACTGCTTTCTTTTCATTTAACAGCTGTCAAATTACAGATGAAAAATCTGAGCCATGCCCCAAGTGCACCTCTGAATTTAGAGCCTATGCATGAACCCTCAGAAGAAGAGTGGAGCTCCGTTAGCAGCCTAGACTAGGCGAGGTGAGGGTTCCATGGTCACTTTGCATGTAGGGTCAGTGCTCGATGCAGCAGGAAGCAACTAAGGGGAGTAGAACTTCCACTCTCAGTGCCTCTAAGAGAGGTCTGCACATAAGATTCTCCTGGGAGAATAATGTAAACAGAGCAACAGGGGTTGATGTCTCACTGCTGTCCCCTTTCCTAAACCTAGGAAGTTCCTTGGACTTACTACCTTTACTACTAGAGGCACAGATAAAAACAATCAAACAAACAAACAAAAAACCCAAAACAAAGACCTCTGAGTGTGCCCCAGAAAATGCTAAAGTCCCACCCAGGGTGGACATGCACCAAAGTACCAGGATCACCAGCAATATATTTTTTAATGTATTTTTTACAGGGTCTGCATAGTCTTACTACACAGCTTGGACCCATAGTGATCCTCCTGTTTTCAGTCTCCCAAGGGCTGGGCTTACAGGCTCGCTACACCATGCCTGGGCTCATTTGCATCTCAGCGCACCCCAAGGGCAGGGCTGCACAGCATGCTGGGGATGGAACCCCAGTCCCTGTGCCTGCCTAAGCAGGTGCTTTAGTCTGCTGAGCTATCTGGCTGGCCCAGCAATATATTTTCTTTCTTTACCTTTTTTTATTTTTTAAAGAAAGTACAAAATAATGTTAAAATAGAAAAATTACAAATGATGACAAATTTCACTAAACAAAATACTATAAATTTCACAGTATTTGTATAGTGTTGTCTTCAAATCAGTTGTTCATATCACCATATATATGCTTGCAAAATTGGAACAAGAAAGAAAAATATATAAGAAATTAAAAATAGCTAAAGGAAAAATAATTGAAAGAAGGAGAAAAAACAGGTTAAGCATTAACTGCTCCTTTCCACGGACTAGCAGAAATCTACAGTACAGTTGTCCAAACCATCTTGCTTGCATATATATATGCATATATATGCAAATATATATGCAAATATATATATATATATATATATATATATATATATATATATATATATTTCCCCCACTCCCTGTCCTGTCCTCCTCAACTAAGTAATTCCTTCCTTTTGAACAGCTTCATTCCCTTTCTCCAGCATTCTACCCTTCAGATTTTATTTTCTCTTTTAGGTTCTCACACTAAAGAGACAATTCAATGTTTGCACCTGCGGTTCTGTTTAATTTCACTTTAAGAATATGGTCTTTAGTTGCATGCAATAAGCTTTCTTTACTTGGTGCTCATTGAAGATTTATGCATACTAATTTCATAAATCCAGTTATAACAGGGTGAATTTTTTTTAGGTTTAGGTATTAGGTGCAGCGTTTCGCTACACAGCTCAGACCCATAGTGATCCTCTTCCTGTTTCAGTCTCTCCAGGGCTGGGATTACAGGCATGTGCCACCATGCCCAGTTTCCATGGCTGGCTTAGAGGGCTCAAGGCAGAGCTGGCAAGGCATGTGCTGCTGGGGATTGAACTCGGGTCTTTGCGCTTGACAGTCATGTGCTTAGACCACTGGGCTATCTCCCCAGCTCAACAGGGTGAATTTTGGGAATAGACATGTGTGATAGTTACAGCTGACATTACTTGGAACCCGGTCAACCATGTTTTCTAGCATGCTCTGGAAGATCTAATGAGAGTTACCACAGACAAAATTTTAAGTACTTAAGACCAACACATTCAGCATGTGCACCATTTTCCTTTCTGCCTGCCAGGGCCTGCTCACTTCAGTCCTACTGTCTGATGCCAACTTGGCTGCCTTTGTGCTGCCATCCCTTGCCACATCCAATTCTTTATCCCACACAAAGGCCTGGTAGCCCTTCCCAGACCCCTCACTCATGGTAACAGCACCACTTATTGTGGGAAAGAGAATTCATGTTTCCTCATGTTTTGATCTTTTTGAATGAAGAAATTATTTTCACTGTGTTACAACTTGGCTTTTGCATTGACAACTTGAAGGCTCAGTCTTGACCTGTAAATGAGTGTCTATCATGAATAAGGACAAATTAAACACAAATAGAAGGGTCGGACAAATAGCTCAGCGGATTAAAGCACCTTCTTAGGCAGACACAGTGGCTGGGGTTCAATCCCTGGCTTTTCATGCAGGAGCTGTCCCTGGGGCATGCTCAGATGGCAATTGAGCCTGGGAGTGGTGGCATGCACCTGTAATCCCACATCTTGGGAGGCTGAACACAGGTGGATCACTATGAGTCCGGTCTACATAGTGAGACCCTGTAGATCTTTACTAAAAATGTAAAAAAAAAAAAAAAAAAAAAAAGAATTTTTTTTCATTCTATGAGAAGATAAATAAACAATTACAGGCAGAGTTAGATCTTTTATTGATTTGGGAGGGCTTGTGAAGGTCTTGGCTATACTGCACAAAAAATTTAAGCAGGACATCCCAAAGTAGCACCAAGACCAAAGACTTACTATTTATTTATTTTTGTATTTTAGGGAAGGGTCTACAGGGTGTTCAGGGTCTCACTGCTAGATTGGACTCATAGTGATCTGCCTGTTTACAGTCTCCCTAGTGCTGGGATTATAGGTGTACGCTACCACACCCAGTCTCAGTAGCTGTCTCAGCGTGCCCTGGGGGCGGAGCCAGCAAGGCAGTCTGCAGATCAAACCCCGGCACCTACTTGCAGGTGCTTTAATCCGCTGAGCTATTTGGCTGGCCCCTCAAAGACTTATTTGAAAGAGAAAAGCAAAGCTTTACTCCGTGGCGTGGCAGTAGGACTGTGAGAAGGTTATGGGCTTTAGGGCTCGCAGTGGTGATGGGTTTGAACTTTAAGGTTGGTGTTGGGATTCGGTCTGACTTATGACTTTCCCCTAGTGAGAAGTTTGATTCATCCTCATTGTTGGCACAGTGGAACTGCAGACCTGTTAGGAACCTTGCAGGAACTGTCATGGTGCGCAAAGCCTATGGGGAGTGGGGAGGGGGGGGGTCAATAATATGGCCCCTGGGCTGCAGGTGAAGCACAAGTACAGAAGACTATGGGTGCGTACTTAGGCTCTTAGTGTTCTTAAGTGAAGTTACCTGGGAAACTTCTTCTATTTCATTTACACCTCAGCACCTTGGTCTTTAGCTGATCTTTATCTAGGAGGTGAACCTAGTCCCAGAGATCTAGGTCTGAGGTAGTAAGCCTTTGCTTCTGTCCTCAGCCATTTCCTCGGCCTCCTTACACTTCAGAGCTACCCAGAAAGCAGGTGTTCTGGCAACTCTGTCTTGTCGTCTTTGGCTATTTCCTCCTTTAGTACAAAAGATCAATTTTAGTATAGACAGCTGAATTAGGCAGAAATGTTACGGGCAGCCAGCCAGAGATAGGCCTTGAAAAAGTCAGGGGAGAAGATGAGGACACACTACCACTGGCTAAGCCATGCCTACCATGATGATCTTACTATAGTTGGTGTCACTTGATTCATTACAGGCTGGATAGAGGTCAGTCACCCAGTGGGGGACCAGAACCTCCAGACCTACCTGTGCTTCTCCTTCTATGTGTCCTCACTGTGTGATCTGCTTCCTATTGGGTCAATATTTCCTAAGCAGCTGTACTATTAGTCTTATTGGTTGGCTGTAGTTTTGACCCTCATTGTACCTCCTTCGTGGATTTCTATCTTCCTTATGATTTTGCTCTATAAAATATCCTCAGAGAAGTGGGGTCTGTGGGAACCCACTTTAGGGAATCATCTCTCAGCACCCATGTAACAATAAATTTTTCTTTCTCTTAACCTCTGTTGTGTTTTAGAATTCAGTTTTCAATTTCAGGGAACACAAACTTGGCATATCTGACTTCTAGCAGGTTGGGAGTTATAATTTTCCCGCTATATCATTTGGAGGAGGTCCCACCAACATAATTGGGGGGAGGGAAGAGTTTGTTTTTGTTTCCTGTATTGTGCATTGTAAATGTCCAACTAATCATAAATTGTCATCATTGTTTGCTGCTTGCTTATGCCTTGTCTTTCGTTAAGATGGTGGTAAATTTAGGCTGGAGAGATAGCTCAGTGGCCTAAGTGTCCTTCCTGATAAACTCAAGGTCCTGAGTTCTATCCCTGTTTTTTTTTTTTAATAAAAGGTTGTAAATTTAAATTGTGAGCATAGGAATATTACAGTATTTTTTAGGTGTGATATTTAATTTTGCATACAGGGTCTTGTTTTTCTGCTTTGTGTCTGGTGCATGCGGATTTACTACTTGCTGAACTTACTGGTACTCGTTTTCTTGTTGGACTTGTTTGTCTGATGTGATTTACTGTTTTTTGACAATGCTAGGAAAAAGTACTGTTAGAGTGCCCCTTAGTGGACTTTGAACAAAATGTGAATTTATAAAACGCTGTGAAATGAATTTTGTAATAAATAAAATGGCCTCATAAATTCTGAACTCCCTTAGACAAACAAGAAAATAGGCTGCTGACCTTAAATGTAGGAGGACAGGATTCACTGGGACAGTCTGCCCTGATTGTCCCTCCACACTTACAGAGGGGACTTCGGGCCTGTACTGCCCAAGCTTCTTTTCTGCTTTGATCTTCTCCTGGTGAGAAGGCAGTCTGAGCTCTTGAGATCCCCCCCACTCTTTCCTTCAGTCTGAGGGTGACAACCCAGGGGCACACTGTCTTCATAACTCTGCATGATCACAAGGAGACTTTTTGTTCCAATTTCATTTCTGATCTTTCCCTATCATTTTGTGCTTTCCTCTATCTGGAGACCTAGAGACCCTGAAAATGTGTCACTAGTGTACAAGTTTTGGTTGCAGGACGGTGAGTGCAGGTATTAAGCTGTGGGTGTCATAAGTGGGTTGCAGAAACAGAGATCTAGAAAATGTTAGAGTGGATTTTGAGTAAAAGTAAGTCTTATGCTGCAAGTGAAGAGGTTGTTTAGGTGATTAGGCAGGTAGCTCAAGTGTCTCGGGGGCTTCTCTGCCCATAGGTCCTGAGGGCAGGAGTTTTCTGAGCCGCTACATGCCTTTGTCTCTGGAGGTGATCTCCTTTGCAAACTGAGATCTTATGACTTTTCAATTCAGTCTTAAAATAAAATTTAAGAGTAAATGCTAAACAGTATGGTTGGGGACTTCCTGTTGGCCCTTTGATTTTTATTTTTATCTCTCTCACTCTCTTTCCAAGAGTTGGAAAATAGTTGTTCAGGTTTCCTTCTCATTGGCTTAATTTGGCTAGCCATACTCTCCTTCTTAAGCTTGGCTGTTAGAGGGCATCAGCTGTCCCTTATGCTTTTGGAAAACATTTGGAGTGAGGAGCGTGAGATTCTGGGGCAGACAAATGAGCACACTGGTGAGGGTGGCCAGTTCACAGAGACTGATCTTCTGCTCACTCACCAGGCAGCAGTCACGTGCTCTGCAGCAGGTAACCCCAGCGGTCCCTGAAGAGCACTAAAAAACCAAGTAGGGATAGACACATGCTTTCTTCCCTTGTTTCAAACATGGAAAACTCAATGCCAAATTCTCTTCTCTGCAATGTATTATTTTATTAAGTTTATTGGAACATTTTAGATTCTTCATAAAGAACTTAATACATTCTTAAATCCTGGAGTTTCTTTGACCCTAAAAATAACTGTTTAGTATTTTTCTGCCCTCACACGTGGCCTGCCTTTGTCCTAGAGGCTAGGCGGAACATAGAGGGAAATACTGATTACACTCTTTTTAAACTAGAGTTGTACTACAAGAGCAAGGGAAAATGGTAAGAGTCACCTTATATGCAGACGTTTTCGCAGTAAGAGGCAATCCTCACTTGTGTGCAAAGTATCCACCTATGCATTTCTTGTATCTTAATGACAGAAGAAGTGATAAGTAGAGTGTGAGATCTTGTATTAGGCAATAGCTTCCTAATTTGGTATTGCTTGTGTTCTCCAGCAACTATTAATATTCCAGCAAAAGATCACATAATATAAATATTAATATCAATAAATGTTTAAAGAACAAAGTGTTTAGACATCATCTAAAAAGATTAACTGAACCACTGAAAAAAATTCCCGAACTTTCAGGGATATTTATTTATTTATTTATTTATTTTTTGGTGGCCTCAGGTTGCCTTCAGCACAGGTCTGGTTTGGCTTGAGCATCTGGATATCGAACCACAGCACCCTGAGGCTGACTGCTTTGTTCAAGCAGGCACTTAAACAACTAAGCTACAGGGCAGCCCCCCTAAAATGGCAAAATGATTTTTTTCCTGAACTTTTACAGGAAAATAATTAAAATGTTTTTCTAGAACTTAATGATTTTTTATTATTGAAGAATATTAACTTTTCAAATATACAGAATTTGATATATAAAAATAGCATTTTTCATGTTTTATTTAAATATTCTTTAGTGATTTTTGTGATATCTTTCTGTAAGTGGGAAAATTACAGTGAAATCCATCTGTATTTATATTCAAAACATTATTTTATCTATGTATTCAATATTTACAATGGTTTCATTTCAAAAAGATAAAATATATTCTATTTAATCCTGTTTTCTTTCTCCAATTAAAATTATTGGTTATCTACAGTTCTAAGTAAAAATTATTGAAAGCACTTGAGATTTATGTGTCCTTTAAATGAAAAATTAAACTCCTTTCTCAAGTCAGATTATGTGCTTACTTTTATTATGTTGTTCTTGTGCTGAATTTCTGGGATCTTGATTATTATATGTGTGAGTCTAGATTTATTTTGGTCAACACTATTTGAATTCTATATGCCTGACTTACTGTATGTCTGATTTGTTCCCCATGCTTGAGGAGTTTTCTGCTATTACTTCTGCAAACTGTCTTTTTACGTCATTTGAGTTCACTCCTTTCTTTTCACTGACACCTATCAGTGTTATGTTGCTCATCATTGTATCAACTCATAGCAGTTGCATTATTATTTCTTGTTTCCTTGTTTCTTTGAAGAGATTGTTCCTTTTCTGATCACTAGCTACAATGATGTCTTCAAGGTCTACAAGTCTATCGCTTTTAATGAATTTTTTAATTTCCTGGATATCTCTTTAAATCTCTTTCATGCTTTCTATTTTTTCTTATATTGCTTATTCAAGGTTTCCATTGTTTTTCTGTGTTCCTCTGTTTCTTTTTTAAATTAATGGCTTCTTTTGATACACTCAGCAATTTTTTCATTATGGGTATCATTTCTTTTTTCTCCTGAGAGATTATTTCTGATCTGATTTCCTCTACAACAATCTGGAGTTGTTTCTTTATTTTAGCTACAATTATTTCAGAGATTTCAGGTGTGTGATTTCCAATTTCTTCTATTCTGATGTTCCCTGGACTTCTTCAGGGTGTTCTAAGAGTCTGAGATTGCCTTTTGCTTCTTGGTCTTGTCATTTTCTATTTCAGAAAGAAACCTCTATTTTGACTTTTGTGATAAACATTGTGAGATTTTGATAGTAGGCAGCTGTATCACTGATCCCAAGACACTCTGGGAAGAGTCTGTTCATCAGGAATATATTCTGCATGTTCAGGATTCTTGGTTTGTGTCTTTCCCAAAATCTGGCCTTCATGGAAGATCCAGAAAACTCCACCAAAAAGCTACTAGAATTATATCACAGGACTGTCCTGATATAATGATGTATATGGCTAAGTTGCTAAATTTCTGTGTAAAAATATATAATTATTTATTCATATTTTTAAAATTTTATTTATTTTTTAAAATTTTTTCCATATTCTGTAGAGACTTAAATTTTAACATATCAATACTTGATGGAAAATACATGTTCCATCTTATGCCTAAGATGTTTGATATGCAGATAGATAGTGAGGTCAAACCCAACTGCATATGTTGTAGGGTAGCAATAAGCTTTTCTTCTGGAGGGTTAACAGCCTAAGTTTGCAGACCAAAATTAGAGAAAAAGAAGGGCTGCAAGGACGGCCAACATTTTGGTCCTAGCCTTTCAAGGTCAGTGAGGACTCAAGACATAGGAGAACCTGTACTGTAACATCATTTAACTCAGTTGTGTCCCAAATTTTCTGATCAAGGAGATTATGGGGCCCCAGAGAAATATGATCGATGATATAGAGTATGCCTAAGGAGAGTCACATGGAGAGAAAACATTCTCTCAGGCTTTCACAGAGAGCAAATTGGTCAAACAATGGCCATGACTCATTCACATGGCTGACACTGACAGAGGATCTATAAAGTGTGGTACAGGGTTTCGGGATAAGTCCTGAGGAGACTTGACTGACCTTATCAGATACAAGAGTTAAATTTCTTGTTATACAGGTCTTGCTTTGTCTTGGTCTTAACCATCCAGCAGAAAAGTGTAGAAATAAGGTATGAAAAGTGAAGCCATGTTAATACGCAGAGCTGTGGAAGGCTCAAGTCAACAGCTTTGGACATTGCCAGTCCTACGGATAACCCACTACTACTGTAGAGTACTGGACTGTATTGGAATATTTTGCTGAATTCATGCACCTACAATATTTGGATGGCAACAGAATACCCATCTCTGACAAAACTAAATTAAGAAAGGAGATATAAATGAAGGACCATTTTGCATCTGTATATACGAAATGGTTAGGATAGATGTATAGCTACTGTCTCTTAATTCAGTGAGAGGAAAGATTTGTAGTAATGGTGTTTGGACAGGATATCATGTCTGCATCTTGTGCTATGAATGACTACTACAAAGACAACAATATACGATGTATTAATTGTTGTAACTCTCCTACCAACCTGTTTTGAAACTGTCTCATTGCAATTTTTTTCAATAAAATTAATAAAAAAATAACTGCCCAAACTGTCACTTTTCTCTGTGGCACACTGAGCATCTTGCCCTGAACTTAGGCAGCCCCTTGTTTAGCTGCAAGGGAGTTTGTGCCTCCCTGTGGGTGAGGGACTCATGTGGAGTGCTTCCTTCCCATAGATTCTAGTAATTTTCCTGATCTCCTGTTCCTCCAAGACTTCCTTGTATTAGAGTATTTCATTTGTTTAGTTATTGGTTCTAGATAACTTAAGAAAACAAAGTTAAGAGTTATAATATCTTCCTAAATGGGAAGGGAAGAATGGGTTTGTTTAAGCCGCCCATGGCTGGTTTCTGCCTGTGCTGGCTGGCTCCCACTGGAAGCAACAGCAACGATGGTGGGTGGCACGAGGCAGCAAAACTAACTACCTGGCTCATTTTCTCTAGGTTCTAAAGTCTACCTCTTTAGGGATGTGTCTTTCTGGGATAGCTTGCCGATATTGGTTGCTTTCCTTTCTGCTAAAATTTGCTTTCCTTGTGATAACTGTTCCTTGAAATATAGTGATGTCATTCTCTCTTAATTGTCTAAGGGACATTCAGCCAGGAAACGTATCCCATCAATGGGCTCCTCAGCCAGAAGATGAGTTGTGTTGAGAGGAAGAATCCGACGTGTGTAAGGAATTCAGCTTAATCAAGTTAACCCCCTGATGGCTTTAAAGGAAATGCCTCGGAGGGCTAAACTCCTTCAGGGAAGTGCAACCTTGCCAGGTCTCCAGTTCCTAGCTGTGTTGCACCTTGTTTTGTTGAGCACCCACATTATGCTCTGGAGTGCCTCCTGTAGCTATATCTAATAAATCTTTCTCATGCTACTTTTATGGAAGCATCCTGAAAATCTTTTATTATGACAGAAGTCAGAAAATTACACACCTATGTCAAAAATCTGACAAAATTCTGTATTTCAGTCTCAAAAACCTTCTGATCCAGCCCAGTAAAATACTGCCTAATGTCAGTTCTCACGTATAGTTAATCACTTCTTTTGTCATGGCAAAGAAAATAGATAGTTGCGTTCATCTCTCCAGGTAAAACTCAAACCATATGAGACATCAGTTCATGAACTTCATACAATGTGAATCCATAGACATCTTCAAATTTCTTTTAGGAAATAAAATACCAACCATTCTGGTGAACCAGAAAGATAAAATTGTTTGCCCTCTTCTAAGTAGACTATAAATAGTCTCACTATTGTCTTGTTTACCACACTTGTTGAAATAATAGCAGTGCCGGATTCAGGAGAAGAGCCAAGGCCAAATGAATCTGAATGCACTCTGGTTTATAAACAATTGTTCTATGTGTGCTGATCCATCTGTCCATCCAATTTGTGCTAAGGATTGGTCGCAACACCTATACCCATTTTGTTTGAGGCCTCCAATGTTTTTCTTTATTTTTCCTTTCTTGGGATTTACATAGAAAACAGATAACATTGGTTAAAATATTTGTGTCTACATTTTAAATCAGCTTAGAGACAAAATGAATATCATAAATGTTAAAGTCATCCTTCTACCCTCGTTCAATAAAAATGATGTCAAGATTGCTTTTACAAATGCAATTTGCATACTGCTGTCAGTATACAATAATTTGGGAGTCTTTTATGGGTCTAAAAATGTGTTACTTGTTATTACTCAGTTCTCATAGGTCATCTGAAAAGAAAATATTCTGTTAATATAACTAAATGGGGACCTCCGGTAATTTCCATACCTTATGTGAGACACACTACAATAAACATTACTAAATATATTATCATAACAATGTGTTTACATTGGTGATCTTCAAAAGTCTAAGGTTTCTTTTTTTAATCTTAAAAGCTTTTATTTACAAGTTTAGGTATTGATTCCTATTGTATTTTGCATTTATTAAAAATTTCAGACTTATGCATCATACTTATTTCATCAAAGTGACACAAAATAAATATTACCTATAAGTTCCAGGGCACTAACTTCAATATGCAGAATCGTATTTTCTTTAAAGTGTACGGTGTGAAGACAGCTCAAGGTCAGTGTACTTGTCGAGCATGTGTTGGCTCACCATCCCCACAGCAAAATGAGGGGTGTCTCGCTCCCCTTATTGACATTTTAAAAATTCATTTTAATGAGAGAAAAAGATAAAACAGCAATGAAAGTTTCAAAACAGGTTAGGACAGTTATAATAATTAATACATTGCATATTGTTGTCTTCATAGTACTTATTCAGAGGACAAATGCAGACATGAGATCTTGTCCAAACAATATTAGTACAAGCCTTTCTTCTCAATTAACTAAGAGAAAATACCTGTATTTCTATCCTAACTCTCTTGCATATATATATATA
>NW_004524660.1:7809747-7817037 GCF_000260255.1 Octodon degus | reverse complement strand
TTTTTCCCACAAAAAGTCCTTTATCATTGCCCTTTTTTTGTTTTGTCAGATATGGGTGTTCCATTGCAGTTAGAGATGCTATATTTGGAGAAGTCTTTAAAGGACCTTTTCATACTTGATGTCAGTCCAAAGATTGTGGGTGCTCGAATTAAGCAAAATAACCCCATATAGTCCCACAGTCCATAATAGTAGTGAGCTAGTAGTGCAGCTGGTGATTATCTGAAGTTGTTTGACTTGAGCCTTTTACAGCTCAGTATATTAATATAGCTTTACTTTTTGTACCTAGTGATACACTCATCAGTCATGAAAAATGAGTTCTCTGGTTAAACTGTATTTTCAAAGTTTTTAATATCCAGATGCAGTTACAAGACTGAACCACTTCAATACTGGTCTAGCTGACCTACTGGGAGTTCAATAACAAAGACATGGAGACCAAAATTGAAATTAAACTTTTCTGCTGGATGGTTAAGATCAAATTAAAGCAAGACCTGTATAACTGAAAATGCAACTTTTGCTATCTGACAAGGTCAGTCACATCCCCTCAGGTTTTACTCTGGCACCATATACAGCACCTTGTGGCTCTTTTGTCAGTGTCAGCCATCTGGATGAGTCACGGCCATTGCTTGACCAATTTGTTCTATGTGAAAAAAGGCTAAGATTTCTGTGAATAAAATAACAAGGTTGCCTTATTAAAGATTATATTGGTATGAAACTAGATTAAAAGATGTAGGCTTCCATATAGCTGCGCCACTACTAGTGATCTCATGATGTACGCACTGTTTCTGTGCTTTCTGAGGGCATTGGTCTTCAGAAATGTGAAAGTAGGGTTGTTTCTGGTGATCAGTTTCTCTTCAGACTCAGATATTCACCATTCTCTTGTGTTCCAACTCTACATGATAGGAGAAACCTGTCACACCAGCATGAGACCACCAGACACATGATAACTTCTAAAGGCTTATGTGAAGTGTATATTATGCGTGTGTCATAAAGCCTAGCCAGCATGCAATCCAGACAATGTCACCCTAAACATTAAAGGCTAGAGATAAACTTTTTACTTTTTTTTTGGTTTTTGCAGTACCAGGGATGGAACTCAGGACCTTGGGCTTGCGAGGCAGGTGCTTATTCTACTGGGCTATCTCTTGGGCTCCTACAGCTACATTCTTATTCAATGACATCCTATTGAAGGATAATAAATTAGATAAAAATTTCTCCCTGTTATTTAGTGTCATGAGATTGAGATGATTGACTAAAAAGGCTAGTTTATGCTAACATGGACAATTAATGGTATTTCAACATTAAAAAGATTGTCACACTGAAATGCTATGCGTGGCTCTTGGTCTCAAGTTTTCTCTTTCCAACTTTATAATTGTTGTCTGTTAACTTCTGATACACCCAAGAGTCATGAAAAATGAGTCGTCTGGTTATACTGTATTTTCAAAGTTTTTAGTATCTAGATGCAATTGTAAGAGTGAACCACTTCAATACAGATGTAGCTGACCTACTGGGTGTTCAACAACAGTGACATGGAGACCAAAATGAAAAGCCAACTGAGCTTAAAACATAGCCAATATTTTGAGCATGGCCCTTCAATATCAACAAGGACCTGGGACACAAGGTAACCTCTTTATAGGATCTTAAAGCTTCAGTGAGTTATCCAACATCATGAACAAGGAGATTGTTGGGCCCCAGAAAACACGAGTCACCAAATGCTCAGTATATCAAACAGAGGATCACGAACGAGACAGTCTTCCATGCTGTCACAGGAAGCCACAAGGTCAAGCAAGACTGGGCTGTATCCTGGTGGCTGACAGCAGCAGAGGAGCTGAGGGGCTCTGAACAGAGTTCCAAAAGTGGTGACTGTGGAGACCTCCCTGACCTTAATCGACAGCAAGGAGTAAATTTTGGTGGACACAGGTGTCTCCAATGTGATGTTGAAGAGAGGAGTATAACCAAAGATACATGGAAGCAACAGCAGTGTTGGGTAAACATATAAAGGGACTCCAAGTGACTTCCTCTGAGAGCTTCTAGCCAAAGCTGTAGAAAGGCCTAGGAGCCAGCTGGTTACAAGGTACTGTTCCAGTCTTTTAAGAACAGCATCTGATGTGGCTCCTTCCCTAAATGCATTCCCATTCTAGTGCTTACACTTTGCTCATATGTGCGTTAATCTCAGTTTGTTCTCACCTAGAGGCCACCAATCACCAAGTAGTCAGACATGGAATCAACACCACCTAAGGAAGACAGATTAGATGAACTTGCCTGGAGTATTGCTCTCCTTCACGTAGAGCAGGAGACTCACTAGCAGCAGTGGTTATACATCAGAGTGTGCTTCATGTCCTTACAGCTGAAACAAAAGCGCTATATGCATCCCCTTCTGGCACTGCACCTAAGATACTAGGAGATGCGGCAGAGAACCAGGCTGGCTATGATTCCAAGGCGTATAAAAGGCCAGTTGAGTCATGGATGTCAAGGCTAAATGTCTGGAATTGGGGGGCTTGGTTACTGTCCTGGACGTGGCCTTTATTGATATTTCCCATAGCCTTACTATTTAGATCTTATATACTTCATCTCACTGAAATTGGTTTTATTCTCTTGTTTGACAGCTGCCAAACTATTAAAGATGAGCATAATTCAAGATAAAAATCCTGCTTTTATGTCCATAGTCCATCAATGAATTTTTAGAGGATGGATTCAACTTCATCAGACTTCCAGAACCATCTGGAAGGACAAGTGCTTTTTGGTCCCCACACAGGTAGGACAAGCATCCCTCTCCAGCCAGAATTAGCTACAGAAAAGGGAGCTTCTTCTCTCGGATTTTTGATGACCACAGTGAGTTAGAAAAAAAAAGGAGTTGAGTCACTCCCTTCCCTTTATTTAATAATAAATGTCGTGTCACCTTAATGATTGTCTAGATTTAAATTTTAGACCACCCTAATGACTATCTGTGTTTAAACGTTAGGATGAACCTAGTGATTATTCAGGCTTAAACTTGGAAAGTTCTGCAGATTGCTGACATCGGTGAGAGAGACGCTAGGAAGCACCTTGGATGAGTTGTGTCTGAGCACTGAAAACACTGGTAGCCCGAGTCACTGAGGCCCTCTTCTGCCTTTTCACACTTGAGCTCTTTTCTGCCTTCACACTCTTGTTACCTTTTCCTTTATTCTCTCTCTTTGCACTTCTCCCTGTTCTTACCACCATTCTGTGATCTTCAACAAAGACAGCTACTTACTACACAGTGTGGGAAACTAACTGGTCATAAGAATGGAAGCCCAGCTTCCTTGTAGCTACAAAGGAGAGAAGAACAATCTCTTTCCCTTCGGCAAATATCCTGGCACAGTGGCACATTGTAGGTTTCAAAGAGGAATTCAATAAGAGTTGATATCTAGTTTAGAGGAATTTTACCTGGGAGCGAATGATGAGAAAAAGATGAGTTTTCCTTTACCCTAATTGCTCCCTTGCCTAAGTTGAATGAAAGGAGGCAAGACGAGGCTCGAGGCTCTTTATGTACTAGCAGCAAGCCCCCGGCATCTCTTTCAAGGCGGTCTGTCTTGCCCTTAGTCTGCACTTGCCCCTCCATGTAGTCAGGCTGTCAGGCTGCTTTCCCTCAATGTACTGTGAGGTTTGCAATTGACAATTCTTTCTTTGTCATACCCAAGAACCTTGACTATTTTTGACTTACTCAACTTTAATATAACAACAAATTATAGGCATCTGGGGGATCTTTCTTTAAGTTTTGTAATTCACACCAAACACCTGGGGTTGATTGATAATTTAAGTGATTTTCCCACAGTATCTATGTCTCTCTGGAAGATAGATCTTTGTTTGAATATTTATGACAGACTTGTACTAATCAGCCATGGAAGACAGCTGGGTTTTCCTCTTGGTCTTATGTAATCCTAGTAGTTAGAAACAGCAGAGTTGAGCTCTTCCTTTTCATTTAGTCAGCTGTAAATGTCATATCATCCTAATGATTATCCATGCTTCTGTAATCCTAAGCCAAGAAGTTGTACGAGCCACGTCCTTTCTCTCCGTTCAACCATAAATCAAAGAACAACCACCTTAATGATTATCTGGGTTTAAATTTAGGACCATTCAAATGGTTACCTGAGCTCAGCTTTAAGACTACTCTAATGATTATTCAGATTCTGGCTCAAAAGTTTGCACAGATTGCTGGTATCAGTGAGAGACTGTGTGAAGCACCTCAGATCAGTCATGTCTGACCCCCTAAATACCGAAAGCCTGTTACTGAGCCCCTTTTTCTCCTTTAGCATTTCATTCCTTTTTTTCTTTTGCTCTCAAGTCCTTTTGTCCTTTCACCCTCTTTTACCCCTTTCCCTTTTCCTTGTTCCTGACTGTATTCCATGATCTTTAATAAATGTAGCTCTTTATTACTTACTATGTGGCTTATGCATGCTTGGCAGTTCCTTCCTTGTTGTACATAAAACCTGGACTATTTTTTCCCCACCCAACTGTCAGAACCTCATTTAACTCATCATAATTAAAAGATTTCTTAATATCCCACTTCATTACCATGATAAGAGCAATCTTGTCATATATCATTTTTAGTCCTTGACTAGTAATACAGTCCAGACTGGTTCTTTTTAAGGGAATGTCACAGCGAGTTGAAGCTTAGGGGTGGCATAGAAAACATGAGTGGTACTCTAGAGAAGTGGAAGGAAACAAGCTTTCTTATACTGCTGTCCTGGAGGAGTTAGGTGCTCTAAATTATGAACTACAAGGATAGGGTTTGTGAGCCTTCCACAGGGCCTTCTGGCACCTGTTTGCCTATCACTTCAGGGTATTTCTGGTATGGGAAAAAGAGGAGGGGGAAGTGAGGTACAGGAAGCTATAATCCTGTGGTTAAGAGATGGAACAAAATAGGAACATGGCATGATATAATGGCTAGAGCTTGGGATTGAGCTTTTTGAAAGAGAAGGGGGTCACAGCGTGGTCTATTTTTCTGTCTCAAGACAGCAGCATTTCCAGTGTAGCTTCTTTCCATTCTTAAAGCATATTGCTCGTTTGCATTAGTTCTTTGTCTTTTATCTAAGGTACAGCAAATGGACATAATAAATTGGACATTTTAACATCTTAGTTCCAATTATGAAAGAGTGTCTGAAACCCCTCTGTAGACCTGCCAAAAGTCAGCATAGCCATTCTTTGCATTTGCTGGATGCCTGTGATAGGAAAAGAAAACAGGATGCCAGTGGTCCTCTCTGCTCCCGGGTCTGTCTCAGGGAGGGACAAATTGCGCGCTACAGGATAAGAGGCACGTGCTAGGCAGTCCTGCGTGCCTCAAGTCTGTCAGAGGCATATGAAGGTGGGCTGAGCAGTGCCGGGTGCCTCTGGAGCATTGTCAGGTCCTCACGCTGGGTCCACCCAGCTGGAAGAGACAAACTTGGCAGACCACCACTCTGTTTCATGAGTAAGCACCCCCATTCATTCCAAGAGATGAAAACACCCCACTTTATGAGGCTGGTCCCAGGCTTACAGGAAACTGCAACTGTCATCCGGCACTTCCCACGTGGTGCTTCCCATTAGAGATGCCAAACCCACCTACAGCTCCTGACCAACTTAAAGTGTTTCATTACCCTTTCCAGGGTGGAGCCCCTCCCCTACTTAAACTCCCCTATATAGCATTCCCTCTTCCTTGTTCAGCACCAAAGGTCTTTCCACACTTGGTTAAGCCACACCCAGCTGGAAATAAATAGTAATGCTGATTGCTTCAACCTGCCTCTTCTGGTGGTCTTGGTCATCCCTTGGGATCCAGCATGACGCTAACTGTCAGTGGAGCTCCTGAGTTGCTTAATGGGATGGCACTGACTGACTAGCCCTTGGCGTACAAGGAGGCTACTGGGGAGACTTTACAGCCTGGCTGTCTGCTGCAATAAATAGATGGGAGAAGCCCTTATTTCCTTGAAAGGCAGGTGAGGGTGAAAAAGGTATGCCTGTCTCACTGAGGGGCCACTAAAGTACAATAGATTCTGGGTTTTTCCCCAGAAAAATCTGAACAGAAGGGATTTCTCTCCACCTTCAATGCTTTATTCAGAAATTATTTAATGAAAAGTAATAACACAATTTAAACTTCCATCCTATAATGGGCAGCTAAGTTATATTGAAAGTATCACACAGTCAGAAAGGTAGCAGGCTCTCGTGGAAGTAAGTGAAAGGTGAAGAGATTGGAATCATGGTGGAGACATGTTTCTAGAAGGCAAGGTCTCAAGAAAAAAATCACAAAAGCCAGATCCGTAGACTTCTCTAAGGGATGCATGGAATTTTGATGATTGGTACCACCTAATCCATTAAATTCAGACATATTCTAAACACCTGGGTGAGAGACCGGAACACCTAGGCCCATCCTTTCTTTAAAATATTCATCTTTCAGAACTCACAGGTAATCTAAGGCTGATGGTGCGAGTCATATCTCCTTGTTCTGTGTCTTGCTTCCCTATTTGATCAATATTAGCTAAACAGATACCTTTGTAATCTTGCTGGCTGATTACAGTATGACCCACATTGTACACCCCTCATGGTTTTGCACTACAAAACCTTCTCCTTGGCAGCAACCCACTTCCAAAACGTCTATTTCTCAGGAACCATTCCTATTTTCCAATAGGAAATTTCCTATTCCTTTGTTCTTTGGAGCTTATTATTTGGTTTCAGGGGACACACACTTGGCAATCCTAACATCCAGTAGGTTGGGAGTTGTATTTCTCCTGTATCAATCCTATACCATCTCTTGCCATTTCATAATCTGTACTGGTTCCAAACCACATTGCAGTAATACATAAATTTTTCCCTTTTCAAATTGGCATCGTCAAATTACTTCCACTGATCGCGAATATGGCCCTAGTGGTAAGGTCAGTGGGGAGCGCGGGGTGCTGTTCATGTGCTTCCCACGGTTCATCGTGGGCCTCAGACAGAACGAGTCAGAGAAAGAGAGACCCCAATGCATCCTTCGTGAGACTCAAGTGTTTATTAAGCAGACATCTCTGCTTGAAATTTCTGTGATAGTATTAACTTTTCTAGAAGAATAAAGCCCTCCAGAATTCACCTAAAATGGCCCACTGAGTCCTGAGGGAGAAGGGTGAGGTTTCTAGTAGCTCCCTTAGAAGCTCTATGAGATTAGAGTAGAGTCATGCCTTCAGGGCCTCCCTTCACTACTTTGGGAAAGTGTACTCTTTTTTTTTTTTTAGAATTTGCTTTTTTTTAATTTTAATTTTTTATTCTGTGTGTGTGTGTGTGTGTGTGTGTGTGTGTGTGTGTGTGGCCAGCTCAGCCCACCAGGGGGCG
>NW_004524660.1:7802601-7809647 GCF_000260255.1 Octodon degus | reverse complement strand
TCCCTGTGCTTTGCTGAGCTTGTTCTAAGTAGGTGCTTTAGACCACTGAGCCATCTCACCAGCCCGGGAAAGTGTACTCTTAAGAGATCAGGGTGGCACTACTTGATGGCTCTGTGTTGCATAAAAATAATACTTTCTGAAGAGATCAGAGTGGACTCATTTGAGAAACTGTCTCAAATTTTCCCTGATAGTAAAAATTTTATTACTTTGTTTTAGGCAATAGAGATAGAAATCTCAAAAAAAAAAAAAAAAATTCTTACAGTCCTCCGAGAACTAGCTGCCTCTGTTTCTGTGTACTCACTGATCTGTAGAGTTGAGGTTTTACTTACTGTTCTACGTTCTGCTCAGGTAGCCGTGCCTATGTCTCTAAATTACTGAAAATTTCTGTTAGAAGGATCAAAGAGGGGATCTAATCCAATCAAAGAGAAGAGGGGGGAAACACACATGGGGAGTGAAGTTTTTCTAGCTGAGAGAGAAAAGGAAAGAAAAAATAAATGAATCTGTCAGTCTTGGCTTGGGCTCATAGATTTCCACAACAAGGAGAAATAATAATAACAACAAAACACCCAGAAGGATCTTGCCTAATACTGTCTGGCTACTAAAACATTGAGCGCTGGCGCCTCTTTCTAGAAATGGTTTCTTCCTAACCTGAACAAAGAATTGGTCAAAGAATTGGTCCAGACAAGCATGTCCAATGTAGGCTGTTCCTGAACCCACTATGTAGCTTGGGCTGGCCTTGAACTCACAGCAATCCTCCTGTTTCAGCCTCGCCAGTGCTGGGACTGCCAGCATGTGCCACTCTGCCTGGCTATGTTTATTAAAGATAGAAAAGAAACAAACTCTATGGCTCAAGCCTGTGTCAAGTGCAACCAGGAGAATCAGCACACTCTACAAAATGAGATCAGGCTGCTAAGAGTGAACACAACAGCTGAGAGCTCAGGGGAAGCTGCCCTTTCTGTGTCTCTCAGTCCTCAGGCTGACATCAGGCCTAGACCACCCAGCCAACACTGTTCCAGTCCTCACGAGAAGTCTGCATGCCGAAGTTTGAGGACTGCTCCTCACGTGTACCATGGGCTTTGTGACGGGTAGGCCATACTGCTTCCCCAGCAGGTTTGCCCCCCTCCTGCCTTCTGCCTCAGTCCTATCCTCTGGTGCTGCATGGGCCCCGCAGCATAGTCCGGGCTTGATCTTGTTCTTGAAGTCAGCATCCTCCAGCGAGGGCAAGGGGGACTTGTGGAAGCAGCAGAGCTCCCCTGACAGCAGTGCCTGTGCAAGGAGAGCCGGTGCGGCTCCCACCACATTCTGCAGGGTCCTCACCCACCTGCCTGCCAGCTCACCCAGATGAACATGCTGTCACCATCAGGGTATTAGAGCCTGCTCCATGCTCAGCCCAGGCCCCCCTGTGCTCCTGCGCTCTTGTACTTACTTGCATACAATTCATGTGCTATTAGACTCATATTACTGCCGAGATTTTAACTGGCTTTCAAAAGCTTCTTATAACTCTTAAGGCTTTATATAGGCTACTTCTTTGTAAAATTTAGTACAGGGTCTACAGGGTCTCACCACACAGATCCAGACTCATAGTGATCCTCCTGTTCTCAGCTTCCCAAGAGCTGGGATTGCAGGCGCAGGCCACCACACCCAGTCTCAGTGGGCCTCGGTGGGAGGGACTGGCCCAGCACGGTGAGGATCAAACTCCATTGCTGAATTTGCCTAAGCAGGCGCTTTAATCCCCTGAGCTATCTGGCTGGCCTATATAGGTTATATATATATATATATATATATATATATATATATATATATATATTATTTAAAAGTATTTTAAAGTATATTCACACACAAAATATCAAACAAGTTTAAGTGAGGTGCTTTAAAAAATTATTTATTTATTCTTTGGTGGTGCCAGAGATCAAACTCAGGACCTTGCCTCTTACCAGGCAAGCACTTATTCCACTGAGCTATCTCCCTGGCCCTTCAAACAAGTTTATGTGAAACAATTTTTTTTAAAATTATAAATTACAGTTCTTTAGGTCAGATAGTGCAAGGCTCAATTTGATGTCCAACCTGTCTGCCATCAGAGACATTATTCTCATCCCAGCTTCAGTGCTATTGGCAAACACAGGCTAAGAGACAAGGTGGAACAGGACACTGGCCGGCACCCGGACGTCTAAAGACACCCAAGCATTCACAGCAGATGTCCCAAGGAACTTGCCCACTGAGGCACAAAACATCAGAGAACTTTGACCACTGATGTTCACTACAAAATTTCACCTAACATTCCTCACCTTCTTTCAACCACTGTACAAAGCCTGCATCTCTCAGTTTCTGACAGGCTGTATTTTCTCCCTCTATCTGCCTGCACCCAGGATGTGGAGTAAAGTATAGAGAAACAATGTATGTTTAGAAAAATTGAAGTTCTAAAGGACTTGAACAAATAATTTTCATTTTAAGCATTGAGCTACTGGGTTGGGAAAGCCTTAGATATCTACAAATTCTTTTGTGTACTACAAGAGCAAGGATTACCACAACGAAAACTCATCTGCTCAAGATGAATTCAAAGTGTGAAAACACTTAAAAACATCAAGGAATGTGTTTTATAATCAGTTTGTTGGACAAAATCCATTCCACTGTGTAATGATCAAGCTGATTAAAATATCTATTGTTGCACGCAATAATCAAAACAGATACTCTGCAAATATTTACTCACACTTTTAATGGTACAAGTCTTGAGACAAAAGGTAAAAGGCATAATGTGGTGGGGCCTTCTCATGAGCCTGATTATGGAAAAATGAAGTGTTGTTGGCAGAAGAAAGGCCTTATTTCTGAAATGCACTTTGCAGAGGGTCCCTGAGCAAGGACCACCTATAGTTTAACAGCATTTAGCATCTCCAACGCCTAGTAGATCTCTTAAATTATATGATAATCTGCGACACAAATAGTAGATGTTTTGTCACATGAAGCTTTTGTTCTGAGTCAGGTAACCTCTGTGGATTTATTTGGAGCTTTAGCAACCCTTCTGACACAGATGGACATGCCTAATGCCAGGACGTGGGGTCTGGAGAGCTGTTGTGGACTCCCACCCCTCTCTCTGCTTTCCGTGGGTCTCTTGATTGACTACGCCTTTGAAAGCTTTGATGTCAGATTCTGTTCTGTGTGTATCTGATTTGATAATCTTATCCTGTAGGCTGCATTGTGAGGAACAAATACGGCATCACAGCACAGTGAGATCCTTTCATATAAAAAGCTTCAGAATAAGACATACATATTTTTTCTCCTTCTGTAAAAATAGGGAAAAGCAGAATAAAGTATTTAAAAAGAAGCGTCTTAGCAGAGATAAAAAATCTTAGAAAAAAAGTGTTGAGATACTGTACAACGAAGAAACTATCACCGTTCACAGGCCCATTCCAACCCCAACGCACACACAGAAAACTTTGGCTGGAGAAAGATACTTCTCATAATAAGCTATATTAATAAAAGCTATTATGTTAAGTGAGCCTAAGAGAAAAAAAGAAAAAAGAGATCCTAAATTTCCCTTAAATTAAAGACAGTACAGAATCATTGTATGTTCTTAAAAACTAGAAAAAAAAATTGGACAAGTGGTGAGGATGGACCATTTATAGTGGATATAATGACAAACACCT
Organism: Octodon degus; assembly: GCF_000260255.1. Classification (NCBI taxonomy): domain Eukaryota; kingdom Metazoa; phylum Chordata; class Mammalia; order Rodentia; family Octodontidae; genus Octodon; species Octodon degus. The sequence continues at coordinate 7,806,006 of NW_004524660.1, read as the reverse complement.
AGAATCGAATCTCCTCAGAAGATTCCATCTCAAAATAAAAAGTAAAGAATGAATTTAGCTGAGGGAAAATTTTGCAAGCTCAATTTCTGATAATGGAAAAGAAAGAAAGAAAAAGAGACAGAGAGAGAGGGACAGAGAGAAACAGAGACAGACAGACAGAGAGACAGAGACAGGTTTAGAGAGAGGAAAGAAAGGAAAATAATTTATAACTCAATATTGAAGAATGCAAAAATTCAACAAAAATGCAATAGAGAGAACACAAAATGAGGTGAACAAAAAGTATAAGGTCATTTCAAAATTTTCTACATATAATTAGAGAAAAAGGATGATGTGGAGGACGGTAGAATTTGTATCCCCTGCAAAATACCATCCAATTGTTGTCCATGGATTAAACAAAAGCTCTAGAAAGGCCAAAAGGCCTAAAAGTTGTTGAAACATAGTTGAACAACACATGGAGACTAAGCGTGCCCTCGCGTGCGCGCACGTGTGCGCACACACACACACACACACACACACACACACACACACACACAGCGAGACTGGCACGTATCACATTTGGAGATGGTTAGGAAGAACTGTGAAGGCCAACACTGACAGGTGCCACCAAGGCTCCCTGGGCCTACTTTGCAGAGGACACCAACAGTTTTGGCCACTGAGGTAACCAACACTTATCAGTGCTCTAAGCCTCTGACGATGACGTGCTAATAAACCTGCCACCCCCCAGAATGCTAGCTCTTGTGTGGTAAAGTTTAGGGTAACTTGTCCTTAGAAAAACTTAGGCAGGAATGTCGTCCTCAGTGTGGCAAGACTGGGTGTGGTTAACTTTGGAGGTCTAAGGTGCTTTAAGATGAGTTAAGCTTTTCTCTGGAGAGTGAGCTCAGATTTTCATGGGACTGTATTAGGTACGGGGACAGAGGCAAATGGAAACCCCGCATCCCCCCTCGGCTTCACTGGAAACAGTCACTACCGTCTACTTCTGCATGTGGGGATGCGGCTGCAGGCCTGCCCCAGACGCCGCTTGAACTCTCAGTCACCATGACCAGGAGTCAGCTGGCCTCTTTACACATTTCTCATCCTTGTTCATTTTGATATAGCAAATCAAAATGAACAAAGAAAATATACAAAGGAAATAAAACTCATTATTGCCCATATTTGTGGCAAAATTACTCATCATCAACAAAACATGGAAACTAAATATCTTTTGACACAAGAACAGGTAAAGAGATGGTGGTATGGAAATATTGTACACAATAAAACATTGTTAGGGCCGGTGAGATAGCTCAGCAGACTAAGCGTTTACTTAGACAAGCACAGGGGCCAGGGCTCTTCCCTGGCACTGCATGAAACACTGTCGCCCGCTGCCCACCGAGCCGGGTATGGACTCTGGATGTGGTGGCACACGCTTGTAATCCCAGCACGAGGGAGGCTACAAGCAGGAGGAGCAATCACTAGGAGTCCAAGCTGGGTAGTGAGACCCCGCACATACACACACACACACACACACACACACACACACACACACACACACACCAACTCTCCAATCTTAAAGAAGAAAAAATCATTCTAATTGCAGCACTGATAATCTTGCAGGACATTATGTTGTGTAGATTACGTAAGATATAAAACTCAAAATAAAGTTATAAACTTGTAAATTATTATGAGAGGAAAAATTTCTGGAGACGTGACATTCAACATAGTAAGTATGTTTGATCATGGCATGTAAGAATGTATTTTATATTTTAAATTAACTTACAGAGTAAATACACACAGAGTTGCATATAATACATATGCAATAATAGATATTTTAATCATCATCATGAAAATAATTCTGTAACACATAAAATATGAAAATATATTCTGTATATCTTGATCATATATAATTTTTATTTTTGAACTATATTTCAATATGGCTTAGGGCCTGCCAAAGAGCTCAGCAGATTAAAGTGCCTGCAAGCAGGCTCAGGGGCCAGGGGTTCGCTCCCCGGGACTGGCACTGGCCCGCCCCAGGGTGTGCTGAGATGGGAATTGAGACTAGGCGTGGTGGCGCATGCCTGTAATCCCAGGTGCAGGCTGTAATCAGGCAGATCACTATGAGTCTGATCTAGTAGTGAGACTCTGAATACCCTGTAGATCCTTCCCTAAAATACAAGGAAAAAAAAAAGGTTTAAAATAATCTATTTTTGAAGAGAGTTGAAGGGAAAACAGGATAAGAGAAGAGAGGAGTACATAGTTGAAAAGCATGTTATAATATTTCAGAAAACAGAAAAAACTATGCTGAAAATTTAGAGAGTTCAGCATGGGAGTGCCAGGCTGAGACAGCGCCTAGATCTGAGGTTCAGATCTCAGCTCTTCAGTGTATTTGCTAAGTGGCCTAAAAAGCTGCTGAATTTTTGAATGTTTATTTCCATTCTGGTCTTTAAGGGCAATAATAATTTTCCTAAATTTATTGCAAAAGATGAAGAGTATAATACAGAGTTTGGTAAATAGGAATTGTAGGCCAGAGGGACAAACGGAGGGCCGTGATAGGACAGATGCAGAGACATCCAGAGCCCATGCTCGCTGGGGGAGCTTTTGTCTCCAGGGCGTGGGCCCGAGGGACCAGCACTTGGGAGGATCCAGAAGCAGAGTTGCAAAGGCCAAGCATGCAGGGGAGGGAGAGGCATCCCGGACAGGCTTGGGTCAGGCTCTCGCCAGCCTGGCACTGGGCCCGATGGGGAGCACGAGAGGGAGAACCCCGGGAGATGCTACTCTGGGACTCGCAAGCATGGGACTTGAGCGACACTGCCGGGTCAGCATTGGCTGGGACCATTCCCTCCCATGCATGCCCAGATTGTGTTCCATTTTGGGCTGAGGGGAGGCTAGGCTGCATGACAGGGAGCTAAGCCTGCCAGAGGTGGGCCAAAGAGGATGGGAGAATATGGCAGGCTCCCGGCCTGAGAGTGTGTGGTGGTATGCTAGGCTGTCCGCCTTCTGAGTACCTTATCCTCCTGAACAGAGTGGTCCCAGGTTAGGAGCGTTGACAAACCATTGTGGAATATTTAGCCTGACCCACAGACCAGGATAGTGTTTTCTATTTTGTCTTGTTTTAGTTTTTTCTCATTTATAAGTATTTCTATGATGTCACTTGTTCTGCTTGTACCTAAATAGTATGTAGGTATAGCTACACATATCAGTTCTTTGATTTAACCGAATAGCACTCGACCTACAATAATTTTTCACATCAAAGATGGCTTCTTAGGAGATTCTTATGTTATTTCAAAGTTAGTTCAAAATCTGGGTAAAACTTCCTTATCTTTTTTGTCACTACTTATTTATATTGCCTTTCTTTCTCTACTTTCTTTATATTCCTTTACATGCCTCACTCTAAATCTTTTTTATTTTATATATACACATAAAACCTGTATA
>NW_004524660.1:7768567-7802501 GCF_000260255.1 Octodon degus | reverse complement strand
TATTGATCTGGATGTGATTAATGTTTAATTTTTCTATCACATATGTTTTATTGTTTTCCTTTCTTTCCCAAAATAGAAAAACAAGAGTGATTTTTAAAAGCAGCTCTCAGTTATCAGATGATCCTGAGGGAACTCTTGGGGTGTCGGCCCCACTGACAGCTGTAGGCTCCCCTCAGCAACGCTGGGGGCTGCCCTCGGCGTCCAGAGCTGACTGGAAGCTTTCAGCTGGAGACGAACCTGTAGCCAAAGACACATCACAAAGAAAAGCCCCTTGCTGACAGGCCTCCCCTGGCGGTGAAGAGACACACCTCCTCGCTGATCTGCAAGCCTTCGCCAGAAGTACAACTGAGCTAAGACTGCAAGGCAGCGAGATGCCTCCGGGAGTACTGACATCCCAAAAAGCTGATCCCCAGAAACTAAGGCAGATGAAATGCCAAGTAATTAGGAACTGATAATCAAACGATCAATGATATTAAGCGAAAGACAAATATTCACATAAATGAATCATCGGGAGCTTAAAAGCGATAGAAATAAGCAGATGAATGGATTGAGTATAAAATACAGGGTATGAAATGTCATGCCAGGAGAGAAAATAAAGCTTCAAAAAATAACCAGGCTCAAAATCTTTAAATGGAAACCTTTCCAACTGAAATAAAAAAACCTGACAGAAAATCTTGGTAAGATATGATGGATCAGCGGAAGGTATATGAAGACCTGTATACAAGGTAGAGCTATGAGACTTTTTGGAGGGTAATCAACAAAATGAAACATCAAAGAATCATTCAAATCTTTTTAGAGAAATAAGAAGAGGGCAGAGAAATACAGGCCAAAAGTATAGAAATAAAATAAAAAACAAAACAAAACAACAAAAAATGTATACTAATCTATTTACAGAAATTATTATGGAAAGTGTCTCTAATGGGGGAAGAGAAGGAAATACGAGTAAAAGAAGCATTTAGAATCCCAAGTAGACATAAATGAGAAAAGAATCACTCACTGAAATAGTATTTCAAAGTGCCAGAGGTTGAATGTAAAGAAAAGGATATTTAATGTTGCTAGAAATCAGCAAAAAATCATTCTCAAGGGCAAACTCATCAGAACAGCAACTGATTTCTCAATAGAAAATTTAAAATTCAGGAGGGCTTTAAATAAAATTTCCAAGCCTTAAAGAATGCTTGCCAACCCAGTCTATTATATCCCGCAAAGGTATCCTTCCAGGTTGAAGGAAAAATGAGGAAGTGCCACAGCAGCTACAAACAAAGGAAATGTATACTCACGAAGCCAGCAATGCTGGAAGTGCTTACGGGAATCCTAAACGCGTCAACAACAACAGATTCACTGCCACCGTTGTAGCATTGTGGAAAACAATTCAGTGTCCTAATCAAAGATGATGGTGAAAGCAACAGTTACAAGGACAAGCGAAAGGTTAAGTCCCACTGGGAGGTAGACAAACCACTGAGAAACGGAGGTGAATCAAGCTCTAGAAAAGAGGACAAGGCAAGACATAGCACATGCCTTTCAGTAGGAATAATTAAACTGCAAGGTCTTAACTCGGCAACTAGAGAACACAGTCTGGCAGAAGGGATAAAGCGAAAGACCAGGCTACGTGTTGTTTTAAAGAAACAACCTCATCTACAGAGATATTCCAATTCAAATCAAAGGATGAGGACACCATACCCCAAGAAGCTGGAGTGCAAAATCAAGCAGAAACAGCTACAGGTGGGGTGACAAAAACATGGTGAATGTTTACACTGAAAGTTCATTACAGTAAGACTCATTGCGGTGAGTCCCCCTCAGAATACTCGACCTCACGAAACACACATAGGCGACTGCCTCTGCTACTTTCTGCAGCAGCTCTAGAAATTCTGTTTCATGAATGTCCTCACATGGTACAGAAAAGTACAGTGATCGTTGCTGCTGTCATTACCCACGGGAAAGCAGTCTTAGGAAAGGAATTTAGCTGTGTCCTCAGTGGACCCAGACGCACGAGACCTGCAGCCCTCTCCAGAGCCAGTACAGTCGTCTCAGGTTGTTGAGGCGCCACAGCTGTATGACTAAGGTTGTGAAACACGACATCTAGAGCTCCTTCAGAAAGTCGCAAGAACGGTGGAGTCAGTTCACCCAAAGCAAGGGGGAGTCTCTTGAAGGACACTAATAGCAAGCTCTCTTTTACTGTAATATATTTTTGAAATGCAAATGTTCACCACATTTTCAATCGCCCTTTATACTTTTGCCTAACGAAGCAGATTTTAAACCACTGCCTATCAAAGGAGACCAAGAAGGCCACTTCACCTTGTTAAGGGGACCGATTCGTGACAAAGCAGTAACACCCGTGAATGTGTGCACCCCGAATGCTTAGCCCCCCAGTAGCACAAGCAAGCACTCCTTGCCACAGAAGATCACAGTGGAATCCTGGGGAGGAGTCTCAAGCTCCACAGTCACAAATGGTCATCCGGACTAGAAACAAGTAAGCAGCACTATTATGTGGGGTGATTCAGATGTGCTATAACTGCTTAATTATTTTAATTAATACATTGAAAAACACATGGCTGTTAATCTCTCGCAGAGGACTCACTCTTGTTTTGAACCCTTATCTCTGTTCTGAAAGTCCTCTTTCACATTTCTTATCAGGTGAATAAAGTAAGTGACATATACCCTAATGTTTTCCTATGTGTGTGTGGCACTGGGAACTGAACTCATGACTTTGCACGTGCCAGGCAGGTGCTGTGCCACTTGAGCTATACCTCAGCCCCACCCTAACGTCTTTATATGAAATGAATTGTCATAAAAATTTGATCAATGATGGTAGATCAAATAATGTAACAGTTTACATGAATATATATGTCATCAAAGACACACTTATTAATTCCCTTCAAAACATTTAAAATACTCCTCTGCTTCAAACACTCTTAGCTCATCCTTCTTGGTAATATTTCCTTTCTTGTAATGAATTTTTAAAAAATTAAGCGCTCTCTGCATTTTTCAATCACTCCTTAGGGTTACTTCATCCATGGTGAAGTAACACTGGGAACCTGGAAAGAATTGGCAAAAAACCAGGCAATGTACCTCTGACCCAAGGAAATTAGATTCAGATTTCTTGGAGGTCCCTGAAATGAAAGGAGGCCTGGCCCACTAGGGGGCACTTTAGCTGCTCTGTGGCTAAACTCCTTGGCCAGTGTTGTGATCAGCATAGAAATCATCAGAGCATTTATGGGCTGAACTGTGATAGATTTGAACACTTCTGAATTGCACCTGAGGTATCTGAGTAAACACCTGAGGCCAAGCATGAGTCAACATTAATAAGATACACATGATATCCAAATGGCTGCATGAACACAGCAGAGGAGTTGTGTGGAAGTTCATGCCAGGTCCTCCACAATCCTACTTGCATTCTACCAAGTTAGGGCCTTTATCAATTACCCAACTTCCGTGAGTTTGCAGCTGGCCTGGTTGCTATGCTCGTGAAGTTTCTGTCCTCCACACTTCAGCAGTTACAAGTCGCCTTGACGTCCACTCGGGCATCTCAAGCTGTCCCGATGCGGTGTGCACGTCCAGTCTTGTCCCAGGACAGAGTCTGTGCTTCCGGTCCTGTCCTCTGGGCTGAGTGGCACCCATGCCCACATGCCACAAAGAGCATTCAGAAGGAGATCAGTTGTGCTTACTTTTCTTCAGGAGTACAGAGGACAACATCTCTGAGAGTAAAATACACCAGGGACTGTGACAAGGACACCGACAGGTGCATGCAGCGCAGCAGGCAACATTCCGGCCACACTGCTCGCACCATGAGCACCACCTGGACCAAAATGCCAGGGGGCCCAAAGCTGTCACCATGTTGGGGCGTAGCACCCCTAAGGATGCTCTGAAAGACTATCAATCCCGATCTTTCACAAAGAAGACATTTCCTGCAAAAATATCACACCGCTGGCTAGAGGAAAATTTCCAGACCAAAGCTCGCCCCAGCAGAGGTGTGACCTCCAGGCCCAGCACTCCGTGGGGCCAACGCTTGTCTGCTTTTCTTCTCAGTTGTCACAAGGTCAGAACATCCAGTGCCTGGCATCGTTACTGTTGCTGTTGTATTTTCTTGTCTATTTTCTGTCCCACCACAGCAATCTAAGTTCTCTTACTACAAGAACTTATTTTAGTCATCATATTATCTTTCATGTTATCCTTTGTGCTAGCAAAACATCAAACTAATTCAATTTTTAAATTTTCTTTCAAGACAGGGTCTCTCTGGGTGTAGGCTGAACTTAAAGTCATTCTGCATCTCAGGCTGCCTCGAACTTGCAGCGATCCTCCTGCCTCAGTCTCCTCAGTGCAGGATTATAGGCATGCATCTCCACACCCAGCTTTAATTCTTATTACATAGTTCAGTAAAGACTTTTTTGTCACCTACACTATGAATCTTTCAGAGGATTTCAATAATTTAAGTAGGGGAATGGATGTGAGTGTTTTACTTACCATCTCATCCCAGGTACAGATTTAGCTTGGGGGCAACACCATCATTGCCTAAATCCTGGTGCTTCAGGCACGTGATTTGACAGAGGACAGAATTTACTTTTTCATTTAAAGGGCATTTAAATCTGAAGAAATTTAATTAACTAAGAATTTGTATTGGTGTAGGAAAACAGCATTGAGCAGAATATATCTTGTTTCGTTTTAAACTATGACAAATATTGAAGATGAGTAAATTAATATTGTGAGCATAAATTCAGCTGGTTTTCATTGTGATTTTTCTCCTTAGAGAAGGACATCATGCCTACCACCCAATACTATTTAAATAATGTATGCATAAGAACTATCTGTATATATCAAGGGCTAGATGTTTACGAAGGTTAATATTCCTTCAATGAGAAAAATCACTAAGCTCTAGAAGACTGGACTATTTTGCAGTGAAATTTTAGAATTTTTCTTCAGCTATTAACATTAAATTGTTAATCTTTTTCAGATAATGAGTAGACTATTCTTTAAGTACTTATTCCTACTAATATTTACCTCATGTAATTTGCTTTTTGCGTGAATACACAGAGTTGTTAGAAAGAGCCCTGACCCCTTCACAGCGCCATGAGGCTGCTGCTGCTGCTGCTGTCGGCCGTCGGGCTGTGCTGCGCTCAGTACGCCCCGCACACGCAGCAGGGCCGCACCTCGAGCCTGCACCTGCTCGAGCCGCGCTGGGCGGCCATCACCCTGGAGTGCGAGCGCTACTTAGCTCTGCAGGGCTTCGGGGCGTGCAGGCGGGCGTCACCCGCAGCGCGCATGGCAGTGTCGTGAGCCTGTACTACATAACTTTAATTAGCTTCAGGAGTTTGGAACAATATTGTTGTGAATGGAAGCAGTCTGTAGCAGTTTTCCGAAGAACAAAAAAATTAGTGTTGCTGACAAATTTTTCTTTTGTTTAGCGACACAAACTCAAAAAGTTTTCTAGTCTCAACTGATTTTTAACGTCTCAAAAATTGCAGGGGCCGGGGAGATGGCTGAGTGGAATAAGAGCTTTCCTGGCAAGCACAAGAGCCTGAGTTCAATCCTCAGTTCCTCAAAAAAAATCAAAAATTGCACTTTTCATTTTTTCAGAGTTACAGTACTTCCTGTTCTCTCGATTTACCATTTACAAATATATTTGACCAAGAGGTGAAAATGCAGACAGTTGATTCTTCATGCTTGATTTTTGTCTGTTTGGTTGTTTCTGAGACCCCATCTCATTTTCTGGACCAGGCTGGCCATGAACTCATGGAACGCAGGCTGGCCTTGAATTTGCAGAGGTCCTCCTTCCTTAGCTCCCACGTGCTAGTCATATAGGGGAGTGAAACTCCCAAGCTCAAACATACCTGGGCCGAGTTCATGTTCTCTAAAACTGAAGAATGAATTTTAGAAGCACTGGAGGCTAAAAGCAGAATATATATACTGGGGGAAAGAAAGTTCCTGTCTGAGAGAGGGACAGAAGTGGGACCCAAGTGGGTTGCCCCTCATACTTGATTTTAATTGATAGAAATTGCAGTTATGAAAAGGAAAAAGTATTTTGAAGTCTCGTGAACATGCAACATGCTTTAGATTTCTACCTGAAGGGCAGCTGAAGTGGATGCTCTGCTCTCTGCTTTATGTGGACGCCGTGATTAACCACATGTGTGGCTCAGGCACTGGAGCAGGAACCAGCAGCACTTGTGGGAGCTACTACAATGCAGTAGTGGTAGTACAGGAGTTTCCAGCAGTCCCGTACTCTGCTTGGGACTTCGGTGATGCTAAATGTGAAACTGGAGGTGAAGAAATTCAGAACTATTAAGATGCTGTTCAGGTAATTTTTTCTTAAACTAATGATCAGAGCCAAGAACTGTCCACACCTTTAATTTAACCAGTGTACATTATTAAATATCATGCTAGATACTGAGTTTTCTTTTTTGGTACCAGGAATCAAACTCAGGATTGCCAGTGTGCCTGCCATGGGCCTTGTGCCACTGAGCCATCTCCCTGCCCCTAAATACTGAGTTAGATTCCTTAGCCGGGCAGTTTACTAGTCCTAACTGGTGCAAGTATGATGCAATATTCAAGTCCTTTCCCTTGTCTCGAGGTTGGGAATTTACCCAATCGAGAAGCAGCTGCCTAACTCTGTGTGCCTGTTTCCTCCTCTGTACCCCTGCAAAAAAAGTGAGTGGAAGAAGAAACATTTTTCCAATAAATGAAAAGCTGATCTCTTTATTTAATTCAGTCCCCAATTTATAGTAGAAATTATTTCAAATACGTTCATTCACAATAGAATGTCAGTATTCCCAGTGTCCTTGCAAAAGGGGCATGGTGTAAATGTGAACTGGTGAATAAAGGGATCCTCAGGTGAGAAACGGTATGTCATGAGTGAGTCGGAGGATTTTACCCCACCAGGTCAGGGACTGCCGCCTCTCCGGCCTTCTGGATCTCGCCCTGGGGAAGGACTACGTGCGCACCAAGATTGCTGCCTACATGAACAGCCTCATCGACATGAGGGTGGCGGGGTTCAGGCTAGATGCTTCGAAGCACACGTGGCCCGGGGACATCAAGGCGATTCTGGACAAGCTGCACGATCTGATACACACACTGGTTCTCTGCAGGAAACCGGCCTTTCATCTTCCAGGAGGCGCAGCAGTGCATGCACACGCATCTGCCACGGGAGAGAACAGTGCGCGGCACTGGTCCGGAGCGGTGCATGGCCGCTTTCAGCATGTGATTTCTGCGAGGCCGTGGACCACTCACAGAGAAGTGCTCTTACTTCCTTTGTTGAAAGTTAGCTCATCTGATTCATTCAGGTAGGCTGTACGGAAACGGAAAATGTTTCTCCAGACCAAAAAATAGACGGTGCTCCTTACCATCTCCTTGGGACTGAGCTGAAGACAGGAAATTGCGGAATCGTTATCTCAAACAAGTCTACTGTAGTTTAGATCTGAGCTAGGCCATGACAGGATTAGCTTCTGAAACTCGGCTCTGTGGCGGGAGGTGGGGTAAAGCTTTTTGGAGGAAAGTTGATCAAGATTTTCTGCAGTCTTTCTTTCCGTGTAAAGGGAGCACCTGTTAGAAGGATGATGTTTTGGTTTTCTGTGCAACTTAAATTAATTAATATTTATCGAACACTGAGAAATAATGGCAGTCAGATAACAAATGCTGCGGTGATGGGCGCTGCTGTAACGGTTCTGCTTGTGGAAGGATAAATGAGGTCAGCATTCTTTTTTCTTTTTCTTTTTTTTTCTGTACTTAGGGGAAGTCCTACAGGGTCTACAGGGTCTCACTATGTAGATTGGACTCATGGTGATTCTTCTGTGTTCAGCCTCCCAAGCGCTGGGATTACAGGCATGTGCCACCATGCCCAGTCTCAATTGCTGTCTCGGCATACCCCGGGGCAGGGCCAGCACGGCATGCTGGGGGTGGAACCCCCGGCCCCTGCGCTCTGCCCGTGCAGATGCTTTAGTCCGCTGAGCTATCCGGCCGGCCGGGAGATCCGCATTCTTCAAGGACAGTACGTCACCTTGTAGCTCAGGTTCTTTCAATATGACAGCATGTACTGTTGTTTCTTCAAATGAAGAAAAGATACGAGGAAGATATTTTGGAGGATTTGGAGAAACGTAACAGTCTGAAGATATTTTAATACAACTTTAAATTTCTGATGTAAGATAGCTTTCCTCTTTCTTTCTCTGAACTGATTGATCTGGGTCATGAATCAATTAAAAGTGAATACATTGGAACTGGCCATGTGACAGAATTCAAATAAGATAAAAACTAAGCATAGTTATTCATAAGTGGGAGGGACAGAGGATCTTTCTTACTTAAAGTAAAATTCTATTTGTCATTTGAAGTTTTTCGCAGATCTAGTTGACATCTTACCTGATAGAGGTAAGCATAAATCCTTGCTAATTTCAGTTATTAAGATGTTTGTTATTAATAATGAGTGTTAGGTGTTTCTAACCCAATCACCCATCTTTTTAAAGTTTAGAATGTCAAATGAAGCAGATATTTTAGAAACTGAACACATCATGTTGAGGTTTCATCCTATGCATTTTATTAGAATTCTAGGTTTGATTAATGTTTACCTCCAGAAAGCGAAATTCAGTTGATTAAAATGTACTTATTATCACAACTCACCATTTTACCATAATCTAGAATTTACATCTATGATATTATTAATTAATTTCAAATATAAAAATACAACCCTACGGCACTGAGGCCCATTTTAACTCCGTCTCATCTTCTCTACGACATGATATGAATGCTCATCCTGTGGCATTCATGTAAGTTGCAATACACTGAAATTGATAATTCTAAGTGGATTGCACAATCTCACGCAATATCTGCTCAGTTACAGAACTTTTCTGATGCTTCTATGGAGAAAAAGATACAGTTTAGACACTGTGATAATTGTGAAAGAGTTCATATGTAATATGTGGCATGTATGTACACACTTGCTTTTAAATGTAGGAACTGGGGAGAAAGTTGGGGGCTTGTGTCATCTGACGGAGCCCTTGTCTGCACCTTTAACCACGACAGTCGAGGGGTCATGGGGCTGGAGGAGTGTCTGTCCTCCATTCGGGGATGCTAGACAGGAAGCGACCCTGAGTTTTCTACCTGCCCTTAATGATGGCAAATATTCTTTGCCTATAGTGCCGTTTTGTAGTTTTCACAATGCGGTATAAAACGGCAGTGGGACTTATGTTTGTTTATCCTGATGGACTTATACAAGTGCTGTCACACTACCTGTGGGGCTGAAGTTTTCAGAATGGACATGCAAGTGTGAGAGGTGTTCAAAATATCTCTTTCTCAATAAAAAAGCAGGCTGCTAAAAAATTCACATAAAATATGTTTGGGATTTATTCATCAAGTATGGGTTTAAGTGTACATTTTTTATCACATGACACGATTTTAGATTTATATCCCTTGCAAGTGTACATTGGATTTTGAAACAATGTATTTAAAAGCACAGCATCAAAATTTAAACGAATTCCATGGAGATTAGAATGCATCTCTCTGCATGTCTGACTAATATTTGTATAAAATCAAGTAATATTAATTTTGCAATTATTGTATTATTATGAAGGACTTTTGCATACTTACCTAATCTTATAGGGGCTGCGTAACATCTGTATCTTACAGAGGAGGAAAGTGCGGCGGAGAAGCATTACTGAGACCCTTTTCTCAGGCACGCACGCTAGCGCCTGTGTTCTCACACGAGTTTCCCCGCCAGCAAGCCTCTTGCTGGTTCAGTGCCATGAACTGGTGGTACTCAGGGCCCAACTGAGAGCAGAGAAGATCTGAGCACAGAACTTTATTGTCCTGGCTTGCAATGCGGCACTGCAGAACAAGTCTGGAGAGAAAACAGTGGTCAGGAAAGGTCCCTCAAAACATGGGCGAAGTTGGATTCTAGATAAAGATACAGCAGAGAGCAGAAGGAAAATGGGAATTTGTGTACAAACACTTGAGACCAGGCCAGCTGTGGTTGTGACGCCTGCAGTCCCAGCACTCAGGAGGCTGAGGCAGGAGGATCTCAGCGAATCAGAGACCACACTGTGCTACATGGTGAGTTCAAAGCCACCCTGGAAGACATAGTGAGATCCTGCCTCAAAAAAAAAAATCTGAGATCTTCTTTTTAAAATAATTAACGATGAGAATGACCAGCTTGGGCCTGCAGGTAACAATGGAGTAACGAAAGAAGTGACATCAGTGCAGATACCGCCTGAGGCAAGGGCCGGGTCTGGGTCATGGGTGTCTAACAAGGTGGCTGCTTTTATCACACGGGGGGGGGGGGTGTTTCTCTACATGTTCGCTGGTGGTCTTCAGCCTTTCTGCATGCTGCCCACCACTGACCAGCAGAGTGCTAAGTCTTCTCTAAGACTATGGTTAGCTCCCAGAAAAACACCAGTGCTGGAGAGGTGTCTCAATTGTCTTCTTCTGAGACTTTGACAACTGAGCGTTTCATGCCACGTAGTTCTTTCTGTCTTGTGTGTATCAGTGCTGAATTTAATTTAAGTAATAAATCATATTTTTCAGGTCACTGTCCACCACCCTGCAAACTGGTCTCCTTGCCGGCACGTACCACAATGTCATTTCTGGGGATAAATTTGGTGGCAACTGCACAGGAATTAAAACCCAGGTTTCTAATGTTGGCCAGCCTCGGTTTGCAGTTAGTCACTTGGCTGAAAACCCCTTTATTGCTCTCCGTGCTGATGCAAAGTTATAAACCTCAAACAAAATGCCATATAATCCTAACCATGTGTGCTTCTGTTTTTCTATGTATATTAAAATTAGAATGCACTAGCTTTTAGGACTCCTGTGAATAATCAAATTGATTACTTGTCATAAATAAAAACAGAAGAAACATTAAAAAATCTCACATAATTATGTAAGTAGGATAGAACTTTATTTTTTTATTTTTTATTTTTTATTTGCAGAACCGGGGATTGAACTCAGGGCCTTGGGCTTGCCAGGCAAGCGCTTATTCTACTGAGCCATCTCCCCAGCCCCAGTATAGAACTTTAGCCAAGCTGCTATTATATTTTAAAAGAGGCCCTTGAATTTGTCAAAAATATTTCTAAGCATTCAGAAAGGCATCCTGACAAATAGGTTTGTTGTAATTAACACTGTTTGTCCAATATGTATCTCTAATTGATTTCTGTGTAGAAGTTCCCCATGAATGATTCTATCAAGGAGGCTTGTGGTTAATGAGGATTCCTATAAAATGATAGTTAATTTGTATAGTTTTCATAATGCTAGCTTGAAATTAATGCAATTACAAAGAGAACCTTACAGAATTTGTAAAGTTTAGTTATACTGAGCTTACATCTCCTTTCCTCATTTTCCTTCTATGGCTTTGACTTGCTATTGTATTCATTCTGTCTCTCCTGTGAGTTTATTTAGCACGTTCAACACTAGATTCTGTAATTTTCCTAGTCCTTAGGTGTCTATTCTGCTCCATCTTGATTTTAAACATACACTCTATGGCTTTACCTAAGTCTTGTGACTCTGATTTCCATGCTTTTGACAGTAACTATTGAAGTTATAAATTCAGCACTCTCCTTTATTTCTGCACTGCAGTCAGCTGTCTGCTGGGTAGCACATTTGATAGACTTTGGTTACAGCTTTACTCCACTGACATTGGGCTACAGTTCACACTCTATGTGCATCTCATCAAAAGAACATGCAACAAACAAGAAATTGCACGCAACTGGTTCATTATTTACAGATCAGCCCCAGGAGAAAGCAGGAGTGCGTCCACGGTGATCCAGATTCCAAACTCAGGAAAGCTGCCCGGGGGAGGTGAGTCTCACCTACATCAGCCCCATAGACACAGCAGAGCTGAGTCGGCCTTGGCGTCGCTGTCTCAGGAATTACTGGATTCACTGTTGAGAACAGCACTGGAGAAATGGGAAAAGGCTGGTTTGTGTCATTACCACCAGCAAATTGCCTGTGTTTGTCTCTACAATATTCTTCCTTTCTCTACCATGTTAAGTAATGTGTGCCCCGTTCCACAAATGGCTATGCCCTGCGTAAAGACACATACTCAGCCGAGGGAGTCTTTAAGGACCTTGATTCTTGTGATGGAGAGAGAGGGAGGGTGAGGAAATGACTTACTACGAAGGGTAGAACAAAATTTATGAATCATATAAACCAAAGTTTTTAGAATATTTGCATTCTGTTTTGCAGATATGTAAAAGAAATTTCTTTCAATTATTTTGAAAGGAACTGGAAAAATCTGAGGCTTAATGTTAGTCTGATTCTCAGTTTTTTTTCCTGTTTTATCATTAACAACAACAACGACAAAAATTGGATATGAAGAAAAATGTACTATATAACAGATGTGGCTTATAACTGCTCCAGGAAATAATAATATTTAAAAAGCATTAAAAAGCTCCAATGAAAAGAATACTTGTAGAACACAAGCACATGTGATATATTAAAGGCCTTTAAAGGCATTTTTACAAGCAGTTAAATTCATAGTGTGTTTGCTGTTTTCATGACTGAAAACAAAAAAAGGATGTTTTGCTTAGAGTCACCCATATACTTTATTTTTAGATTGAAAAAAATCAGTTGAAAAGATGTAGTTATAAATACCATTGTTTACTAGATGAAAAAGTGAATTTATTACTATGCTACAATTTTATGTTTGTCAAATTTCTTTTTTTTCTGCAGTACTTTTAAAGATTATTTTTATGCCATATCCAATTCAGGAAATATGCATATAAAAAATTTCTCCCTGGTAAAATGGAAAAAATATATCTATTACTGCCTATATTAATCAAGAAGGCATTTATAATAGACAAAACACTATTTGTGCCTAAAGTCACACTTGCATTTCTACAGTAAATATATTTTTGTTACACTTAATGCAAAGCGTTTGTGAAAATATAGTTCAGATGAAGGAAAACATCAAGCAACCCAATTGGGGCAGAGAGGAGTGTTGTAATGTGCTTCCGAATCTCGCCGTATTTAGCATGCTGAAATCTAGCTTGTATCAGGGACTTCAGCGTTGTCTTTACTGAAAGCACTGACTAAACCGTCCTTGTGCCTGCTGGTGTCCTAAGGGTCACCGAAGCCACAGACGTGGCTCGGGACCACGGTCTCACTATTACGCTTATCTCCCCTGCTCATTGATCTCTGGATGAGATTCCTGCTCAGATCTGCACGTGGACATCACATCACCCGAGGAGCGCCCCCCCCACGAGTGTAGCACACCCCTCTCCTTCCCTGCAGAGATTTAGGTCTAGCTGTACCTGGGGGCGCGTGCTCTCAGAGGGCGTGGCCAGATCATGCGTGTGGGATACTGGATCGTGGGTGTGGTGTGACGCTAAGTTGCCCTCTGATGGTTTAGTACACTTCGGGTGTCAGTGATGGATTTGCTGAAGAGCAAGCACTCACCCCGAGTGTGCGTGGCACCAGTTACCTGACTTGTAACCCGGATGGTGTAGAAATGCAGAGCAGGAGGGCCGGTCACTGCTTCTCCTGCTGTGCGGCGAGCTCCTCCTCTGCCATGCGGCCCTGCCCGGGAGCCAGCTGACTGCGGACCGAAAACTCCACAAACTGTGATCTCAAATAAAGCTCTCCTCCTTTCACTCCGGGTTCTTGCCATTTTGTTCATGCACTGAGAAAATAGCTAAGACATTGCCTTTTGTTTCTGGGGGGCACCAAGGCCGAGTAACTCAGCGATTGTCAAGGTATGCTGGGCATCGCGATCAACGAGTCATTAACAATCCTCTGTGCTGGCATTCTGGTCACACAGCTGGAATGCCAGGTGGAAGTTTCCAGTCGCTGCCCGAAGCTGAAAGGGGGGTCCGAGCCTTATTTACATGACTCTTTTTTTTTTAAATAATTTATTCTCTCTCTTTCCCAGTCATTTTTTCTCTGCAGTTTTTCTCATCTAAGAATAGTGAGGTTGCAAGAGTCGGTCCTCCCTGGTGCTAGTAAGACTCCACAGATGAAACCCGAGGTAATGGCCAGCCACAGCACAGTGTGCCCAAGACTCGTCACCATGCAGATTCTTTGGCGCCTTTGTTTTTGTCCTACTTCTACAAAACTCAACAGCTATTCTCCACAGTTGAAGACAGGTCAAATAATGTTAAACTCTTGCTCTTCTCCTATGGCCACACTGCAGTACATTTCTTTCTTATTTACCATCTCTCTCCTCCATGATAATTGTATTGTCATTTGCATTATCACAGCAAGTGACTATATATGCTCTCTTATGACTAGCAGAGGCAGGCACCTGGCCTCATACTGAAATTATAAACTGACAGAGAGTAGCTGTCCAGAGTCCATGTAGTTTCTAATTCAGTTTTAGGTCATAAGATACGCAGGAGTATCTCCTTAAAACCTCATGCTCAGTTGTGTATATTATGACCAAGTATCCTATGTGAGCTCTAGGCACATGTAAAGATGAAATGAACTTGTGTGTTGCAACAGATGCCCACATTAACCAATACAACATTTATTTTTCTACCACATCAAGTGCTGTGACAAGACCAGGAATTTTCAGGGTGGTACGGCCTAGGCCATACTTGGTGTTTTGAAACATGTTACTCATATGTAAGCAGAGAAGAAAGTTGGAAAACCAAGATACATGTGTGTGCACTGATAAAAGTCTAGGAGGATGAATACACAATAGCGTATGGAAAATAGGTGGCTAGGGCAGAAAGAAGGGGAACAGTGCATATGCTGATACGGTGAGAAAGGACAAGAAAAAGTTCTTTAGATGGATCAAGAGATTGATAAGAAAGAGAAGGAAGAATATTTCAAGAAGAACAGGTATGCAAAGGTATTTAGAGATAAGGGAGTATGTGCCAATGAATAGAAAACTTGGTTAGTAAGTCCATATATACAGATTTATAGGGATTCGGGAGAATTACACCCAAAATTATAGTGAGACTAACAGAACAATCCCAAAATTGACCAACAGAATTTCCCAAAATGAAATTCTCACTAGGTTTGATAGGCCATGTGACAGTGAAAGGTGATTTTTTTTTCACATTTTAATTGTCATATCTTTTGTGTGGAAATTTTATTTTATTTTATTGAGAAACATAGCAATGAGACAGTTTCAAAACTGATTAATAGAGTTTCAATAGTTAATACATTGTACATTGTTATCTTCTTAGTGATTATCCATGTTCAAACACATTAGTGCAAATCTTTCTTTTCATTGAATTAAGTGAAAGTAGCTGTATATCTATCCTAACTATTCTGCATATACAGATACAAAATGGTCCTTCCTTTGTATCCCCTTTTTTGTTTAGTCCTGACAGAGATAAGTATTCCATTGGCATCTAAATACTATATGTGCGTAAATTCTGCAAAACAATGGAACACAGTCCAGCAGTCCACAATAGTAGTGGGTTAACCACAGAAGTTGTTGACTTGAGCCTTTCAAACCTCATCATATTAATATGGCTTTGCTTTATATACCTTGTTTTTATACTTTTCTGCTGGATGGTTAAGACCAACATAAATCAAGACCTATATAACAAGAAATGTAAACTTTTGTATCTGATAAGGTCAGTCAAGTACCCTCAGGATTTATCCAGTAACCATATACCACAGTTTGCAGATCCTTTGTCAGTGTCAGCCATGTGGATCAGTCATGGCCATTGCTTGACCAATTTGCTCTCTGTGAAAGCCTGAGAGAATGTTTTCTCTTCATGTGACTCTTTTTAGGCACACTCTATGACATCGATCACATTGCTCTGTGGCCCCATAATCTCCTTGATCAGAAAATTTGGGATACAACTGAGTTACATGATGTTACAGTATAGGTTCTCCTATGTCTTCACTGACCTCGAAAAGCTAGGGTCAAAATATTGGCTGTCCTTCAGTCCTTCCATTTCTCTAACTTTTTGTCTGCAAACTTAGGTTGTTAACCCTCTAGAAGAAAAGCTTATTATCACCCTACAACATATGCAGTTGGGTTTAAAGTCACTATATGTCTGACTATCAAACATCTTAGGTATAACGTGGAAGAGATATTTTCCATCAAGTATTGATATGATAAACTTCAAGTCCCTACAAAATAGGGAGAAAAAATCTAAAAAATGAAAAATATTTGAAGAATATGAATAAACAATTACATATTTTTACACAGAAATTTAGAAATCTAACCATATACAGCATTGCAGCAAGACAGTCCAGTGACATTTTTTTCCTTGTCTTGCTTTTCATTTATTACTCATTTATTTATTTATTTTTTTTTCCTTTTTTTAAAAGAAAAGCAAACAAACAAACATTTACTTTAGAGACAGTATGGTAATAATTGGTATGTCATGACAAGAAGTACGTATTTAGAAGACCAGAATGACAGGCATTCCAAGTGTGACCCTTCTATTGCATATTGCTATCTTCAGTGCAGTTGCTTGGGTCACAGGTATCAGCACATACAGTTAGTCAGGGTGAGAATCCTACCAATTAACCGCTAGTTTCAAAAACCTGCTGATGTTTCCCAAGATCATTGCCTTACCCATCCTGTGTGTATAAATATATGACTTTGACCCCATCATGTTTCCTAGCTTTTCTCCTTGTCCTCTCCTCATTGTCCAATCCTCAAGTTCTCATTTTCCTTTTAATTGTGTTATACCTCTCTATTTGTATTTCTTCTTTTGAGTTCTTATATTAGGGAGATGATATGATATTTACACATGTCTGATTTACTTCACTTATGAGTGTATCTTCAAGTGACATCCACTTAAAAATAAATGCTTCAAGTTTATCATTCTTTATAGCTGAGTAATATTCTATTATATAAAAATACCACACCTTTTTCAACCATTCCTCACGTGACGGTCATCTTGGTTGTTTCCAAGATTTGGCTACCACAAATTGTGCTGCTATAAACATAGGTACACATATATCAATATGATACGACATTTTCAGTTTCACCAGGAAAATTCCCAATAGGGGGATAGCTAGCTTGAATGGGATTTTCAGTCCTAGATTTTTAAGGAATTTCCACACTGATTTTCATAATGGATGCACCAGTCTACATTTCCATCAGCAGTAGAGAAGGGTTCCTTTTTTCCCACAGCCTCTCCAACATTTGTTGTTGGTTGATTTCTTTATGACAGCCAATCTTTCTGGGGTGAGATGGTATCTCAGTGTTGTTTTAATTTGCATTTCACAGATGGCTAGTGATGTAGAGCATTTTTTCATATATTTATTTGGTTTTATAATTTCGTCCTCTGAGAAGTGTGTGTTTATCTTGGATGCCCAATTCTGGATTGGGTCTTTAAATTTTGGGGCTCTAAAGTTTTTTAGTTCTTTATAAATTCTAGAGAGCAGACCTTCGTCTGAGTGGTTATTAGTTAAGATTTTTTCGAAATTTGTGGGTTGTCTTTTCACTCTGTTAGCAATTTCTTTTGATGTGCAAAAATGTCTCAATAAGAGGTGGTCTCATTTGTTAATTCTTTCAAGTGTTACCCATGCAATTTGATTTTTGTTCATGAACTCTTTGCTTACCCCTATGTGTTCAAGAGATCCTCCTACTTTCTCTTCCAGGAGATTTAGTGTTCTGTTTTAATGTTTAGAACTCTAATCCATTTTAACTTTAGTTTAGTGCATGTTGATAGACCTGGGTCAAGTTTTAGCTTTCAGCATATAGAAAGCCAGTTTTTCTAGCACCGTTTGTTAAAGAGGCTATTTCTCTTCCAGTAAGCGTGTTTGGCCACTTTGTTGAAGATCAGGTGGCTGAGTGTGTTTGTACAGGCCTCTACATCTTCTAATCTATTCCATTCATCCTCAGGTCTATTTCTTTGCCAATGCCATGCTGATTTTATCACAGTAGCTTTGTAGTATAATTTCAGGAATTGTAATGCCTCCTGCCTGTCTTGTTGGCCAGGATTGCCTTTGCTATTCTAGGTCTTTTCTGGTGCGAAATAAATTATAGGAATGATTTCTCTAGGTCTAGGAGGTATGTTGGTGGTAGTTTGATAGGGATTTTTTTTTTTGGCAGAAGAGGGGATTGAACTGAGGTCCTTGTGCTTGTTAGGCAAGTGCTTATTCTACTGAGCCATCTCCCTGGCCCCCAATTTGATAAGGATTGCATTAAATCTTTACAGCAATTTTGGGAGTATGGCCATCTTCACAATGTTGGTTCTTCCTATCCAGGAGCATGGATTATCTTTCCATTTTCTGAAATCTTCTGTGATCTCTTTTTTCAGAGTACTGTAATTTTCCTTGAAAAGGTCTTTGACTTCTTTAGTTAGATGAATTACAAGGTATTTCATTTTCCTCAGTGCTATTGTAAAAGATATTGTTTCTATAATTTCCCTCTCAGTGTGTTTGTTATCTGTGTAGAGAAATGCTATTGACTTTATAACCTGCTATGCTACTGAATTTCTGTATTAATTCTAGTAGCTTCTTGGTGGAGTTTTGTGGGTCTTCCAAGTAAAGTATCATGTCATCTGCAAATAATGATAATTTAACTTCTTCTTTACATATTCTTATTCCTTTTATTTCTCCCTCTTGTCTAATGACTCTAGCTTATGATTCCAGAACTATATTCAATAGGAGTGGTGATAGAGGAAATCCTTATCTTGTACCAGATCTAAGAGTGAAAGACTTCAGTTTTTCTCCATTTAGAATTATATTAGCCATTGGGTTGTTATAGATGGCTTTCATCAAATTGGAGTAGAGGTGTTCTATTCCATTTTTCTGTAAGACTTTGAATATGAGTGTTGTACTTTGTCAAATCCTTTTCTGCATCAAATGAGATAATCATGTGGTTTTTATATTTCATGCTATTGATATAGTTAGTGTATTACATTTATAGATTTTCAAATACTGAACCATCCTTGCATCTCTGGGATGAATCCTACCTGGTCATGGTGTATTATCTTCTTGATGATTTGGTGTATTCTATTTGCTAAGATTTTATTGAGGATTTTTGCATCTATGTTCATGAGGGAGATTGGCCTGCAGTTCTCTTTTTTAGTTGCATCTTTCCGTGGTTATGGTATCAGTATAATACTTGCCTCCAGGAATGACTTTGGGAGAACTGTTTCCTTTTATATTTCATTGAAGATTTTGAGGGGTATGGGGATTATATCTTATGTAAATTCCTTGTAGAATTCTGCTGTGAATCCAGCAGAACGTGGACTTTTCTTTGTCACAGGCTTTTTATTACATTTCATATTTCATTGGCTGTTATTGGGTTATTGAGAGTTGTTATATCTTCTTGATTAAATTTTGGTAATTTGTACCTTTCTAGGAATCTGTCCATTTCTTCTGTGTCTTCTATTATGTGACTGGAAAGATTCTCAAAGTAGCTATTGACAGTCTTCTGAATTTCCACTGGGTCTGTGGTGATTACACCTTTTTCATTCCTTATTGCTTGCAGTTGATTTTTTTCTTTCCTCTTTTTGATGAGGTTAGCTAGGGGCTTATCAATTTTATTTAATCTTTCAAAGAATGAGCTTTTTGATTCGTTAATTCTTTGAACTGTTTTCTTCATCTCAATAGAATTAATTTCTGTTCTAATCTTTATGATGTCTTCTCGTCTTTGGGCTCTGGGTTTGGTTTGCTCTTCCTTTTCTAGATGTTGGAGGTGCAGCATTAGTGTGTTTGTTCCCATTCTGTTTTCCTAATTTGTGAGTTCACAGCTATAATTTTCCCTCTGAGAACTGCTTCCATCATGTCCCATCAATTCCAATAAGTTGTGGTTGAATTGTCATTGAATTGTAGATATTGTTGAATTTCCTGTTTAATTTCTTCTGTGACCCATTGATTGCTGAGTGGGGGGTTGTTCAATTTCCATGTATTTTAGGGTTTTTTCTGGTTTCTTTTGTCATTTATTTCCATTTTCATTGCACTGTCGTCAAATAATATGCAGGGAATAATTTCTGTTTTCTTGCATATACTTAAGCATGACCTATGAACTAGCATGTGGTCTACTTTAGAAAATGACCCATGTGCAGCTGAAAAAAATGTGTATTCAGCTGTGGTTGGGTGGAACACTCTGTATATGTTCACCAAGTCCATTGGTTCCAAGCTCTGTTTCAGTTCTGCTACTTCTTTGCTCATTTTTTTGTCTAGTAGACCTATCTTTTTGGTTTAAGGGGGTGTTAAGGTCTCCTGTTAATACTGTGGTATTAGATATTAGATTTTTCATGTCCATGAAGATCTGTCTTATATAGTTGGGTGCTCCCATGTTTGGTGCATAGATATTTATGAGTGTTACCTCTTCCTCTTGATTTTTTCCCCTAAACAGTATATAGTGGCCTTCTTTATTTTGCTTGATCAATCTCAGTTTGAAGTTGAGAATGTCTGAGAAGAGGATTGCTACCCCTGCTTTTTTTCTGAGGTGCTGGGGCATGCAGCATTTTGTTCCATCCTTTGACTTTCAGCCTATGAATGTCTTTATGAGTTAAGTGTGTTTCTTGTATACAGCATATTGTTGGATTTTGTTTCCTAATCCACTGTGCCAGTCTATTTCTCTTAATTGGTGAATGAGTCCATTTACATGGATGGATATAATTGACATGTGTTGACTTATGATTTACATGTTATTTACCTGTTGTTGTTTACTACTTTTTGTCTTGTGTTTAATTGTTTGCCCTATTTAATGGGTTCCTTCTGTTCTTATTTGTGGAGTTCTGAGTATTTTGGTCCCTTTCTAGAGCTTTCAGTAGTCTGTGTAGGGTTGGCTTTGTCATTGTGAAATCCTTTAGCTGTTCTTTGTCATGGAAGTATTTCACTTCTCCATCAAACTTGAAAGAGAGTCTTGCATGGTATAGTAGTCTGGGCTGGAATTCATTTTCTCAGAGCACTTGAAGTACTTCACTCCATGCTCTTCTTTGCTTGATGGTTTGTGAAGAGAAATCTGCCATTATTTTCATGGGTTTTCCTTTAAATGCGATCTATTTCTTTTCTCTAGTGGATTTTAGTATATTGTTCTTGGGCTGGATTTCTGGTATCTTGACTATTATATGTCTCGGTGTGTTTTTAATTGGGCTGAAGTTATTTGGTATTCTGTATGCTTCAATTCCTTGAATGTCTTTGGGAAATTTTCTACTATTACTTCTTCCCATATTTTTTTAATGTCATTTGTATTGACTCCATCTTTCTCATTGATGCCTATTAGTCTCATATTATTTATCTTTGCATCATCTTTCAGGTGATGGATTATTCTTTCCTGCATCCTTGTTGTTTTTAAGAGATCCTTTCTTACCTTTTCACTAGTTGCACCAGCATCTTCAAGATCTGAATCTCTGTCTTAACTTTCAATCAAATGTTTTGGTAGGCTTGTGATTGAGATTTTAATTTCCTTTATATCTCTTTGACTCTGCTTTATGCGACATATTTCTTTCCTGTATTGCTCATTCAATGAACCCGTCATTTTTCTAATCTCCTCTATTTTTTTGTCAATGTCTTCTTTAGAAGCAGTTATTAATTCTTTTACTGCAAAGTTTTTTTTCAGATTGGGCTTACTCCATATGTTTCTGCATTTGATTCTTTATTTCAAATGCTATGAAATCAGAGATTTTTTTAATTTCAGGAATTAATTCTGCTCTGAGTTCCTCTATACCTTTCTGCTGTTGTTTCTTTACTTCTGGCACTATAAATCCATACATTTCAGCTGAGCTAGTGTCCCCTGCACTTTTTCTGGGTGGGCATTGGGTTTCCTCCAGTATGTTTCTGTATTTGATTCTTTACTTCAGATGCTATGAATTCAGAGATTTCTTTTTTTCAGAAATTAATTCTGCTGAGTTCCTTTGTTCCTTTCTGCTGTTGTTTCTTTACTTCCTATGCTATGAATTCATACATTTAAGTGGAGCTAGTGTCCTCTGCACTTGTTCTGGTTGGGCTGGAGGCCTGAGATTGCATTTTGCTCCTTCTCTTTGTCATTTCATATAGCACTGACCTCTGACCTTTGGTGTAGAGCTTTGATGCAGTTATAGCCTTAGGATCTACTGAAATTCAGGTGCAGCTATTAATTTTGAGTTTATCCAGTTATGCTTGGCTTGGGTCTAGCTGTTGTGTTCAGCTCCTTCTTGCTGCAGCCCTTGAAAGTGAACCTGTGATCCCCCTCTGTTGTGTCCCTGGCCCAGGGGGCATAGGGGAATGCAGAATCTCTCCCACACACTAGCTGGGCCTGGACTTGGGCTGGATCTGGGGTCCTGAGAGCATTGCAGAAGTTTTTGTTCACTAAGTAGGCTTGGGGGCAGGAGTGGAGGGGTCCCAAGGATGTGGCAGGGGGTCTCACTCATGCAGCGTGAATGGGTTTTGGTCTGGAGAGGTCCTGAGGGTGCAGGGAAGCCAGAAGCTCTCCTACACTCTCCAGGCCTAGGCGAAGAGAACTTGTATGGAAGTTTTATCAAGAGATTTAACAGTTAAAATTTCAAAGTCCATTCCTTCTTACATACTTTCTAGCCTGTTGTAAGACTTTTGCATTTTTGTGATATAATATGTGGATGTTACATATTTTATATCTTGCCCAGAAAATCAAAACTGGACACAATGTCTGCAAACCACACAGACGTGTCTACTTATCTCTATTGCTTATTTTTAAGTCAGGTCAATTCTTTTTGGGCTTAATCCTAAGTGAAAAAAATCAAACACACAAAATCAAACATTGCATTGTTTCTAAACACAAAGCATAAAAAGGGAGATGCAGAACAGGTAGACATTTAGACATTTACACACTCCTACTGAAATCATTTCAAAATTTGCATTATTTTGCAATAAAAACAAATGGAAATATTACATTACACATAAGTGGTGGCAACTGTAAATAATCTCTTGAGTTTGTGTCATGACATTTTCTTGTCTTTCTTTTCTTAAGAATGTATTTTTACTGAAACTGTGGTGCACATTTTTAACTCAGCACTGGGACTGCAGGAGGAGGAGCATGACTTTGAAACCAACCGGGGATACATAGGGAGAATCAGTCTGAACAAAGCAAAACAACACTAATATAAATGTCTGTCTATCTATCTATCTATCTATCTATCTATCTATCTATCTAGGCTTAATCCTAAGTAAAATGAAACTATCTATTATTTATCTAGGTATCATCTATCTATTATCTATTTATCTAGCTTTATCTATCTATTCATCTATCATTTATGTATCTATCATCTATCTGTCATTTGTCATGTATCTAGCTGTCTAGCTCTATTGATCATCTATCTACATATCATCTACCTATAACTTTTCTAAAATATATTTTTTCTCAATTGCAGATTTCTTGAAGCTACATCGTAGAAATATATGCCTATCATGTAATCTATTTAAATTTATGCCAAACGACATCCTACCAGAATCTAAACAGTGTCAGACTTACATTTTTGAAAATACTTCAAAGTCCTAGTGCACTTCAGGAATTTGAAGCAACATGGTCTACAGCAAGACCACCATGAGGAACAGAGTAGGACTGTAATGAGGGCCATGATCTATTCACAGTACTTTAGAAAAATTGAACTTCTTGGAGATGGATGGACTTGTTCTTGGGCTTAGCCCTCGGAGTTGGGGCATGTTTGGGGATGGCTACTCTGTGTGTTGCATTAGACCATGGGGGAAGTGAACTGTGCTGTCTTGAGATTTTCCTCTCCTGCTTTGGACTCTACTTCTTCTCAAACTTTAGTCATGGTTGAAATGCACATGGGGAGGATGAAGTTTCAATGCGTTAATAGTAAAGTGGAATTAAAAGGCTACTTGAGTGGAAAGAGTAGATGGCTGCAAGATGGCCAGTAACAAGTGGCCTGGTGACTTTAAAACAGGTAATTACAGGAAATACAAATGTCTCTGTGCAGCTTTCATCTCTGTTCAGGGGCCCTCTCCCTACATTTGAGAGAATGGCAATTTAAATGGCAGGAGGTCCTAAAGTCATCTTTACAAAACTTTTATACCATCTTTTCCTCTAATACGCCTCCTGTTTTGTTGTTTTTCTTTCTTTCTTTTTTTAAACAAGGTCTTACAACACACTTCTGGCTGACCTTAAATTCACTGTGTAACTCAAGGCAATCCTCCTGCTTCACCCTCCTGAGTGCTAGGATTACAGGCCTGTGCCATTGTGCCTGCTCATGCCTCCTGTCATGGCCTCTGTCTAGACATCCCAAACGCTTCATGCAGTCATGTGTCCACCTTTCCCAGAGATGGCTGCATCCAGTGTGTGTTGTGCTATGAAGAAGTATGTGATGCTGAGATCAGGTGTGTGATGTCTAATTCACTGCTGGGTTTGGCAGAGTTGTGGGTGTGGACAATGGGATGTCCCTCCTGGGTGAGTGCTACCCTCCTGAAGGGCACAAGACATGGAGAGAATATAAGTGGCAGAGAAAGGGCTTTGTGTCTGCTGATGGGTCCTGCACTACTCTGCTGATTTGGTGCCTTCTGCCCACTGTGAGCGGTCTCTGCTGCGAAGCCACCCTTTCTTGGAGCCAGCCAACTATGAACTGAAACCTCCATAAACTGCAAGCTACATAACCCTTTCCTCCTTTAACGTTGGTCATCAGCATTTGTCTCAGCAATGAGAAAAGGGAGTAAGACACCTCTGATATGGTATATGATTTTGGTGTAGAAGTAGGTACACAGAGCATATGGGGATCCTTCTTCAAGTCTGTGCTCATTCTCTGATTTTTCTGATTTCTCTTTGTAGCTTAGGCACTAATTAAGATAAATCCAAGAGATTTCTGCTGCTTTTGACCTCCGATGCTTCATCAAATTAGTTGATATAGATTTTAAACAGATTTATATCATTATTGCATCCTGGGTAGGCAGATCTCATTTTAATTCACAGGTTTTCAGCTTTAAAAATGTAAGTTTAACTTGAGGTAGAAATGGTTTATCTTGAGACTGCTGGCTGCTGATAGAGCTGAATCATCTGCGTAACACGAAGGCTGCGCGTCCTGTCCGTGCTCGCGGGCTGCCAAGGCTGTCTCCTCAGTTCACCTGGAGCAGTGCTGACACCTTGCCAATTAGGGTGAGTGAGTCTTCCTGTCACCCAGGCTCAGGTGCGTTGCTCTGAGACGAATACAGTGCAAGTGTGAGGCAATGTGTTAGGTCCAGAAAAAGCCAGGCAAGAAGGTGTGTTCCATATAATTGGAACAGCGAGTCCAGGTAACTCCAACAGGTACACGTTCTCATACTTCCAAAGATTTGGGAGAAAATCTTACGTGACGAGTGTGCAACTTTTCCCAAGCAGAAAATGTTTGAGACAGTTATTTAGAAAGCCACTTAAAAGTTATTTTTGCATTGATTATATTTTAAGTGGTCTGTAACAAAAATATTATTGATAAAACAGATCCCTATAATTTTTGCGTATCTATTTATATATAAACAAATTAAGTCCTTAACTATTTGCATGCTGGCCGATATAAAATACTCTTGAATAAAACTTATCTCACTGAGTTAATAATTACAAGAAAATGTATTTTCTCATTAAATATTAATACAAAAACTCTGAAAAAATACATGCAAATAAATGTTAATGTTGTAATATTATTAATAATTAAAGGAGAAGAATTAATGTTTGTATTAACAAAAGTGAGTGTTTGGGGGAGAGGTAGGCAAGACTTAACTTCAATTTCTCCTACTGGATAGTGTGCCAGTGGGTAAGTAAACTTGTCTTAACTTTATAGTTGTTAGCTAATAATAGGAAATACACTCAATATACATACTTTTTGAAATGAAGTTCAATACATAGCATTACTTGAAAAGATGTGAAACAAATTATAATTATGATTCCAATAAGATTTTATCTTGACTAGAAGGAATAATGTAACTATATAAACTAATAACGCAAGTATGAATCTGATTATGTTAATTATCTTCAAATAATCATTTCCTTTCAATAGCTAAAAATCTTGGGATTTAATAAAGTAAATTTGTATATTTTGAATAAAAATTGTAAATAAGTCCAATACTAACTTAACAAATGTATAATTATGCAATAGTTTGAACTATAATTCGTCAGGGAAATAAATTTTAACCATACATGATACCTTTTCTGACACAAACTCACAAAGGACAAATAATTTATGAATGCTTACTATCCTATTTATTTATTATTTATTTATTTCCATGCTGGGGGTCAAATCCAGTTCCTCACACATACTGGTTGAGTGCTTTCAACCACTGAGCTATCAGTGAAGACCTAGTGGTTGCTATCAATGTAATAAATAAAATAGAAATGAATTTCCAATTAAGTATTTTGAATCCTTACTTGACTTCGTTAATAAAGTTGCTTTCGTGACTTACCTCAATAATGCTTTTAGATGGAATATCAGGACACTATGGTGGGATAGTAAGAACAATGGAATGGGAAGTTTGAAGCTCAATTTGAACGTTTGGCTCTGACATGAAGTGGCGGTAGGTCTTGGAAAAGCCCTAATCTCTCTCCAGGCCTTGGGTTCTTGAATAAGAGGATCTTTAAGGTATCTTGCAGGGTCTCTCATCAGTGCAGCCTGCCTGGAAGCCAAGAATACATTCCTAAAGTATAACAGTTACTAACAACACACATTATCATGAGGAGGAGGAGGAAAAGCTTTAGGTTTTCATCTCACGTCTGAATGTTCTCATTCAGAAAATGCTTCTCCTGGAGAAGATTTCATGAAAAACCAAGTAGGAATAGAAGGTGGGACTCTGAGAGAAGACATTGTGATTAATCAGGTCTGCATCAGACAGTAGGTTTTGTTGTTGAAAACGATAAAATTAGAAACTAATGCGGGAAAGGAGTTATAAAGGGAATTCAGCGAAACATGTTATGGTTACACGGAATGAATCCATTCCTTTTGTTACTCATTAATAGAAACTCATTAATTTCCAAATGAAAGAGATCTGGGGATTTTATTTCCCTGTCCGGGGACAAGCACACCCTACAGGATGTGCGAATTGTGTCTCAAAGGCTCAGACACGGCCACGTGAACTATAGACGACGCTGTGTCTTCAGTTGCAGCACCAAGAGCCGTACACCAGACCAGGGCAGAACACACGAACGTGCTCGAAGTAGTTCTTGAAACTTACAGGGCTAACAGTAAATCAATTTTGTGATTGACCTATGGAATAATATGCTTAGCTTAGCTCCCACTTACATCCTTTCTTAAAGGCTTATAATTTTGCTCAGAGGACATCTGTTCCATATGTGACTGAACGCATTGAAGTCCCACCATTTGCCATCTGTACTGCGCTGGCATAATGAGTGGAGCATCCAAATCGAGGAGGCAGCTGTGTGGACCTAGCGACTGCAGACAACGTGGCAAGAAGAGTGACCCTAAGTGGTCAGTGGAACGCTGGGAGGTGATACAGTGGAAGATAAATGTAGACGATCTATCAGCCTGGGTGCAAAAATTATATATGTTGCCTGAGAGAAACCAGAGTTTCAATCTCCATCACCAGCACGTAGTTTGGCACTGTGAAAATTCCTTCTTATATGACAACTTCTGATTGGGTGGAGTCCAGTTTAATTCTCAAATATTTGGCAACCCTTTAAGGAGAAGTAGAGAAGACCATTACTACCTCTGTGTTTTTTTTTTTTTTTTCTGCTGAGACTACCATGCTTCCTGTATGTGTACATATTACATCTGTGCTCTAATAAGGCAGATAACATGATTATTTTAGAAAGGGAGTAAAATTATTTTATATTTTTAGTGAAGATGATTGCCATGAGGTCAGAAAGCTAGTCGATGTTTCTAGTAAAAATGGTAGTCGCAAAATAGTACTCTGAGGATGGAAGAAGAGGGAATGATCTTAAATATATTCTGAATGTGGACCTGAGAGTGTTTTGTGATGAAGGAAATATAGATGCTGAAAAGAATAGAAAGGAATTGGTGAATAAAGATAGAAAGATGAAAAGTAACAGTAGGACAGGGGGTATGGCTCAGTAGCAGAG
This sequence comes from Octodon degus, assembly GCF_000260255.1. NCBI lineage: Eukaryota > Metazoa > Chordata > Mammalia > Rodentia > Octodontidae > Octodon > Octodon degus. Next base: position 7,774,696 of record NW_004524660.1, on the reverse strand, counting down.
CGCCTGCTTGGCAAGCACGAAGTTGTGAGTTTGAGTCCCAGTATTCTCTGCCTCCCCAAAAGAAAAATAGCAGAGCTATATTGAATTGAAAGAGAAAGAGGAAAAAATGATCACTCATTCAGATTTAAACTCAAGAGTTTCTAGGTAGGAACATCCAGTGGAAAGTGGAACATGTACATTTCTAATTCCTAAAACTATCCTGTCTTGTATACATTATATGAATATGGAAATTTTTAATGTATACATAGTAGTTGAAGCCTTAATTAGCGCTTTACTTATAACATGAAAAGATAGAAGAAGAGAAAAGGAAAGACTACAAAAAGGATCTAGTAAAACTGAGAAATGGCCACCAAGTTAGAACTAGAATTCATCCATCAAACCACAAGAGATAACAAGGAGAAAGAATAGCAGATACGGTGGAGAGAGAGGAAGTTTAACCAAACAGCTCCTTTGCTACCTGTGACTGCGGTAATCTCAGAGGAACTGGGAATCTACCTGGAAATTCATTGCAGAATACAAGCAACTACAAACGATCATATTTAAGTTTCTAAATGATAAACTTAATAAATTTGTTGTCTCCGTTACTTTTCTATCATTGCTGGGACAAAGTTCCCGACACCAAAATTAAAGAAGGAAAGTTTGAGTTAGCTCACAGTTTGTGGAGATTTTAGTCCATACTCAGCTGGGTCCAAGACAGACTGGCACATGGCAGAGGGCAGAAGTTTATGGTGGCAGGAAGCAGAAAAACAGCAAGAGCAAAAGGGAGGAGCAGCGGCAACAATGGCCGTAGAGAGCAAGTCTGCTTCCCTTCAGTTGCATTTAGGTTATCCGCCCTCCTCTGGGAGTAGCACTCACACCCTTAATCCCAGCACTGGATCACGAATTAATCAGGAACTAGAAGGCGCCCTGTGACTGCGTGACTCTTTGGGGGACAGTGAGGCATGAACCATAACATCTGTTGAGGGCAGAAGCTAGGCACACTGTGGCTTATGTCTATAATCTTAGCATTTAGGAAGCTGAGGAAGGAAGACTGCAAAATCAGTTCCAAGCTGGTCAATTAAAAAAAATTTCTGTTTCAAAGTAGAAGAAGGGCGAGGTTGACAATAAAGCTCACTGAGATTACTCTGTGCTTAATCCATAGTACTTAAGGAAAAAGAAACCAGAACTGTGTATGTGTGTATATAATTTGAAAATAATACAAATAACAGGCTTTATAGAGTTTGAACAGTTTGTTTAAGTAGTGTATGCTTACAAGAACATTAGTAGATGTTTGAAATAATGTATGCTTTTATAGATTTATTTCAGTTGAATATATTTTGATTGTGTTTTCACCATACTATGGCACTTGAGATTTTTAAGCGTTGCAGAATTGCTAGCCAAATTGAAATAGATAGTGCGGGTTCTCCAATTTCCATTTAAATGCCCAATAGACAGCCACGAGGAAGCAGTTTCACATGGTTTATAACAACTTGAAGAGATTTACATTTGTGCTATGAATGCATCCAATTATACTAAATATGACTTTAAAAATTACTTTTTGCTATTACCTGGCATGGACAAGTTAGTATAGAAGCAAGTGCCTTATCTAGACGCAATATACTAATATAGATTTGAACATTTGATATGTGCAAATAACACTCTGCACTAAAAAGGGAAAATTATAGTAATTTCTACAAATAAAGCCAAGTTAAAAAAATGGTATGAAATTTTCATTTCTTAGCCACATATTTCCTTGAAGTGGCAGATAAGTCACTTAGCGTTCATGATAGTATCTATGAAATTTTGGATGATTTCATATTGAACATTTTTTATAGAGAGTATAAAACAGTATTAAGACAGAAAAAAAATACAGGGCTGGCCAGATAGCTCCATGTATTGGAGTGCCTGCTTAGGCGGATGCAGTGACTGGGTTCCGTCCCGGCGAGCAGCGCTGCCTGGTCCTTGGGGCCCGCTGAAACTGCGATTGGGACAACGCATGGTGGCGCGCGCCTGTAATCCCAGCGCTTGGGAAGCTGAAAACAGGAGGATCGTTCCGAGCCTGACCTGTGTGGCGAGACCCTGTAGACGCTGAACTAAATAGATCTTAAAAAAATGAAAAAATTACAAGTGATACAGAATTTCACTTAAAAGGGAATCTGAACGTCATAGTATTTGTTATAATGCATAGCGTGGTCTTCAACCAGTTATTCATATTACCGGATATATGCATGCAAAGTAGGAAGAAGAAAGGAAAAAGGAAGAAATGTATAAGAAATTAAGAGGTGAAAAATGTTATGCTGGACTTTGTGAAGAAATTGTATTTGAGGACCAGTGAGATAGCTCAGCGGACTAAGCGCCTGCTTAGGCAAGCGCAGGGACTAGGGTTTGGTCCCTGGCACCAGCGACGCACCGTCCCTGCCCGCGGGGAGTGCTGAGCCAACCTCGGGTTGGTGCGCCTATAATCCCAGCGCTGGGAGTCAGAGCTGCACTCTGAGACCCTCTGTACCAAATGCATAAAAAATTTTTAAAAAGATACTGTGTTTCGAAGACAGGATGAAGAAACAGAATGGTGTAATAAAATCTTCTGGCTGTCACCTTATCCAGAAATGCTTGTTTTTCAGATGAGGACTAGCTGGAGAGAGTAAAAGGCAGGGTGAAGGGGAGCGCTGCGCTCAGTGACGCAGTGATGCGAGGCGGCTTCTCCCCGCTGGGTGCGTGCGGGGTGTGCAAGGGCAGCACGAGGCGGCGCGGACTACGAGGAAGGCACCGGGGCACGCGCTGGGTGCCTTTTCAGGGCTGCCGTTTTCTGGTCTGGAGTCACTGAGTATCAGGTATTCCTATCTCCAATTTGAAATTAAGAAAATTGTGCTTAGTGTTGCCCCTAACGGAAGGTAGATGGCCGACTTTGTATGCTTCACTTTTCTATATAAAACTGTGCATTTGTTGCTAAATTTTACAAAGAAGGACCCCAGGCCTGCCGTGCCGGCCACGCCCCAGGGGTGCGCTGAGACCGTGATTGAGACTGGGCATGGTGGCCCGCGCCTGTAATCCCAGCACTTGGGGGGCTGAAAAGAGGCAGACCCCCTACGAGTCCTATCTACGCAGTGAGACCTTGTAGACCCTGTAGACCCTGTCCTAACAAAAAAAAAAAAAAAAAAAAAAAAAAAAAAAAAAAAAAAAAAAAAAAAAAAGTAAAGAAAAGAAAAAAAAAAGGAGGAGGATGTAGATGGGGAGAGGGAGAAAGAGCAATAAAAAAAGAAAAAGAATGATTTCAAATAAATTACGTATAAAGATACTTAAAAGTTACCTTTTAAAATGATCTGGAGATTACTTAAAAGTTAAAGGGGAAGACAGCTATATTGTCAAAGAACGAAATAATGGATCAAATAAGTGGAAATCTACCTTTCGATGATTCACAATGTAATTATTAAGAAGCATGGATTCAAAGATGTTAAAATGCATTTGAACATAGACAATTTTGTAATAATCAGGAAGCAGAAGCAGATAATTGCGTAGTGATTAGCCAGGGCAGTTATTTATTTTTTATTTATTTATTTTTTCTTTTCTTTCTGTATTTACTACAGGGTTTCAGGGCCTACAGGGTCTCACTACACAGATCCGACTCATAGTGGTGCACCTGTTTTCAGCCTCCCAAGCGCTGGGATTACGGGCGCGGGCCACCACACCCAGTCTCAATCGCGGTCCCAGAGCTCCTGGGGGAGGGGCTGGCATGGCACACGGGGGATCGAACCCTGCTCCCTGAGTCTGGTTAAGCAAGCGCTTTAGTCTGCTGAGCTATCTGGTCAGCCCAGCCAGGTCAGTTTTAATGTATAAAAATACTTGAAAGTAGGCTATGTGTAGAGAAAATGGACTTTTTTAACTTAGAAGTTTGGTGGCTAAAAGTCCTAACATAGCTTAGACTCTGCAGAGAACCCCACGGCTGACGGGGGAGCGTGCTCCTGACATGTCACGAATGTTGCGTCACGCCATGTCACGACACACCATGTCATGTTACGTCATGCAATTTCTTTTCATGAAGGTAGGGATTAAATCACCTCACTTAGCTATATCCCTAGCTCATTTAATTTAATTTATTTTTCCTTCGAGACAGGGTCTTGCCTCGGTGTACAGTCTGGGTCCAAGTTTTCGATCTTTCTCAGTCTCCTGGCCTGCTAGGATGACACACACTGCCCTTCCCCGCTTGCATCTTGGAGCGGAGGGCTGAAGAGAACGTTGTTGGGTCTGGGCTCAGGGTATGCACTAGTAGTCTCAAGAAAACTACCAAGGTTTCTTGCATAGTTACCCCTCTCAAGGAGGCATCTCCAAATGCCTTAGGCCTCTCCTTGTGCCCCAGTCCTTAGGGTTCCGCTGGCTTTCACATCCGCACACTGCGTGCCGAGACCCCAAGAGAATCCACACCGCACTATTCTGGTTTTGACGCCAAGGTTCACGTTCCCCTCCCAACGCGAAGGGTTTCACCTCATGCCCAACGTTCCCAAAGTTTTTACAGCTCCAGCGTCGCTCACAAGTCTAAGCCCAAAATCTATACTGGAATTCAAGTCAACGTCTTTCAGCTCTGACCCTCTATTTAAAATATTGCATTCAAATAAAAAGATGATGTAGCACTTCCATTCTCAGTCGGAAAGGGAGATAAAGCAGGAAGAAAATCCCCTGTCAGCTGACTTAGTGCGCACTGCATGAAGGGGGAAATGTGGAGGTGGAAGACAGGCTTTTTATTTTGAAAACACCAGTCTGCAGTACCATTTGCTGCCTGAGCCTTCCGTGTCAGGATAAAGACGCACGACCGCCGGGCCTCGACTGGCTCACCTCGCAATTTTCATTTGATATCATTTGGCCTATTTTTATATTTTAATCTTAATGGTTTTCTTTTAATTAAAAATAGTAGTTTTTAAACTCAGAACTTTGGTTTCTCAGAACTATTTCCATATTTCCATATTCATCTATATCCTTCTTTCTACCCCTTTTCAATAGTAAATAATTAGCTTCATAACTTTGTCTGCCCAGTAAATTTGGTGCACTATTTACATTTAAACACTTGATTTTCATCTCTTTTACTTGACTTTATTTTTAAAAATTTTATGTATTTGGTACAGGGTCTCATGGCCCAGCTGGTAGAGGTCCTTCTGTCTGAGCCTCCCCAGTGCTGGGATTACAGGCGGGCACCACCACGCCTGGCCTCGGGGCAGCTCTGTGCTCCCGGGGTGGGGCTGGTGGGCTGTGCCGCCAGAGGTAGAACCCGGTCCCTGTGATTGCAGGCAGGCGCTTAGTCCTCTGAGCTATCTCAGCAGCCCCACCTCCATCTAACTCTTACTGCCTCGTCACTATTTGTCACATAGAAAGAAAAAATGAAAAGTAACAAAAGTGACCCTGATGCACGACCCACAGCGGTCAACAGGAGAAAGTTAAAAATCATGACCAACCTATCTGGTGTTCTGTGTAATTCACACTATCTATTTTAAATATGAAACAAAAAACCCCCTAAAATAATTCTTGGGGGATTCATATGAGAAAATACACTGCCATAAAAAGATTGCCTCACAGTTGTATCTATCATTGCAATAACTGTGCGATTAATGTATTTTCAAATTTAGGTTAAAAATAGTTGGTTTACCCATGAAATTTTAAGCTAAAATTCTTGAAATAATCTCTGAGACTGATGTGGCGGGAAGGGGTGTGGACATTTGTTCATATCGGCAGCGCTAATGCATGCTTTAAGCTCCCCTTCAGCCCCTCTTCTTGGTTTCACACACCTTCCCCCACTTCTGTGCCTCACAAGGAGGCGTTTCCTCGGAGTAAAGTACTTCCACTAGTCATCTCTGTAAATTAAAATATATAAGTACTGTACATGCATTACATCCATGTAAATATGTAAATATGTGCACTAAATCACTTTTACATAGAATCCTCACATAGAGAAGTTTATTGTTTGTTATTTAACCACATCTGTGTTATGTACAGAGCGGCTCCCCTTTGCAGAAGAAGATGCAGGAAGTGTCTGAGTTACTAGCTTTACTTGTAAAAGATATTTATTTATTTATTTATTTATTTTTTCAAAATTTTATTGATAAACAGATAGCAATGAGAGTTTCAAATCAAATCGGAAGTACAGTTTCAACAAATAGCACACTG
>NW_004524660.1:7755229-7760337 GCF_000260255.1 Octodon degus | reverse complement strand
GGCAGGGCAGGGCAGGGCCGGGAGGAGCTGCGGGTCGCCCCGGCGTCGGGGTGCAGGAGGGCGCATGGGCAGGGCAGGGCCGGCCGGGAGGAGCTGCGGGTCGCCCCGGCGTCGCGGGGCCGGACGCTCCGCTCTGCGTGCTGCTTTGGACCGCTCGGGTTCTGGCTGGTGTAACTTAGCCTGAATTTTCCTATCCTAGTTTATACGTGTTTGTATGTTTCATAGTCTACTTCATAATGGAACTATGTATCTTTTATGCTAAAAAATAATTTATCCATTCATCCGTTCGATCATTTTGAGATAAGCTCTCGCTGCGCAGTCCCGGCCGGCCTGAACTCGGGATGCAGTCCACCCAACCTCCACCTCTCGGCTTAGCCTCCTAGCGCTGGGATTACAGACTGCGCCACTGTGCCCAGCGCTCTGTTTCTCTTACATAAATTAATACTCCGCTACGTGCGCGACACGACGCTCTGCATCGCCGGCTTCTCTGTACGACCCTGCAGCACTTCCCGCAACAGGCAGGCGCTCAGCGTGAGCAGCGCGGCCTGAACGTTACTCCACAACCCTTGTGCGTTCAGTCGCAGCACTGAGCCCCGCGCGGGGACGCAAGCAGGAGGCAGCGAGCGGACGGGCGGGAGGGTGGGCAGGGGCGGCTGGGACTGGGCTGCGCAGGGGAAATTGCATTAGTAAACCTTCAGGAGTCAGTAGGGCTTTAAAAGCAAAAGACAACGAAAGAGACTTCAGGGGGTACAGGAAGAAAATAAAGTGCGTTTGCAAGCTCTGCGTCCACAGAGAGTTGTGAATAGCTGCCTCTTTCATTTATTTTAAATCCAAACCCGAGTTTTGCTATCTGATGCTTTTTTCTCTTCAAATGTTAATGCTTTATTCCTACTAGCTAGAACATTTTAGTATTTTCTCTATTTGTTATAAGACATTCTGTTGGTGTAGTAATTGCTCACTTTTTTTCAAATAAATCAGATAATTTAATTCCAGTCACCAGTTGTCCCCAAGCCTGTATCAAAAGGCTTAGAATATCAAATAATGAGTGAAAAATTATGCTTTTATATAAGGTTATTTAATCGTAGCTATCCCTGTGCTGTGCATGTACGTGACTTTAGATCTGGAACCCACCGAACTGTTCCCTTTCTTTCCGAGTTCTGTGCCAGCCCCTCCCGACCACGTCTGTATCCCAGGCTTGTGTCTGTGATTGCTAACGTATGCCTTTGTCTATTAGAAATTTTCCCTCCTAAATCTACATTTTCTGTGTGGAAAAGCGCGTGAGGAAAAGGGATAAAGTGAGAAGTGAAATTTGGAAATTTGTGCTTCGGAAGACTATTTCCAGCCCCCGGAGCATGCCGTACAGTCAGTCGGCGTGTTGGCAGCTGAGGGCGCCTCGCGTGCCGCAGTCTCTAAGCTGGGCGGCTTCAGGCGGGTCCCGGCCTCTCCTCACTCAGCTCTCGAAACACTGCCGGGATCGGTGCGGCAAGGAGCACTTCCGACCACTGTCACTGCCACCATGAGCCCGAACAAAGCACAGAACGCGGTAGGGAGCCCCACTAGAATTAGGAGAGTGGAAGATCTGAAGATTGGACTTTAAACGAAGTAAAACAATGGCAGTATTTTTTATCCAGTTATAACAGGACCCCCAGATTAGCCCTCCCACCTGGGGGCTTGTAGATAAGGCAGGGCGGTCCCTTCCGTGGTTGGGTTACACAGCATGGATAACTTGAGCAAGGTTGTTGTGCACGAACTTGTCTCGCCAGGGCCATCTGTAGGCGGACCTGGTCTCTTTCTTGCCTCTTCCTTAACAGAGATTTTTATTTTTATTTTATTTTTTTCTGGATTTTAGGGAAGGGTCTACATGGCGTTCAGGGTCTCACTACTAGATTGGACTCTTAGTGATGCGCCTGTTCCCAGCCTCCCAAGTGCCGGGATTACAGGCGCACACCACCACGCCCAGTCCCAATCGCTTCTCAGCTGGCCCTGGGGGCAGGGCCGGCCCGGTACACCCGGGCATCGAACCCCGGGCCCCTGCGCCTGCTTGAATGCGCTTTAATCCAGTGAGCTATTTGGCTGGCCCTTGAAGAGAGATTTTGCTGTGACAGCGGGATTCAGTTGGAGGACGGTTCTCCATTGCTGGAGATACAGATGAGGGCAGGGCGCGTGAAGGGAGTGTGGCAGGCCCGGGGCGTGCCGCCTGACTGACAATCGGCGCGGACACAGGGGCCTCGCGAGTGCTGCTGCAGGAACCTAGATCTCGCTGCAAACGCAGGAGCGCATAAGCGCATGCGCTAGACTGCCACGTAGGACAACCGAAATCTTCATTTTTACCCATGTTGGAGACCCTGAGCTGAGAACCAAACCAAGTTGAGTCGGACTTTGACCTACAGAGTGACGAGATAGTAAATGGGGTTTCTCTCTCTCTCTCTCTCTCTCTCTCTCTCTCTCTCTCTCTCTCTCTCTCTCTCATAATTTGCCTGTTAGCAACAGAAGTCTAATATGTGGATTAAGGCCACCTTAATCGACAGCTAATCTCTGCGTCTCCCTGGCCAGTTTCAGCCTCTCCTATCTACAGCTATCCAAGTTGAAAATACAAACAATAAAGTAGGGAAAGGATAGTGAAATCCTATCATCAAAAATCTACCAGTGTTAATAATTTAGTGATCATTTTTCTGTAAGATTCTTTTAACAAATACAGGCACATTCAAATTAAGTGCATTGCATATAAATGATTTTTAAAGTGCAAAGCTCTTTTTTAGAATTATTTGCTTTTGTCTTTTGCTTTTCATTTTGAACCCTTTCTTGTCCTAGCCTTTTATCTTTCCTGTACTTCAAGTAACAAGCAGTGTTGCCGTCTCTTTACAAGCTTGTGAGACGCACACCCACGTGCATGTGCGCACAATGTCTTGTCTCTGCGCACACGGGGACTTTAGAGAGCTTTGCAGAATGAGGCCATTTCGTGTAAATTTGTCTGTATCTTTCAGCTCGACATGTGGCCGCACCGCCTTGTGGCATATGTCGAAGGCTTTGCTCTTCATTAGAAAAACTGTGACGACTATTAGGCGGGGAGGGTAAAAAGATCAGCGTTCTGCTTGACAGTTAGTTTAGCGCAGGATGCAGCCCGGCTGACGGGGACGCGGGAGCCCGCTGGTGTCCCCTCCAGCGTCTGGCCCAGGTGCGGGGAGCGAGCGCGCTGGCCGGGACGGTGCTGCCACGCAGGTGCGAGAAGGCGGCCGACGCTCACCGGCGCTGAGGGCTTACTCTGCTCCATTTAAATGCTTACGTTTTTTAAGTCTCCAGTGAGTTTTTCCATTTTTATTCTTGAAGGAAGTAATGAGTCCCTTCCCTCTCTGTGTTGGTTCTTATTGATTGTAGCTGTTTGATTGATTTTCAGTCCTAACCGTAATCACCTTGCTATTTAGTTTGAACAATATTCATATGGAATGCTTTGAGAAAATATTCTCTTAAATTTTTATCAGTTTTATCTTGATAAAAACACTGCTAGAGTTGTGATGGGGGGTCTCAATTTTGCTTTTCTCCTGCTTCTCTATATTGATTTCACCTTTCTATTTTCTGCCGAGAATTATTTTTTCAAAATGTTAGAAAATGCAGCTGCTAACAGTTATATAATTTAGAGTTTATCAACACCTGGCAATCTTTGGAAAGATATCAACCTTGGAACAATCAATTGTAGCTAGGGGTGAAATGAAATAACTTAAGAACACAGAAGTAGAAATCGGGTGGATACGTGGGGAAAATGAAGTTCTAAAGGGCTCAACGGAAGGATACTGTGAAAACAATTGTATACACATAACTGGTGGGACTCGGTGATTTTATCTGCAAATCGTGGACCACATCACTGCTGAGAAAAGATTCCTCCAATGTCCTCCTTTCAGAGACCTTAGATAAGCCTGTAGGAAATTTGTTCCTTTGGAAGGTCAAAAGAAAGTATAAATAAATAATAAAACGTGAAGTTATCCAGAGTTCAAGACGGCAAAATCTGACATTTTAGGACATACATTTTAAGATGACAGGCCATTAATATGAAACTTTAATGAGGGAAGGAACCAAAAGCAGGTGATTTAATTTTGCATTAAAGACATCTGAGATATGCGGCCATGTGACATTCCCACCCTCAGACACTAAGGCAAAGTAAATTAAAACAAAAATTTTCGTTAAAATATGAGAGTCTATTGCTTGTTGCTGGCCTGCCCTATTCTGGAACTCTCAGTTTGTTGTTTTTCAGCTTGCTGAAGAAACGTCCTTCGCAGCCTAAATGCTTGTAAGGTAGCCCAAAATATATATGAAGCCTTCACCCTGGAATTCCAATAACTTCCCAATTCCAAGAGCAACTGCAGGGCTGGGCATCTCAGTCTACCTAATTATCATTTTCCAGGTGTCAGATGAGCATCCTGTATTGTGCTGTAATTAAAAAAATGCCTTCAACGGAAGTGGGAAGGGTCTTCACCATCTTAGGTGTTTGTAAGTTTCAGCACAGAGATGTCAGACGCGCACAGAGTTAGAGACCATCATACAATGAACACGTACATGTTGTCATTCAGCCTCAACGACGATCAACCCTGGTCTCTCTACAACTTAATTTTGAAATAAATCTCAGTATATTTGTTTTAACATTGTCATCATATTCCATCAAAATGCTGCAAATTATCGTTATTTTGTGATACTGGGAATTGAACCCAGAGCCACTGCAAGGTGTCACATCTCAAGCCTTTTGTCCACAGTTTTATGTAGGGAAAGGCTTTCACTGCGCTTATGCTGCCTAGGCAGGGCTCCACCTTAAGATATTTCTGTCCCTGCCTCCCTACTTAAAATCATCTTTCATAGCAGGAAACATCTGGCCGTGGATCAAATTTCTCTGGCATTGTCATGAGCTAAGTGCGCCTCAAGCATGCATTGTCCCTCAAAGTTTATATGTTGGTGCTGGGCATGGTGGTGCACACCTGTAATCCAGCACTTGGGAGGCTGAGACAGGAGGACCGTTGTGAGTTTGAGACCAGCCTGGGTTTCAAAGTGAGCTCAAGGCCAGCCTGAATTGCATAGTAAGAATCTCTCTCTCTCTCTCTCTCTCTCTCTCTCTCTCTCTCTCT
>NW_004524660.1:7750534-7755129 GCF_000260255.1 Octodon degus | reverse complement strand
AATGGCTTTATTTCCTATATTTCGTCTTCATACTTTTCTACTGGATGGTTAAGACCAAGGTAAAGCAGGACCTGTGCAACAAGAGTTGTAGCTTTTGTAAAAGATATTTAATGTGCTGCAATGAATGTAAACTATAACTTCATTATCACAACTTAATGTATCAGGGCTGGTCCTATGAGGGAGCATTTATCCTTATTAGCCACCTACTAGCTAGACTACGTTGTCATTTACAAAGGACCAACAGCAGAAGGCAAGGTAGGTTACAATTACGTTCTATTTATTTATTTTATTTAGTGTAAATTACAAGGATAGCGGCGCTGGGACCCTTGCTCTGAGCGCTGCATATGCTCTGCCACTGAGCTGCGTCCCTATACCGTTAATTTCATTTTAATTGCAAGGCTGTTATGGGTGACAGAGCAGATTGCCAGTAAGGTGAGACGAGAGCACTCACTGATCAACTAGACCGATCCAGGATGTGTGGAACCCAGGTGGGCACGAGCCCCAATCTGTGACTCACCTGCTACTTTTGATACATGCACTTTCACGGCTTATAGTACCGTCATAAAAACAACTAACTTAATAATTAAGACTCATTTATGCCATAATTACTACATATTGTTTTGAAATCAATAAAATGTGTTTAGGGGACATTATAAATATGTCTAGAATTATTAATTCAATGTATAGTGTATTGGTTATCTTTACCTTAATCGTACGTAAAGTATACAACACCATATTAAGTTTGTAAACACACGCTAAGATAGATACAAAACTCCAGCACATTGCTCCACTGCTTCTGTCTGTTACAGGTCTGACTTCCTATTAATGTGATAGGTATGATTTTTACCATGAAATTATACTTAGGAATTATAAATAACTCAGCTCAGTGTCTGCTGGTAGATTTTGGAATAGAAATATAAAATCTTTGTTAATTTTGAGCTTAAATATTTTTCATTTTTTTATCAAAATGCATTGAAAGTAAGGATTAATCAAATATGGCCATGAAATCTGAAGCTTAGGCATTGTCTTTTTACATTTGAATTTTTCTATTGACAAATAGAGCTAGAAATCAAATCAATATACACAGTATATTTATGAAAATAAATTACTGTAAATCCAATATAAACCCATTATAACTGGCTTGATTCTTCACCATCTAAATTGAATTTTACTGTCTTTTTGATTTTTAGAGATACTTTCTATCTGTTTCTGATTTATATAACTATTTTTGATTGTCAAGAGTGAAATTGGCTTGTCAATTTCAGATTTCTAGGGAAAAATATTTTATTTTCTCACTATATATGGAAGAAATCTTTTTTCTTTTATGTCTTTCATTTATGCCTAATGCAGCCTAGGAGAAAACAAACTTGTCTTGAATTTTCTTTTATTAAAAAACCCTGGATATGGGGGAGGAGCTCATACCTAGTGCTCTTTATGGAAACAATGTCTGGTTGGGGTACTTAAAAATTGATGTTAAGGATGAGTTACAAGACAGAACTCAAGAACTGAAAAATAGCCATTTTCTGTAAGAGACTTATTTAAAGGATGAGACCAAATTTTCTTTATGACAATGAGAGCTAAGTTTCCTATGACCAGAGTAATGAAAGAGCTTCAAGAATTTTTAAAATATAGTGAGATTTAAAGCAAAAATGGTGGAATTAAGAAATGTAATTCAGGGACTATTTATGTTCCTGCTAAGTACATACAGAATCAGAACAAGTTTCTTTCAGCGTTCAAGGAACTTCACATTTAAAGAAATAAATAATAGAAGTAGTTTTTACACTTTTCCTGCAGTTTTGTTCTTGTCAATTGCTTTATAATGATTACTTGGCTGTCAGATTAGATGGGGTAGTCCAAAACCAGATGCAACGGTGCTGAGTGAGGAGGAGAAAGCAAAGAATTAATTGCAGTTTTTACTGGCATTACTTTCTTGCCATTTTTAAAAAGTGCTTCAAAATCGGGCCTTCAGCCTGACAATCTAGCGGCAGCCCCGCAGACGGGAGAGTGCTGGGTGGGCTTCTAGGGAAAGAGAAAGGGAGATTTCTTTTGATATCAGCTAGTTTTGCTGAAGCAACTTCCCCATCAGAAGAAGAAATAGACTTGTTATTCTTCTCATTAAATTTGCGTTTGGATTGAATAATATGCACTAAACTGTATTATCTTTTTATATCATTATAAATTGTATAATAATTAAATTAATAGAGTAAACATTTTTCTTACACATACAGCATCTTTGTGCTGGGGAAACCCTCAAAGATTGTAAGGTGAGCGTCAGTGTAAGCCTTCGGCACGTAAAAATCTTATGTGCTTTTTCATATTTTTAGTAGCAATTGAAATTTTCCAAAAGGTTTTGCATCCTTGCTGTCTGGAACAACAGCGTAGGAATACGCAGTAAGCAGACAAATAAAAGCATGTCCTCCCCTGCTAGCTGGGCTCTGCTGCTAAAAGCATAAAAACGTCTTCTCTTCCACTTTTCTTCTTAGTCTGTTAGCACTCTCTGTTATTTAGTTCTTCTTTTGTGGGCTGCGTGTGGTCTTTATCAGTCAGTTCGATGTGGATTTTCTGAAGAGTATTAGCAAAATCCAAAACTATTTCTTTACAAAATTTGGGTAAAGCCTTAGTAAAATGACTTACACAGGCTGCTTAAAAATTCTGACGAATTTTAGTCTGATCGTGAACAAATGAAATGGTCGTTTTGCCTTTCGTAAATAGCCCAGAATGTCCTAGAGAGCAAAGCGCATTGTATTTATCATCAGATTTTCAATTCTAGGTCCATCGATTCCGGAATAAGGAACCAAGACGCGGAATTGTACTGACACGTGCCGCAAGGTGGCGCTGCTGCACCAAACATGACGACGTCGCGTTTCTGGGATGAGGTTTTAAATCGTTCAAAATATTTTGTGAACACATCTTATTACCTTACGGATCTTATATTCAGATAAGCATGTATGGTGTATCATCTCATTTGCAGTTCGAATTGTCAACTGACTACAGTTTTTGCAGGTTTTTTCTTTTGTTCTCTGCCGGGGTCTGCGGACCTCACTGTCTGAAGCAACCAACTTTAATTGAGTTTAGATATCGTAATCCAAACCAAAGCCTTTCGGGGAAAAATAATCAGGCAGACCTGTTCAGGTCGCAAATGCTTCTATTTCTGGCTTTCATTTTATTAGCGGCTTGCTCCGGGAGCGGTGGAGCCCGCATTACAGCGCGCCGTGATTAAGATGTGGCCGGCAGCCCGTGCTACCTGCCAGATTAGGAACCGTGATTACTTCCAGGAAAGAAAAAAATGCAAGACTAAGCTGTCACATAGGGAAGAGGGCGGGATTACAGACTCAGCGCAGCGCATCTGTCTGGTACACGTGTGAAGTCGAAATCAAAGCGAGTTAAATCCTACAGGTAGAAATAAATGTCTATTCAGGGTTATTCTCTCCGATCACACAGTCATGGTTGTCCAGCTGTGGCGGCAACTACAGGGCCTCATTTTACACGAAACCAGGACTCGTAGAATAAAGCGCCCGCGCTGCGCGAGCCGAAGGTGAGAGCTGGTGCTGTTTAGGTGGACGACAAAGACTAGTGGGGACGAGGTCACCCTCTGCGAGGGCAAAGAGAAAAGAAAAACACTAAAGCCAACGTTCCTGCCTGAAATTAACAAAAGACCTAGAACGGATGTCAAACTGGTTGGAGAAATAAAAGCAGAAGAGGTACTAAGATTAGCAAATCGCACGTTAGCTAAGTTAAATCGTGAGCCCCGAGTACGTGCAAATAGCGTGCATGCGTGTGCGTTGGGTGACTGAACGCCGATTTGGCTTATGATACCGCCCATGGAGAGCGTCGGGGTTTTCTAAGCTTGTGTTCTGCGGTTAATCTGCAGAAGAGGATTGTGCCCATCCTCTAGTCCTTTGGCTTTTTAAAATTAGTCGTTCTAAATGCAACAGAATGGAACAGAAGCAAATCCCAGCCTGGCACCTGTCCCGAGCTCCACGCAGCCTCAGCGTGTGGAGGACCCCTCGAGGCTCCCCGGGCCCGCCCTGGCTATGCCTCGCCCTCGGAGTCCTCCGCTCCGCTGCGGCTGCAGCTCTGGCGCTTGGCTCAGGACGCGAGCTTCAGGGGTGACGTTCAGCAGACGACTGTTCGCAGGCGTGTGTCTGTAGAGGAATCATGCCTGTCCCCTCACCGCAGCAGGTGCGCTGTAGCCATCAGTGTTGAATCCTCTTTTAGGCAGTGCCCCAGATCCAGCTTTATGTAACAGGACCGACGTGTAGACGTCCGGTGGCGTCTTTCCTCATGGGGTGCAGTACAGAGCGCACGAAGGTCTGCTGAAGGTTGAGGAGAAGCACATCCGACCTTTGACGGCCGCCAGGGCTCATCGTGGAGAATTAGCTCGGCAAATTCTGCATATTTTAAGCTTAACTTCAGCCGCGGACGTAGTAAAGCTCGCTCTCCCTTTTCTCTGAGATTATATTATTTTTAGGATCCGGTAATGAAGCCCAGGCAGCGACTACAGCCTCTCAAACCAGGGCGCGCTTGGTCTCGGGAGCTTGGGCTGCGGCTGGCCCCGGCGTCGGGGTGCAGGAGGGCGCCGGGCAGGGCAGGGC
>NW_004524660.1:7728392-7742096 GCF_000260255.1 Octodon degus | reverse complement strand
TCTCTCTCTCTCTCTCTTGGCAGAACTGGGGATTGAATTCAGGCCCTTGCACTTGCCAGGGAAGAGCTTATTCCACTGAGCCATCTCCTCGGCCCTGAGACCCTGTCTCAAAAGCCAACATAGTATATGCTGTGAACCCGATCTCCAGTGTGATGGTGGGCAAGAGGCCCTGGAGGTGCGCCCCATGGTGGGTGAATGCCACTGCCTAATGGGTCACCAGGCATGCTGCTACCTTTGTCTCTGAGCCCCACCACTGCGGGAGAGGGGGTGAAAGCCATCAGCTCACCAGAATCTCTCACTGACCAGACACTGATACGCTGGGTTTTGATACTGGGCATCTCAGCCTTCAGAACTGTGAAAAATAAGTGCTTCTTTTTGTTTGAACCATCCTGTGGGTGGAATTTTGTTACATCAGCCTGGAGTTTTCCATATCCTATTTGCAGACGTTGTGTTAAATAGCAGAATGATTTGTGCAGTGGAATTATGAAGCAAATATGCCTGCAGGTTATAATTTATTGATTTTTTTTCCCTAGGCCACGTTTTTTGCCTTTTTAAAAATAAATGTTTTCATACTGAAATATAATGAAGCGCCTGTGTGCTGAGCAATGTATGGAAGCTTGGTGTGCAGTATAAATGGTGTTTGCCAAGAGAGCTCACCCACATCAGCGCTGCTCTTGTCTCGAGCCGGATTACTACTAGCGCCAGCAGTGCTGCTGTGTCTCTATCAGTCATTACGAAAAACACGAGCGCCTCATCACCTCCACATCCGTAGGACTGTTCGTAGTTACAACTTATTTATGTATAAGCTTATACATAAATATAACACATACTGATATGCTTGACTTCACATAATTTACACATAATTATTCTAATAATATAAGATATAATTCACATAGAGTGTATTAAATATATAAACTATGTAGATGTATTTGGGTATAAAATAAATTTCTATAATTTATGTATCATTTATATAGGTAGGTCCAGCTTATATATTGCATTTAAATCAAAATGCAATCCCAAATCCATGAAGGTAGTATATACCACGTTAAAAAGATTGATGAAGAAAAGGCGTATGGACGTATAAATCAATGCAGAAAACTCACTCGACAAAATTCAAAATACATTCAAAATTAAAAGCCTCAAAAAATGCACATGAGATGAGAACTTCCCTAATTTGACAGAAAACATCTATAAAGTCCCGGTCCCGCGCAGCTGACGGTGGAAGACGGGCTGCTTTCGTCTCTAGTCCGGACCCGCGGAGGCTCCCTCTCAACACTCCAACCTGAGACGGCACTAGAAGCCGGGAGTGGTGCGAAGTGCGATGCACAAGCGCAAAAAGGGATAGCAAAGGGGTGCAGATCAGAAGGGAGAAAAGAAGAAAACGGCCCTGCCCTCTGCAGGTACCATGGCTTTCTACATTGGAAAAAAATCACAGAGCATATCCAGAACTCTAGAACTACTAAATGGGCCCAACACAGCCACAAGACACATGCACAAACCGGTGGCATTTCTTTATTCGAACAAGTAGAGACCTGAATTAAAAATATGATAACATTTATAATTGTTAAAGTCGAAGAAATACAGAAGCAAGAGTAAACGCTACAAAGCATGCCATGTCCACTTACGGTGAGCACTGTACCGCGCTAACTAAAGCATCGCTCAGAACATCCCAGGAACTGCGGGGTCTGCGGGGTGCCAGCCACAGGCCTGCTAAGTCCGCCACTCACAAGTGGACAAAAGGTGGAATGCTGTTCTAACAATACAGTTTTAAAGTACAGATGAGATTCTTCTACAGATTGCTGTAGAAAGGAGAATGAACCAGAATAATAAAAACTATCTTGACAAAAAACAATTCGAGACTTTTATGTACCATGTTAATCAAAACTTCATGGTATGGGCAAAGAATCAACACACTGAAAACCTATATAAAGAAACAGAATAGAGGGTGGAGATTATAACATAAATGGCCCCAACTGATTTTTTAAAGTGGTACAGAAACAATTTAATGAGTAAATGATATTTTCAGCAAGTGATGCTAGAGAAATTGGACATCCATAGGTTAGAAGCTAAATGAGAATGGAGCTCAAATTTAAAGGTGATATGTGAACTTAGAGCTATTAGAAAAGAATCCCCTCCAGACCCAGCCCGGAAAAGCTTCAAGGGAAAAGATTCACAATCCCGGGTTTACACGAAGTTTCTAGGCATAATATCAAATTGTTGATACTATAACATATCAATTATATTGTAATATAACTGCCGCATTGGGCCTGGGCACAATTCCAACCCTTTCCTCTGTGCTACAGTTCCAATGTATAGCATCCTCACAGCCTGCGTGTTAAATGCTTGGTCCCAGGTTGAAGATGCTGAAAAGTGGGGAAAATTAGAGACTCGTGTTCTCGCGTGCAGCCTTGCAAGAGGCCCTGAGGCTCGACTTCCTTCTCTTTCATCGCTTGCGCGGCCTCCTGACGTGCGAGGCGTTGCTGCTCCGCGCCTCATCCCGCGGGCGCGCGGCCTGTCCCGGGAGCGAAGCGAAGGCTCCCGCGGGAGGCTTGGAGCCTCCTGACACCTGTCAGGAGGTGTCTCGGCGATTTTGTCACAGTGATAGCTAATACCATACTCACTTCAAAAATCTTCTCATGGCAATGAAAAGATGAGAAAAAAAGTTTACAAAATATCAATAAATCGTTATCATCTAAAATAAAGAATCCTTCAGAGTTCAGCTTTTAAAAAACATCCAGTATCCAAATAGGTTCAGAAATTTCCCCTAGGAAGATGGACACGTGTGAAGAAAGAACAGGGAGAGATGCGTGACCGCTTCAGCCATTAGGATAGTGTATATGACAATGGCGTGACAATATTTCAGCTATTAGGATAGTGTATATGACAATGGCGTGACAATATTTCATCATGAAACATATCGAAAATACCAAACGTTCAAAATGTAAAAAAAAAACCCTCATATAATTGCTGGTGAAAACATGAAACATTTTGAAAAATCATTTGTTTTTTTTACAAAACTAACCACACAACTGTTGCAGAAAACGTACCCTGAACACCTATGTGCTTATCATAGAGAAAAGAAGGCTCATGTTCCTGCAAAACCCTGAACACAAAAGTTTGTACTGGCATATTCCTGGTAGGCAGAAACATATCATCCTTCCACAGGTGAAAAGACAAACAAACTGTGTGTAGTACTTAGAAACAAAAAGTAATAAATTCAGATTTATATTTGTTTTTCTTTTAGGAAGAAGCTATTCAGAGTGGGAAATCTATTTTTATTCAGTGACATTTGTTTGTTTTTGTCCTTGATGGACTAAAGTGTGAAGCCTAGTTTTGAATTGACTGAGAGATAAGTTTTTTTTATAGAATTTTGAATTTTTGTTTTTCCCTGTTGAACAAAGGTGAGAAAAAGGTGATTGAAGTGAATTAGAAATAAAGGAAATTGTTTGTACGTTTATAGTCTGCAAGAATACCAAGAACACAGCAGCAGCATCGTTTTATGTAGTAAGTAGGTCATTCCTGGAGTTCCAGAGATTCCAAAACTTCGCATTTTTCTACTAAATTTGTGTATAGCACATATCATGGAATTACATTTCTAACCATAAAATAAATTATTTTAATAATGAGCAATTCACTGCATAATGAGGAGGCAAAAGTGATCTTGTAAAACCTGTTGAGATGATCTCTTGGAATTCTTGAAACCATGAATAAGTAAGAGCAAGGGTAAGACCAGTTTATTGATTGATTGATTGATTGATTGGCTTTTGGAGACAGGTTCTCACTGCAGTTTTCAGACTGTCCTGGAGCTCAGGATGTAGCAAAGGTTGGCCGCGAATTCATGGAAATCCTCTTGTCTCCACCTCCCACGTGTGGAGACTGCGGGCGTGCACCGCCACACCTGGTGAGGACCTGTTTGAGTATTCTTCACATTTCACCTAGAGCAATACATCCAAGCTTTAAATCCATTTCCAAGCCTTCATTTTATGTCTTCGGTGCACAGTCAGCGATGGCGAGCCTTTCAGAGAACGGATGCCCAACCCACAACCCCAAATCACTTATTTCCGGCAAAGTGCCGACACTACAATTAAACCTGAAGACTGGGGTTTTGCTCAGGAGAAAGGACAGGGCTCCTGGGTCACGGGCCACAGAGAGGCTCTGATGCCGCCACAGCCCACACGCTGCAGGCGCGCAGTCGCAGGACTATGTTGTGTGCGGCGTTACAAGGCCAGAGCACATCAAATGTGTTCCTCACACTGCGTTTTCGTAGTCGTTTTTGATCCAGAGTTGTCTAATATAATTTAGAATCATTTATGGATCTTTGCTGCTATCTAATTAGAATTTAAATTACACGCAAAGAATTTGTGTCTTCTATTTTAATAATGTAAATTGAACAGCGTTTTAATAAAAATTTAGTAACAAAGAATAAATTATCATTAATCAGCATATACGTGATTATTATTATTTTTGTATAACACGATTTATAAGGGCATACAGGGCTTGTCTTGGTGACTATTGTATTTGTTCAGTTATGCTTTTGCTTTTAGAAGCACTGTTACTTCATGACGATGAAATTACCACAAACAAAGTTTGTTCTGAAGGTAAAGTTGAAACAAGTGGGTATGTGGAGCGAAGATGTGTGAGCTCAGCCTGGAAGGATGCTTAGAGGAAACAGGTTTGGAGGTGAAAGATATAGATGAGGAGAAAGCAGCAGCCTCCCCGGAGCCTTGTTACCCACCCAAGCTAATCGAAAGGCGAGGGCAAAGAAAGTGGAGAAACACTTCAAAGCCAGGCGGCCGCAGGGAGGCGGCGCCGACGCTGTGGAGCGCAGTTTGCCTCGGAATTGGATCCCCCTTGGCACTGTCTGAGGGTAGCTGGAGGAAAAGCCCAGTAGGACCTTCCTCTCTTTCTAACTCAAGAAAAACAATAAAATTAAGAGCAACTTTTTTTCCATGTTAGTATATGGTCAGACAGAAAGGAAGCAGAGGGACCGTGGGAGGTTAAACAAGGGCATTAGCGGCCTGAGGACTTTCCAGAATATTCAGATGCAGCAGGCGAGTCTTCCTATGGACAGCTGCTCCTCTCCCAGCTCAGGCAATTGTCAGCAGCTTTCCAAGATTCACACTGGATATCAGTGAAGTTGTTTCAAAACTTTGTTATGAAACAATTTTAGACTTATGGGCGTGATGTAATAATTAAAAAAGAGTTCAGTCCAGTGAATGTCGAATGTTAACATTTTTGCACATTTTCCTTTAGTTGCTGTTTCTTCCTCTTTATCTCTGTGTATACATGAGTAGTCACATTTATAAAATATATATGTATCTATATATATGCAAATTTTATCTGAAACAATTGATAGTGAGTCGGCATTTGACTCTTTATCCTTCTATGCTTTCATAACTATTTCTTAAAAGATAAAGACAATAACAAAACCTCTAGAAAATTTAAGAATGTACAAGCTCCATTTACATTTTATTAATTGTCCCAATAGCAATCTTTACAGTACAAAAATATTTTACCTGCACCTATATAATTTTCTCTGATAAAATACCATAGATTTGGTCCCTCATAAATGTTGTAATTTTATTTCTATTTTAAAGAAATGTCAGATGGGTGTGTAGTCTTTTTGATGACATATCAAAATATAGTGTAATGTTATTTTTAACACTTCTGACACCTGGGGAAGCCAGCATGCCTATGTCCTGGTGAAGGGTCTCTTTTAGTTCTCAAACTGCCATCTTCTTATATTCTCGTATGTCAAAATAGGCCACCACCCTCTCTGGCATTTGTCATGAGGACGGCACCCGTGCTCACGAGTGGCTCACTTTCATGACCTAACTGCTCTTCAAAGTTCTGTCTTCTAATGCCATTAGATTAGGGACACATACATGAGCATATGCATTTTGTTGGAGAGCACTGAGTCTCCACATTAGCTCCCCAGGATCCAGCTCAGGAGCACACACTGCATGCAGATATGATGTCCTTTGAGGCTTAACAATCCTTTCTTTATCTTTTAAAACAGCTGTGGTTTTGAAGAATACACACTGCTTGTGAGTATTTTCCTCAGGTTTCAATTATCTGATGTTTTCTCAAGATTAAGTTCCTAAAAAAAGAAAGAAAAAGGGCCAGTCAAATAGCTCAGCAGATTAAAGCACCTGAAGGCACGTGCAGGGGTTGGGGGTTGGATCCCCTGGCCTGCATGTCAGCTCCGCCCCTGGGGAGCAGTGAGAAGAGTGAATGAGACTCGGTGAGGTGGCATGCGCCTGTAATCCCAGCTCTGGGGAGGCTGTAAACAGGCAAAGCGCCACAAGTCCGATCTAGTAGTGAGACCCTGAACACCTTATAGACCCTTCCCTAAAATACAAAATGAATAAATAAATAAATAAATAAATAAATAAAATTCTTGTCCTACATTTTGTGGAAGGATAGCATACAGTGGTTATATTTGTTCTCCTTATATCATACCACAAAATATTCATTTGCACCAGTATTAGTGGCTACTTTCAACACCCCCAAACTTTTCCCTATATCAGAGCTCTTTAAATTCAAAGGACTTTATGTACACAGGATGGTTAAGGCAATGATCCTGAGAGTCTTCAGCAGGTTTTTGAAACTAGCAGCTAATTGGTAGGATTCTCACCCTGAATAACTATATATGCTGATACCTGTGAACTTAGCAACTGCACTGAAGATAGCAATGTGTAATAGTAGGGTCATGCTTGGAGTGCCTGTCATTCTGGTCTTCTAAATATTTACTGCTTCTAATGTCGTACCAATTACTGCTATACTGACTCTCAGGTAAATGCTTGTTTAAAAAAAGGGTAAGAAATGAAAACAAGAGAGAACAAAAAAAGTCATAGGACTGTTTTGCTACAATGCTGTATATAGTTGTATTTCTAAATTTCTGTGTAAAAATATGTAATTGTTTATTCCCATTTTTTAATTTTTTGTTTTCTTCACATTCTGTAGAGATTTAAAGTTTAACATGTCCGTTCTATGTTATGTCTCAGATGTTTGATATTCAGAAAGATAGTCAGGTTAAACTCAACTACCTCTGTTATAGGGTAATAATATCATAAAGCTTCTCTTCTGGAGGGGTAACAACTTAAGTTTGCAGACCAAAAATTAGAGAAAAGGAAGGGCTGCAGGGACAGCCAACATTTTGGCCCTAGCCTTTCAAGGTCAGTGAGGACTCACAATATAGGAGAACCTGTACTGTAACATCCTGTAGCTCAGTAGTGTACCAAATTTTCTGATCAAGGAGATTATGGGGCCAAAGAGGAAAGTGATTGATGATGTAAAGTGTGGCTAAGGAGAGTCACATGGAGAGAAAACATTCTCTCAGGCTTTCACAGAGAGCAAATTGGTCAAGCAATGGCCGTGACTCATCCACATGGCTGACACTGACAAAGGATTTACAAACTGCTGTACAGGGTTTCACAATAAATCCTAAGGGGATTTGATTGACTTTGTCAGATACAGAAGTTACATTTTTTGTTATACAGGTTTTACTTTATCTTGGTCTTAACCATCCAGCAGAGAAGTATAAAAATGAGAGATAAAAAGTAAAGCCATATTAATATGCTGAGTTGTAAAAGGCTCAAGTCAACAACTTCTGAAATTTCCAGTCCTGTGGATAACCTACTACTATTTTGGACTACTGGACTATATTGGATTATTTTGCTGAATTCAGGCACCTATAATATTTAAATGGCAATGGAATAC
This sequence comes from Octodon degus, assembly GCF_000260255.1. Taxonomy (NCBI): domain Eukaryota; kingdom Metazoa; phylum Chordata; class Mammalia; order Rodentia; family Octodontidae; genus Octodon; species Octodon degus. The sequence goes on along the minus strand of NW_004524660.1, from coordinate 7,734,374 downwards.
TTATCTCTGATAATGCTAAACAAAGAGGGGATATAAAGGAACATTTTGTATCTGTATATACAAAGTAAGATAGATATACAGCTTTCTCTTAATTCAGTGAGAAGAAAGATTTGTACTAACAGTGTTTGGACAGGATATCATATCTGCATTTTGTGTGAGTAACTGCTACGAAGACAACAATGTGTAATGTATTCATTATTGTAGCTGTCTTACTAACCTGTTTTGAAACTGTCTCATTGCTATTTGTTTCTCCATAAAACTAATGAAAAAATGAATTCAAAGGACTTAAGTTGATGTTAGCCAAATTAAACAGTAAGAATAACACCACATAGGAGACAATTTTCAGAGCAGCCACATACTGCAGCCCCAGGGATGTGACCACCTGCCCCAGCCTCACGTGTCGCATGATGATGGAAAGAACATCGAGAACTCCCAGCCCACACATCCCTCTTCCATCCACCCCTCTGCTGGTCCAGACCTTGTGCAATCCACATGGGCAGACAACAGAAAGAGGCCAAGCCCTGAGCTGAAACAAGCTCTGCCCCTGCATTCTCCGTGGTCCAGGGAGGCAGAAGGGACCTCTACAACCATGACCTGACTGAAGATGAGTCTAGCACCAAAGTGGAGAGTTTCCCCCTGGGAAGGAGGTCCTGCTGACCGCAGAGGCTAGGTGAGAGGCAGCCTGGGAGACAGGCTTGGAGAGAGAGCTAACTAGGGATCTCTTGAAACTCATTGCTGGGCTCAGGGTCAGGCCAGGAGGAACGTAGGACCTGTACCCGACGGCAAGATGACAAGTTTGGTGGGTGTAATCTTCAGGACCGGTGGACCTGAAGGAGATCATATTGAATCCAGTGGTTTACTTGAGCTCTTGCACTGGTGGATAGATTGAGTAGGAAATGATGGTAGGAATTACTGAATGTCAGTATCTGGGTTGCTTAAGTGTTTTCACTAGAATCACAGAATACTTTGCTCTGATAAGGGGCAGTTTGTGAGCCGCTCTTAAGGTTTGTCTGCAGTTACTGCATATCTCATTATATTGTTGCTGACTTTACTACTATAGTCAAGTTATAATAGTTGTTTCTTCCAATTCGTTTTCTCTTTATGCAATCTATATCTAAATAGCTTGGGGTCAAAACAGTAGTGCACTGGTCAGTCTGAAAGAACTGTGAAATGGTCCCTGGAAAACATAAAACTCAGCAGAACAAACAAAAAATATAAATATGAAATAACAAGGCAGGGCTGGGGAGATAGCTCAGTGGTCTAAGCATCTGCCTGGCAAGAACAAGGGTCCAAGTTTAATCTGCAGTACCACATTTTGTGCCGGACCTGTGCCATGCCAACCACTGAAGGCATCCAGCTCTGGCGGTGGCAATTAGAAGCCTCACAGCAGGGAAGTCTGAAAAGAAGTTAAGTGGGGCAAGACAGTTAAAAAATGTGCTTGTTGAATTTAAAGAACATACAATTAGTCAGATAATTGTCTTCATGAAACGAATGTTCATTAAATTTGGGGAAGATGCTAATGAAAGTTCAATAGGACTAAAGAAAAAAATGCAAAAATTTGAGTGCCCAGCATAGAAAAAAAGATTCCATAAAACAGTTCCTGACAGAAATCCAGGAGATGAAAACTGTGACAGAAGGACTGGTCAAGAGAAGCAATCACTGTGACAGAAGAGTGTCAGACGCAGTGAGGAGGGCTGGGAGTGATGATCAATCAATGAGGCCTTAAAGATGAGAGAACCCTATACAGCCTTGGAGCAGGACAGCCCTGTGACACTGTTTCCCTTGTCTCTTGTTTTCATTTATTACCTTTTTTTAAAAAACAAACATTTACTTAAGAGAAAGTATGGCAGTAATTGATATGTCATGACAAGCAGCATGTATTCAGAAGACCAGAGTGGGAGGCATTCCAAGCATGACCCTACCTTTACCCATTGCTATCCTCAGTGCAGTTGCTAAGTTCACAGGTATCAGCATATATAGTTATTCAGGGTGAGAATCCTACCAATTAGCTGCTAGTTTCAGAAGCCTGTTGAAGATTTTCAGGATCATTGCCTTAACCATCTTGTGCACATGAATGTATGGCTTTGCCCATTGTCATGTTTCCTAGCTTTTCTCCTTGCCCTCTCTTCATTGTTTAATCCTCAAGTTCTCGCTTTGCTTTTTTGTGTTATATCTTTCTATTTTTATTTCTTCTATTGAATTCCTACACTTCTGAAATTGCCAGTCCTATGTATAAAACACTACTATTATGGACTACTGGACTATATTGGATTATTTTGCTGAATTCATGCGCCTATGATACTTAAATGGCAATGGACTACCCATCTGTGACAAAACTAAACAAAAAACGGGGATATAAATGAAGGACCATTTTGTATCTGTATACACAAAATAGGGTAGATACACGCTACCTTCTCTTAATTCAATGAGAAGAAAGATTTGTACTAACAGTGTGTGGACAGGATATCATGTCTGCATTTTGTACTATGAATAACTACCATGAAGGCAACAATATGCAATGTATTAATTATTGTAACTGTCTTACTAACCTGTTTTGAAACTGTCTCATTGCTATTTGTTTCTCAATAAAATTAATAAAAAATAATAGAACAGAAAAATCAGATCCATCAAAAAGAGCATGGAGTGAAATACAAGCCCTCCAAGAAAACAAATTCCAACCTAGAATAATCTACCCTGTAAAACTCTTTTTAAAGTTTAATGGAGAACAGAAATACTTCCATGACAAACAATAACTAAAGAAATTCATGATGACCAAATGTAGACTATACAGAGTACTAAAAGATATTCTAGAAAGGGATAAAGATACCCACCATTCCAAGAATGACAACAGAAAGAACCCACCAAACACAGAAAACTACTAAACACAGAATAAAAGTAGTGAGCCAACAATAGGAAAATAACATGACAAACCTAAGTCAATACATATCAATTATAACCATGAACGTAAATGGATTCAATTCATCAATTAAAAGAAATATACTGGCAGACTGGAGTAAGAATCAAAATAGAACAATATGCTGTATACAAGAAACACATTTAACACATAAAGAAATCCAAAGGCTGAAAGTAAAAGGATGCAAAACAGCACTGCATGCTCCAGGACCTCACAAAGAGGCACATATAGCTGTACTTTTAACAGAGAATCTGAACTTCAAACCAAGAATGATTAAATGAGATAAAGAAGGTCACTATATACTGGTTAGGGGAAAATTGAAGAGGAAGAGATAGCAGTCATAAAAATACATGCACCAATTATGGGAGCACCCAACTGTATAAGACAAATTTTAAAGAACATGAAAAATCTAATAACCAATATCACAATGTTAAAAGGGGACTTTAGCAACCCCTTATTTAAAGAGGTAGGTCAAGCCAGCAAGAAATAAGCAAAGAGGCAGCAGAAATGAACCAAACCTTTGAACAAATGGACTTAGTGGACATATACAGAGTGTTCCACTTCACAAATTCTGAATACACATTCTTTTCAGCTGGTCATGGGACATTTTCTAAGATAGACCACACAGTAACCCATAGGTCATGCTTAAGTATATGCAAGAAAACGGAAATTGCCCCATGCATATTATCTGACCACAGGACAATGAAACTGGAAATTAGTGACAAAACAAATCATAAAAACTCCATAAATATATGAAAATTAAATGACAGCTTCCTTAGCAGCAAATGGATTACAGACAAAATTAAACAAGAAAATTAAAAAATATCTACAATCCAATGAAAATTCAAGCATAGCCTACCGGAATTTATGAGATGCAATGAGAGCAGTTTTTAGAGGGAAATTTATAGTGGTAAATGCATACATGAGGAAAATAGAGAAAAAACAAATAAATATCCTAATGCTGCACTTCAAACGTCTAGAAAAAGAAGAGCAAACCAAACTCAAAGCCCAAAGACAGGAGGAAATCATAAAGATTAGAGCAGAAGTTAATGCAAATGAGACAAAGAAAATACAAAGAATTAATGAATCAAAAAGCTGGTTCTTTGAAAGATTAAGTAAAATCAATAAAACTCTAGCTAACTTCATTAAAATTAGGAAAGAAAAAACTAAAATTTAAGCTATGAGGAATGAAAAGAGTGAAATTAGTATAGATCCTGTGGAAATTCAGATGATCATCAATAGCTACTTTGAAAATCTTTACTCTCACAAAATCGAAGACACAGAAGATATGAAAATATTCCTGGAAAGGTACAAATTACCAAAGCTGAATCAAGAAGATATAAAACTCTGAGTAAGCCAATATCAGCCAATGCAATTGAAAATAATAAAAAACTTACCAGCAAAGAAAAGCTCAGATCTAGATGGATTCACAGCTGAATTCTGAATTTCTACATTGTGCAATTTAGAGAATATATAATCCCAATACTCCTAAACACCTCAATGATATTGAAGGATTTATTTTTTTTTTTTTGCTCCAAATGCCTTCAGGGCAGGTTTGGCTGGCTTGAATTGTGGGGATTGAACTACAGCAACCTGAGCCTGACTGCTTTGTTGAAGCAGCCACTTAAAGAACTGAGCTAAGGGGCAGGACCCTTTTTTTTGAAGAATTTTTTTTTTTCTCAATGATATTGAAAATGAAGCAACACCACCCAAATCATTCCTGGAGGCAAGTATTATACTGATACCAAGACCAGACAAAGATTCAACTGAAAAAGGGAACTACAGGCCAATCTCCCTCATGAACATAGATGCAAAACCCTTCAATAAAATCCTAGCAAATAGAATACAGCAAATCATCAAGAAGATTATATACCACAACCCAGTGGAATTCATCCCAGGGATGCAAAGACGGTTCAACATACACAAATCTATAAACATAATACACTATATCAATAGAGCCAAAACCAAAAACATGATTATCTCAATTGATAGAGAAAAGATTACTGACAAAGTCCAACACTCACTCATGATCAAAGGCCTACAGAAAATTGCAACAGATGTTCTCTACCTCAATATGATTAAATAGATGTATCTCTACCTCATCTATGACAATCCAGCAGTCAACATAATTTTAAATGGGGAAAACCTGAAATCTTTTGGTCTCAAATCAGGCACAAGACAAGGATGTCCTCTATTACCACTCCTATTCAAAATTATTCTGGAAACATTAGCTAGAGCCATCAGGTAAGAGAGAGAAATAAAAAGAATAAGAATAGGTAAAGAAGAAGGGAAACTATCATTGGGTGCATAAGGCATGATACTCTACTTGGAAGATTCAAAATACTCTACCAAGAAGGTCCTAGAATTAATAAATAAATTCAGTAGCAAATCAGGTTAGAAGAACAGTACCCCAAAATCAATAGCATTCCTCTGCATAGAAAACAAACACGCTAAGAGAGAAATTAGAGAAATAATGCTCTTCACCATTGCACTCAAAAAATGAAATACACAGGAATTAATCTAACTAAGTAAGTAAAAGATCTATACAATGAAAATTACAGTACTCTGAAAAAAGAGAGCAAAGAGGATTTCAGGTAATGGAAAGATATTCCTTGCTCCTGGATATGAAGAACCAACATTGTGAAATGGCAATACTGGAGATGACCCAGGTCCTGGCGGGATCCTGAACAGACCCAGAGTGCAGGCCCAGAGAGTGAGTGAGTGAGACGACTGAGGCCGCAGAATTCTGAATAGGCCCAGAGTGCAGGCCCAGCATGGAACCCTCAAGGAACCCTTCAGCAGAACTCCCTGCAAAGAGGCTAGAGTCAAGACCCAGCCAGCTGATTCAGGAGCAGAACATCTTGCCAGAGAGACACAAAGGGTTCAACTCTAAGGGCTGCAGAGAAAGAAGTGGAGCACAGCAGCCAGATCCAATCAACACCCACCTGGAGGAATCTGAACTTCATAGATCCGGACCTGTTGCTAAGGTAATAACTCTATCCAAGCTCTACACCAAAGGTCAGAAAACAGTGGTATACAAAATGACAAAGAGAAGGAACAAAATGCAG
>NW_004524660.1:7670413-7726861 GCF_000260255.1 Octodon degus | reverse complement strand
TTTGTACCTATGTTGTTTATTTATTATTTCTTGCTTATATTTGTAATATGAGAAACTACTTTGGCAGTAACAATACACAATGTACTAACCATTGTTACTCTTCTAAAGTCTTGTTTTGAGATTTTGTACCATTGTTTTTATTTTTCTTTAAAATAAAATAACTGATGTAAAAAAAAAGAAATGGCAATACTTCCAAAATTGTTGTACATATTTAATGCAATCCCTATCAAATTACCACTAACATACCTCACAGATCTAGAGAAAATATTCCCAAAGTTGCTTTGGAATCAGAAATGACCTAGAATAGCGAAGGCAATCCTGGTCAACAAGGACAAGGCAGGAAGCATTACCATCCCTCACTTGAAATTATACTACAAAGCTACTGTGATAAAATCATCATGGTACTTGCAAAAAAACAGAGCTGAGGATCAAGGGAATAGATTAGAATATACAGATACAATGACAAAAACACTCAGCCACCTTATCTTTGACAAAGGGGCCATATGTGTTCACTGGAAGAAAGAGAGCCTCTTCAACAAATGGTGCTGGAAAAACTGGCTCTGCACATGCTGAAAATTAAAGCTAGACCTGGGTCTATTGTCATGCACTAAACTAAAGTTAAAATGGATTAAAGGTCTAAGCATTAAACCAGAAACACTAACTCTCCTGGAAGAGAAAGTAGGTGGAAGTCTTGAAGACATTGGGGACATTGGGGTAGGCAAGCAGTTCATGAACAAAAATGAAACTGCATGGGAAATACTTCAAAAAAATCAACAACTGGGACCTCCTCTTATTGAGAAGTGTCTGCATGTAAAAAGAAATCACCAAAAGAGTCAGAAGACAACCCACAAATTTGGAAAAAATCTTAATGAATAATCGTTCAGACAATGGTCTTCTATGTAGAATGTATAAAGAACTAAAAATTTAGGGACTGGAAATTTAAAGATCTAATTTAAAGATATTAAAAATGGGCATCTGAGATGAACACACACTTTTCAGAGGAAGAAATTCAAGAGGTAAATAAATACATAAAAAATGCTCCACATCACTGGCCACTTGAGAAATGCAAATTAAAACAACATTGAGATAGCATCTCTCCCTAGAGAAAATGGCTATCATAAAGATATCAACTAATAATAAATACTGGAGAGGCTGTCAGGAAAAAGGAACCCTTCTCCACTGCTGATGGGAAAGTAGACTGGTACAACCACTATTGAAATCAGGGTAGAGTCTCCTCAAAAATCTAGGACTGGAAATTCCATCCAATCCAGCTATTTCCCTTCTGGAAATTTTCTCAAAAGAAGTGAAAACATCGTACCACAATGATGTATGTGCACCCATGTTTATACTAACACAGTTTGTCACAGCCAAATCTTGGAAGCAAACAAGATGCCCTGAGGAATGGATGAAAAAGATGTGATATTTTTATGCAATGTAGTATTACTCAGCTATAAAGAAAGACAAACTAGAAGCCTCTATAGGTAATGGATGCAACCAGAGGCTACACTCAAAAGTGAAATAAACCAGACCCACATGTGTAAATATCACATGGTCTCCATAGTTGAAGAATCCAAAAGAAGAAATAAAACCTGAAAGGTATAACACACACAGTAAAAGAGAAGAAAAGGAACTGAAAAGGAACTTAAGGATTAAACAATGGAGAGGAGAGAAAAGAGAAAAGATAAAAAAAGTAGAGGAAAAACATGAAGCATATATACAGGGTTGTTGATGTGATTGTACTGAAAATCTCCTTCAGTCTTTTGAAAGTAGCTGGTAATGTGCAGAATTTTCTCCTTGACTAACTCTGAATCTTGAGAGCTGTGATCTAATTTACTGCATTGAGGACAGCAATGTGTAATGCAAAAACCATGCTTCAATATCTGCCATCTTGGTCTTCTAAATGTGTTCTGTTTCTAATGTCATATCAATCATTACTATACTCTCTCTGAAACACACTTTTTAAAAAGGGTAAAAAAAAAGAGACAAGAAATAATTTAAGGTTTCTTGAAAGCAAGTGGTAATATCTAATTGTATGTCCAATCTTCATAACTGTATCTGCTAGGCTTACCAACAGATTTGATGATACAACAGCTAGTGTATCAGCCATCGTTAATCAGCTATTCTTGATCTGAACCTCTGTAGCATATATACTGTTGTATGTTGCCCTTTTGCTTTCTTTGCTTCTGATCTTTGCTCTTGTTTTGCTTTGCTTTTCAAAATAAAATAAAATTTCAAAAATTGGATTCAACAGCTGCTATGTGACTCAAACAAGATAATGTAAGGGTAACTGGAATGAATGAATGAATGAAAAATGAAAGCTAGAACAAAAGGCATAAAAATATTTTTATAGAAGTAGTAGCAGAAAACTTTGCAGTTGTAGATAAAAATTTTAATATACAGGTAAATAAGGCATATGTCTCTGTTACTCCCTTCTTGTTTCTGAGTCAAATACCCAACACCCAAATTTAGGAAGGAAAGGTTTATTTAACTCACAGGCAGGGGAGGTTTCAGTCCATGCTCAGCTGGCTCCACGGCAGAGCGGCACGTGACAGAGAAGTCGCTCATGGCAGCTGTAAGAGCAGAGAGCAAAGCAAGGGGCAGGAGTTACTGCTGCGAGCAAGTCCCTTTCCCTTCCTTCCCTTGTCGTGCAGGTTACCCACCCCAGGGCCAGCGTGTAGCACCCCCATCCACAATGATAGATCACCATCTCCAGAAGCTTCCCCATGACTGCACGAGGCTTTGGGGGATGATTAAACACAAACCGTAACAGTATAGAGGAACCAAAATAGCAATAATCAGTAAATGGCTTCTCTGTGTTATGAAACAATTATAATACCAGGAATACAACACAAGGACAAAATCTTAAAGGGCTCTAGCGAAAAGCAACAAATGACATATAAAGTAAAAGCCCTTAGAATTACAACAGACTTCTAAAAACAAACCTTAAATGCAAGATGAGGTTGCAATGATGTGTTTCAAACTCTTAAAAAAGAAGATCTCCAACCGAGGCTTTTGCATCCTGAAAAATTATCTTTCTATATAAGTATATGTAATATTTTTATGATGAAGAGAAACTAAAATAAAGAAACTCAGGATCATCAAATCAGCACTCCATGAAAGACTCAAGGATAACCTTGGAGGAGGTAATGAAGCTATCAATGCCAAAAGACTCAGTGCAAGGCATTGGGTAGAGATATAAATTAATTAGAAGGGAAAAATGAAAACAGCAACAGGAACATTATACAGGAATAATTCAATGCCTAACAATTATAACTGTCAATGCAAATGGACTCAATTTGCCAAGCAAAAGACACAGATTGGCAGAAAGGATGAAGAAATAAAATCCAGTGGTATGGTTTATAGAAAAAACACATTAAGCAACAACAGAAATTTATAGGCTAAAAATGAAATGATGGAAAATAATATCTCATGTACAGGGAAAACATAAACAAGCAGCTAGGAATAGCCATTTTATTTTTACAAAGTGTTCTTCAAGCCAAAGTGAGTCAAAAAACAAAGGCATAGTATAATTGGTTGAAATAACTGCTCAACAGGAAGAGATAACAATTATAATCATATTTCTACCAAATTAAGAGCAGCTAAGGTTGTAAAACAAACCCTAACAGCTGGGGAGATAGATCAGCAGCTGAAGTGCCAGTCTGTCAAGTGCAAGGTCCTGAGTTCAATTCCCAGTACAAGAAAAACAAACAAACAAACAAATGAAAAGCAAACACTAATAGATGTCAGTACTATTACTCTGAGGGATTACAATACCCCCAGATCACAAACAGACAGATCAGCCGAACAAGAAATCAACAAAGAAGTACCAGAGTTGAGCCACACCTTTCCACAAAGGGACATAATAGAGACATACAAAGTGTTCTACCAAACAGCAAAGAATACTCATGCCTTAGCCAGCATATAATACTTCCTGCAAACTCACCATGTACGAGCTAGAAAAGCATGCCTAAGCAAATGAGAATGAACCAAATTTTTACCACGTATCTTACAGGTCACAGGCAATGGAAGTACAAATCACACCAAAAAAAGCCCCAGAAACCATATAAATTAAACAATCCACTCTCCAGTAGTCAGTGGGGCACAGAGGAAATTACAAACAACACAGTTCCTGGAATTAAGCGATAAAGCCAGCGCAACATATCCAAACTTATGGGGCAAAATGAGAAAAGGTTCTATGAAGGAAGTTTATATTTGTGAATGGCCACGTTAGAAAATAGAACAAGCCCAAACAATGTTCCTTCAGTGGATTTTTCTCTCCATTGTCAAAGGCCAAATAGTTCAGTGTGCCTGGGTTGTTTCTGCACTCTCTAATCTGTCCCATTGATCCTGAGATCTGTTTCTGGGTACACGTCATGTTCCTTGTGTCACCATAGCTTGAAATGTGACTTCAAGTTCAGGACTGTGATGTCCTGCTTTGCTCTTGCTACCAGGGCTGCTTTCACTCTCCTGGTTGCAAATGGATTTTAGAAGTGTTTTTTCCCAGTTCTGTAAAGAATACTGTGGGTGAGTTGATGGGCTGAGTTAAATCTTTACCACAGTTTTGGAAGTATGGCCACTTTGACTCTATTTCTTTTTCTACCCAGGAACAGGGGACATGTTTGTTTTGATGTCTTCATTGATTTTCTTTTACAGAATATTATAGTTTTTGTTATAGAGGTCTTGCATTTTTCCTGAGTTAGGTTAATTTCAAGTTCTGTGTGTGTGTGTGTGTGTGTGTGTGTGTGCGTGCGCACTCTTCTGAATGATATTTTTTTTCTAATTTCTTTCTCAGGGGGTTCATTGGTCTGCTGGGATGCTATTGATTTTTATGTTGATTGTGCACCCTGATACATTGGTGAATTTGGTTATTGATTATAGGCATCTTTTGTGTGGAGTTTTTCTTTCAGGTTTGTAAGTAAAGAATCATATCATCTACAAGTAATGCTACTTTGATTTCATCCTTTATTACACATATTTGTTTTGTATCTTTCTCATCTGATTGTTCTGCTTAATGTTTAAAGTTTTATGCTGAACGGAAATGTAATAATGGATATTCTTGTCATTTTCCTGCTTTTAGGAGAAAAGATTTCAAAATTTTCTCATTGCATATAGTGTGGGTAATAGATTGGTCATAATGGCTTTTTTTTAGTTTTTCAGAGACAGGATCTCGCTATGTAGTTCAGGCTACTCTTGAACTCACTATGTAGATCAGGTTGGCCTCAAACTCAGAGAAATCTTCCTGCCTTAGCCTCTTAAGTGCTGAGATTGTAGGCATGAGCCACTATATCTGGCATAAATGGCTTTTTATCAGACTGAGAGAAAGTTAACCTACACCCACTATTTTTCTCCAGGCATGTTGTCATGAGTAGATGTTGGATTTTGTCAAGGATTTTATGGGTCAGTTGAGATGATTGGTGTGGTTTCTGTCCTTTCTTGTGTTTATATGTCGAAGTACCCTGAACTGCGTGTTGAATCATCCTTGCAGCCCTGGGATGATGCCTACTGAGTCGTGAATGATCTTTTTGATGACTCACTTTGCTCTGTCTTTCAAATCTTCCTGAGGATGTTTGCATCTATATTCAATAAACAGATGGACCTATAAGTAGTTTTTGGCTGTCCTCTTGTGTGATTTTGGAATGGGGAAATGACTTTGAGATACTCTTTTCCTTCCAATTTTATTATAGTGGATACTGGTGTTAGATTTTGCCTTAAGTTTTTGTAGACTTCCAGAATGAATCCATCTTGACCTGGATTTTCTTATTTAGTATGCTGTAAGTTATTACTCCTTCAATTTCATTGCCTATAATTGGATTGCTTGGTGTCTTTAAGTCTCCTTGGTTCAGTTTCAATCTTCTTGGCTCACAGATAAGAGTTTTATTTAAATCTCAGAAGATACATTGCATTTGGGCTCTGTTATGCCGTTGGAGACTTAGACATGCGGGAAATATATCTTACATAAAGAAATGTGCATAAATTTGGGGGATCAAGGGACAGGATGTTATGGCTTATGTCTCCCAACTCATCGTGCTCAGTGATGTGGCTTTTGGCAGATAATTGGATCATCGATGCTGGCGCTTCAGTGGATTAATAAACTCCTATCTAATATAGGGCTGGTGGGTGGATCTTGCTCCAGGTGCATGCACGCTGAGCTGTGTGACCAGGAAGGGTGTGTCCTCTCCCTGCCCTTCATCGCTCGCTACTTCCTGCCACTGTGTCGGGAGCTGTTGCTCTTCTGGACCCAGCTGACTGTGGATTGAATCTATACAATCTGTGAGCGACACTAGACCTTTGCGTTGTGCCAGGTGTTGAGTCACAGTAATGAGGAAAGGGCCTTGGCCATCTGCTTCTATTATTCCAATCCTGACTTATGTTACTGGCAGATTATCAAGTAGGAAGATGTTGCTCATAAATAAGAAAGTTACATAAATTTGTGGTAAGATTTCATAAAGTAGTGATATGATTTACACACAAAATGATCAAAATCAATAGATACATATTTCATCAAGATTCCTCATTTTTTTAGTAATTAACATTGCCTTACAATTGTCATTATTGTCATGGTCACTTCCATTGGACATAAAGTCACAATTCATTTGCAAATCTTACACTTCCAATATCAATTAATTTATCTAGGCATTTCTTCATGTTGAATGCTCAGGAAAATTCTCTTTAGGTTAATAGGAATTTCTCTTTCTAATGCCTTTCCAGGTAAAATAAAGAAGTACTGTAGTTGCCTAATTACACTTTTTCAGTGGTACATATTTATAGTACATGTCTACATTCCTCTTGGGGAGTTGGTACATGCATATAGGACATTGTAAGTGTTTCCCTCACTTTTCTCTTCCTTCCACCTATCTCTTGATTTCCTGGCTTTTTAAAATTAGCAAATAGGTTTTCTACTTTTGAGTGCATTTGTTCTACCAGGGATTGAGCCCTAGAGGGTGGAGCTATATCCCTGATACTTAAAAAAAAATTTTTTTTTCCCCTGACACTTTTTATGTTTTTGTTTGTTTGCTTGTTCTTTAATTTTGAGAGCAGGACTTCTTTAGTTATCCAGTCTGGCCTCAGAATTGAGAGTCTCCTGCCTCAACATACCACATATCTGGGCTCATAGGTCTGCACCACTGAGTCCTACCCTAACTATATGATTATACATTGTTATACTGGTGTAGGGTAAGACATAGTCAGTGAGACTTCTTCATAATTTTCTGAGTTTTTCTGTTATCTATTTCTGCATATTATAGGCCACTCCAAAGTTCAGAGAAATAAGTGGTACTAAATTATTTCTGATAGTTCCAAAGGTTGACTGGGTTCATGTGGGGCACCAATTGGATACCAACAAGAACGGCAAAGATAATTCCACCCTATCTCCTCCCCAACTGACACTTGTCCTCTTGTCACAGAAAAACATTTGAGGATGCAATAATGACAGGCATCCACATATTTGTTAGGACTAAAAGGTGCATGCTCAGAAGCAAAATAGAAAGCGAGCACCCAAGAAAGTCCCTTGTGGCTTGGAGAGGACCAGACAATGTTCTTGAAGGCATCTGAGCAGGGGGATGATCTCCAGTGTTCTGCCTGATTACTCAATCCCTTGTATCTACTTCATTTTAAAGTCAGATTACTACTCTTTATTTTGTCAGTTAAGCTAATTTATACAGCTTTAGTCTTTAAGAGATTTGGCTTTGATGGACCAGGAAACAACAAAGAAGCTTAGGATCACAAGGAGTCCTACTGGATAAAGAGATGGATGACCTGAATAACTTTGATCATGCTTTAGAACTATTGTTTCCTCAGCTCCCATCTTCCTGTCTTTGTATCTTCTGCCCTACCTCTGTTTTCTTCATGTCACAATAAACTCCAACTATCTTTGCAGTTCTTGTTGATGTCACACACGTGCTTTCAGTCAGGCAGAGCTCATTTTGCCTCCAATATCCCACATGGTTTTATATCCTCTTAAAACATTTTCTCTTGCCCTTTAATAGTAGTTTAACTTGATATTTTATGGAAAAGCTGAGCTCTTAGAAGGAGCATTCCAAAAGCATCCATTAAATGTGTTCCTGGCTATGAATTTGCATATTCTACTCACCATGTATTTGCAAATATCACACAGACCAAAGCAAGTCACAGGACCAAATCTACGTTCTGGGTGTTAGTGCATTATCTGAGGGCTGGAATATAAGGAGTCATAGTTGATAACACTCTTACTGCCATTTATGCTCTAGGAAGCTACGATCCTTCAAACAGGGTCCAGACCTCCAAAATGTGATAACACACAGATATTACCTGTGTTATTTCTGCGCATGTATAAGATACAAAATTGATACTTTCTTCTTTACTATCCTTCTAAAATCTTTATCTCTTTGTTTGCATTTATTTTTGCACTAATAATTTTTCTTTCCTTCTGATGACTGCAAACTGTTTTCTTTTCTTTAGTTCCTCTATTCATAAAATTAATGTTTACTTTGTTGTTTTCTCCTTTTTAAAGTAAGTTTTTTTTGAATTAAGTGTTGCCTTTAATTGAAAAGTTAACAAACTGTCTAGTTACATTTCTCCCCCAAGCCACAAACTCAGTAGTTACCAAGCCTCCAGGCAACATATTCAAGGCTGAGAAAATTAAAAATTTAAAAATCAATCAAACAAGTCCTCGGGTCCAACTAAGCGAACCCTGCTACATGCAGGCTAATCTATGCCGGTGATGCTGCTGGACTCTACGAGGCTGGAAGACCTTCTAAGCAACCCCACTCAGAGCAGTTACTTCAAGTGGCCATTTTCCAGTTTCCCACTTCTGAATAAAGAGTATTTTGTTAATTCTTTTTTAAAAGTTCCACTCCCTTACCCATTATTTTGTTAATTCTATTGCAGAAAACTTCTGTAAGTTGTTTTATTTACAATGCCAACTTTGAAAAACTCACTAAAGTTAACTGGACAACAACCTATGCAGAAATCACTTTACAAAAAAAGAGAAAGCTCAAAATGTCAACCTTCTACAGAGAACTCACAGTTCAGTTTTATTCAGAGTAAAGAAAACCAGCAACTTTTGCTCAGAGGAGAAGAAATTCCGCCATTGGTTTGGAATCTGTGAATAATCTGCACACGCAGTGAGGACAATATTATGTAATGCAATTGCTTTGCTGCTCCATTTGTCTGTTGTTTGTCTAACATTAACAATTATAAACAGAGCGGTGCAACTAGTATTTGGAACAGTCCTTAGAGTATTCCAGTGTCGGCACAACAGTTCACTTCTCTTCACACCCCTGGTTCTCCTTGCGTACCTGGGCTTTCTCCTCCTCAGTAAAGTCCTTTTTGATATTAAAAGTCTTGCGAATCTCCTCAGGAGTTTTCCCCTCGATCATATTGCAAGGGTCTTGCATGTAACATCATCAAGCCTTTGATGTCTAGGTAGTTTGCTGCCAGAATAAGCTCAAAAAGGGCTCCTTGGTCAACTTTCAGGAATTCTTAGTCCCAAACAGGGAAGTCATCTGTTGGCTTTTCTTTGTTCTCACCCTCCTCAGGAGGAGGAGGGGCATCCTTGTGGCAGATACAGCACTGTATGACCTTTTTTTAATGTTGCTGCATTAACATTTGATAGAGGAACTGGGTCATCATCTCCTTCATCATCATTCCCAAATCTTCCAACATGGTCTTGATTATCACAGACTGTTTGGCAATTTCAACATCAACTTCAACTATCTCTCTGTCAGATATCTACCACCTAATTGAAGGGATGGCATTTGGTCTCTAAAAGACTGCAGGCCTGAGTCAGACGAGAGCAGAAAGATGTTCCTATCTGTTGGAGAAAGGCAGTGGCAAACAAAGCCACTTAAAGTAAATATTTATCAATAAAATTTTCTTCTTAGTATGGTTTTGCTGCATCCTGAAAACATTAGTATATTTTATTTTCAATTTTAGCTATGTTAAAATATATTTTTACTTCCCTTTACATTTCTTCTCTGATCCATTGATGTTTACGAGAATAAATGCATTAATTTTTATGTATTTGTGACTATTAAAGTTCGTTCCCAATTACTGACTTCTACTTTTGTCCTTCTATGATCAGAAAAATAAACCTTTATATGTTATACTTGATCTATTCTTAGTAAATGACTCAAACAGCCTGATTTTAGATATTTCTTTTTTTCTAAGAAGGGAATAAGTACTTAACTATTATTGAAATTATTATTTCAGTAAATCCTGCAACAAAACATACTTGATGTGCATCAATAGATACTGTGTTGACAGCTTTGAAACAAAAATAAATAAATCTTCCAAATCAACATTAATCACCTACTACATGCACTAACATTCACGCATCTCAGTGCTACGCTTATTATGTAATGTGGGCCTATTAATTTATCAGTAGGCTTGTTTTGTGACCTAGCTTTTTTTTTTTTTCTTAGAGATTACATCATGTATGCTTGGGAAGAATTTATACAGTGGTGCTCAAGTTTGTTCTTTGTTACATTTTTATCTGAATATTCAATCCACTATTGATAGTAGACTACCGTAGTCTCTTAGTTTTGTACTGAAGTGTTTTGATTTTTATTCTACTATATTTACCTTAAATATTTCAGTATTCTAATTGTACTGTAGAATATATTTACAATTATGTCTTCTTCATAAATTAGCTTTTCTCTCATATATAATAACTTATTGGAAATTTTTTGCTTCAAAGCTATTTTTCTTCTAATTAACAATACAGGCATCTGTATAGAAGCAGATGGTTACAGTTATTCTAACTAATTTAGCTATTATTTTTTTACTTTTGAACTGTGAGTTTCATTGATTTACATTAAGATAATTACCCATAACCAGTATCTTATTCTTGTCACTTAATCATTTTCTCTGTGTTTTGTGGCCCTTTTGTTCCTTTCTTCTTCTGTTGTTTTACAATTTGATGATTTCTTTTTTTTTTTTTTGTCTTTTTTTTGTGTATGTGTGGTTGTTCTCTTTTACTCCTGTGCTTTCTATTTTCTTTTGAATTTACCTTAAATTTTTCTTACTGATTTCCATGGGGCTTATACAATTACTTCATAGTTATCATAGTGTATTTTAAGTTGACAGATAAGTAAATGGATATAGATGATCCATAAGCAGAGAGCAGGCCTGTTTTGCATGATCGCAGAGGGGATGTGGACAAATTTGCATGCAAAATGTAAGAATGACCTCTTCAGGGTAGAATGTTTGTGAGAAAGGAAACATTTCCTCTCTATTTTTCAGTCAGAGAATTTCCAGGTGCAAGTAACAGGAAAGGAACAAAACGCGTTTAGGCCGTAAATAATTACACTGGTGCATTTCCTATGAAGAGTGAAGATGGGTGGGGCATTTGGGTTGATCAGTCCTAGAGCTCAGCTATGCTACCGAAGAATCATGGTTTCTTTTTCTCTGTCATCTACTCTCCTCATCATTCATGTGGTAGGCTTCCTGTCAGCATCATACCTAAGCTCTCATCTTTTCAATGATAGAAATTATTTTAAATTTAAGCGCAAGGATTATTTTATAAGTTATTTTAAACTTCAGATAGAAATAAAAAGAAAAGTGAATTCAAAGAGAACTCATTAAATAATTTAAACATTTCCTTGACTGTTAATAAAAAATAAAACATAATGTAGTCAGGAAACAGTAGCAAATGGAACAATTACCAATTACAGCTAATTTCTAGTAACCTGCATCTATTTCCTTGTGACTAATTAGATAGCAAAATTCAGGAGCGTGGAAGGGGTCAGGTGAGTTGAAAAATTTGGAAAGTACACCATAACATCAGGCAGTTGTGTGCAGGAATCATTTGCTTCCTTCTATGGTAAGGCTTTAATGCATCCCTTATCTATTGAGCACAGTGAAAGTGCACCTCTCCTTCTGCAATCCACAGTTATGGTATAATCAAATTGGTTTTCATAGCTCTTTGCAGACTGCAGTGTCAATATATGTGTCCATGAAATACAAATGAAATAAAACTTTTTCAAGCGTCAAAGCCTCATGGACAATGTGTACATAGTGAACTCAGTCAGGTTAATCTTCCTGCAGGCGCTTCTGATTTTTAAGAACAAGTTTAGGCATTTTCCAATGAAGAAAATTGGCTTTGATTTTATAAGAAGCAAAAGGAAAAAGCAGCTTTTTCAGGTAATTATTTCTTGGTTGACTTTGTATGAGCAGTTTAAGCAGAAGACATAATTTTTAAAAAGTATGCTAGAGGGCTGGTGAGATGGCTCGGTGGTCTAGAGCGCCTACTTAGAACAAGCTTAGCAAAGCACAGGGACTGTGGCTCAATCCCCCAGTGCCACATGCTGGCCAGCCCCGCCCCCTGGTGGGCTGAGCTGGCCACACACACACACGCACACACACACACACACACACACACAAATAAAAATTAAAAGAAAAAGTATGCTAGAAATTCCTAAGTATTTTTTAATACCCAAAATAGTAGCACACACGAACACATATATACGAGTGGTTTGTGCCAAAGTGACCTCAGTGAATAGGAATTCAATGAGCATCATTTACATATTAATTGTGAGAATAAATTACCCTCATATTCTTCATCTAAAATTTGTTATTGGTACTTATTGAATGGTATGCAATAAGAATAACATTTCTTAGTACCATTTATTATAAAGAAATATGTTGATTCTTTATAAAGAAATATTTTCAGGCTGGGGAGATAGCTTGGTGATCTAAGCGACTGCTTGGCAAGCGCAAGGACCTGGGTTCAATCCCCGATAGTGTATGCCATGCCAGCTTGGAGCCCTGGGCATGCTAAACTGGCCACCTAAACCAGACATGGTGACACACGCCTGTAATCCCAGCCCTAGTGAGGCTGAAAAAGGAGGATCACCATGAGTCTGAGACTTTATCCCAAATGAATACATAATTAAAAGATTAAAAAAGAGAAATACTTTCAATGGTGGAGTTTTCCCCACGCAAAGGAACTCTTTAAGTGGAAGGCCATATGGACATAATTACAGCTGCTCCCTGGCTTTCTTTTCCACAGAGCTTGTCTTTCCCCATCTTTTGTAGTTATGATAAAATACCCAAGGCTGAAATTTGTAGGTTAAACAGATTTATTTAACTGTCAAGTTCAGTGGTTGGATTGTCCAATAATGGCCCAAAAAGTCCTTCTGAGGGCTCTCAAATTGTACAACAATGTGGTAAAAAGTGGAAAGAGAATTTGGCATGTGAGGAAGAGGGACAGCAAGATCACATGGCAAAACCATAAGTGATAATCTGGAGGGGGGCTAGCCTGCTCTTTTTAGGACTATTTCACATGATCCCAACTAATCTATTCCTATGAGGCATTCCTTATGCCAAAAGGAATATTAATCTATCCAGAGTGTGGGGACCCAGTCATCTAATTATCTTCTACTTAGTGCCCTCTCTTAGAGGTCCACTATCACCTCCAACCTGCCCCACTGGAAATTAAGATATCAGTACCCAAACAGTTGGTGAGCAAACCATATCGCAGCTCCAGCAGAGCTTTATTTCCAGAAAGTGGCTCCTGTCCTCCAGCCTACCTGGTGGACATATCTCTATGCTGAGTTCCATCAAATCAGGAAAATAAATTTTCAGGACAAGACCATAGGTTACATGAGAAAATGACCTTTATAAAAATGATAAGACCTGTCTTTGTTCAATCTTTCATTCACCCCTTTATTCATCATATTATTCTTCATATTTGCATGTCATACAATTTTTTTTTTTTTTTTTGGTGGAACTGGGGATTAAACTCAGGCCCCTGAGCTTGCCAGGCAAGCGCTTATTCCACTGAGGCATCTCCCCGGCCCCTGCATGTCCTACAATTACATAATGTTTGACACATAGATGCCCCAAAAATATTCACTTAATGAATTAGGAAATGTGTCATGTAAGATAATGTTAATGTCCCAGAGACATAACTATCTGACTTCACCTTCAGTAATAAAATAATACATAAAACTTATTAAGTACCTACCATATTTTCCTGAAATTAAGACTGGATCTATATTAGTTTTTGTTCCAGCAGAAACAGTGGATCTTGTTTCAGAGGGTATCTTGTTTCTTCGTGTACAGCAATCTCCATTTACTCAGGTACAATGATGTACATTTCTTCATAGTCCACCATCTACATTTATCCCCACTCAAAAACATGTACTTATTCAAATGAAATAATGCCATCATCTTCCGGAAGACCATCATAACTCTGCAATCCCTGAGTTCCAGCCTCAGTTTCTTGGGACTTCACTTCCTGTAGAACGTCTGGCCCCGATCTCTCACGTGCAGCAGCAGAGCTCTCCTCCAGGAGCGTTGGCAGCACAGCTGCTGCTGGTTTCATCCCACAAATCCCTTTCCCATCTCGTGCCTCTTGCAGCTGAGGCTGGACAAAGGTTCCGTTACAGGAAGTGTAAGGTGGAGACTTTCCAGACATGAGTGGAAACAGCAATGGTAGCATTTGAGAATGATGTTCACGTGAACACGAAGTAAAGCTGAAAAGGCACCACAATTCAGATAATGTTTCTTAAGAGACTATTAAGTACAACTGTTACAATATATGCCATGCTGAATGGAGAAGATTCATGTCTACACAACTGCACAAGTGTCTTGTCAAGTGCCCGCCTTACTCACGCTTGTGTCTGGCCAGGCAGCGAAGAGTCTTGAGTTCATCTGCATATATAGGTGCTTACTCCTCATCCAAGGCTTGCTTGGGTATTTACAAATAATCAGAATTCATATTCTCATGTATTTTAGGCATTAATTTCAATGATATTATTTATTTATATTTATTATGATGATTTTATAATTCGATACATCTCTGTGTGTTGCAGTGGATGTACCAAATGCACCCGCCTGTTTGACTCTTCCCTGGGGCTTGTCTTTCGTGGGAGGACTTGTATTACAAGTGTTCTGAAACACCACTTTAGAGCTTATTTTCCATTTATGTCTTATTTTCAGGGAGATGTGGTATCATGTGTCAGGCCTATGTATAATATTTTACATTTATTGGTTTTTGCATTTTTGCTTGTTTGTTTTTATGTTTATTGCTTCTTCTTAACCCTTATTACATTCCATAGAAGAAGTGCAAATTATCAGTTTTTACTTTATATTTTGATCACCTGCAGCTTAAATAGCTTGCTGGCAGTCCCAAAGTATTAAGGAAAATAGACTGAACCAAAGCAATCAGATTAAATGACTTATACCTTTTTATCAATACTCATGAATTTGATGTAACTGATGAGTACAACTATTCGAGTTCTACAGCACATTTGGCAGCATTGGGAAAGACTTATGTCTGGAGAGAGAATGACTTAAGAACTGAGCCACAGAGATTAATAGAGGTTGGGCTAACATGAGTGCTCAGGATGATGTGCTAAGTGGAGAGAGATACGCAGACCACAAAGGAACCAAAGAGATGCTGAGCATTCTGAAGGCAGAGTGGGGATTGCTATAGATGACAGCTCTGAGGAGGAAGGGGAGGAGGAGGAGGAGGAGGAGGAGGAGGGTACAAAAGGAATGAGGAGGAGCAGAGAGGTGTTGGCCGTATGGAGTCAGACTCACACTTACAGGAAATAAAATACGTCTTATTAGGATCACAGGATGCCTTGTTGCACTTAAAGCCTTTGCAAAGGTTTTCCTTACAGTGAGACCATTCTGGCAGGGTGTGGGCAGAGTGAAGCTGTTGTAGACAGACTGAGAGATGCAATGGAAGGTAGCTGCAACAAATACAATATAAGGGAGTTTTACCCGTGTTCTCATGTTCTAATGCAGACTGGTACCTACCATAAAAGGAATTCATTTTACCAATTTATAAATAATTTGAAAACAAAAGCCTTTAGTCACTTATCAAAGATTTACATATATTTTGTGGCAGATAAGAATATAATCCAATTATTCTTTACCTTAAAAAATTAGTGGAAACCAAATTGAATATACACCATTATCAACATAAAAAATTTGCTAAGCAAGTTTACTGGTGTATTGACGTATACATTAGTATAGACTTACATTTAAACCGTTTCATATTTTTCTTTATTGTATGTTACACTCTGAATTCATTGCTTGACATTCATGTTTGCATTTTCTTCACCATCTCTGATGTCATTTTTCTGCTGAATACTCTTCCTGTCCATTCTTTTTCTTCTATTACCTGAGGGAAGAAGTGGTAAAATGGGAAAAATAACATGGGCTGAGGAAAAATCCTGCCACAACCATTAGCTACTAAAACATGAATTAGAAAGCCAAACACATTATCTATCTATCTATCTATCTATCTATCTATCTATCTATCTATCTATCTGTTTCATATAAACACATATAATCTTTAATTCTAAAAATACTAGGGAACAACATTTTATTACTGGCTGTGGTAATGTTATATTTTCTTCTCTCTTCTTTCCTCAATAAGTGTTTCACCCTGCGAGGCAGTGTTCTCTCCTGAGGTCCAGGCATTGACATTTCTGTGGACTTAATCTATATGTCCAAGGACACTTCAAAGGTTAAGTAAATTCTACTTCTAATGCCATGATCACTAAATTGTAAATGCTAGCAGATTGAAGTTTTGACAACTTTAGGACCTTAATTTTGATTAAAAAGCCTTCCTTCCAATGTTGTGAAATATTAGATGTTGCACATTAGGAATTGGTGGTAAACTCTATACTCTTCTGTGAGTATAGAACTCACAGAAACAGGTTTCATGAAAATTTAGCTCACTATAGAAATAGAATGGGCTCAGTATGCTCCAACATGTGAAAAATATGTGCGTATATATTTTGGAAGTTAAATATGTAATAAATATTAAATCAATTGCTCTGTCTTTAAAGACAACCCTAGCAAAACCAATTTGAAAATTGTTACAATTTTATTATTTACTTAATCATGTCACTTTACTGTTTTGGTTTTCAGAAGTTAAGGCTTTGCCTGTGCTTAACTAACTTAAATTCTACACTTTCTCTTCTATGGACTGCTTTGGAAATGGGAAGATTTAAAACAAACGTAATCAAAGTACTTGTTAAAAATGAGCATCAGTGACTCAAGCTTAAGGTACAACCAAATAGCAGTAAATATTCTTTTATACGTAACACCTGAATTTTTCTATTTATAGAATGATATTACAAGTTCAACACACAGGAAAATGGCTCACAAATCCAATAAAATTTGGAATACACAACTACCAGCAATATCAGGGGATTTTCACCCAATATACTTGCCACCAAATCAATAACACGAGTAAATCCTCCCGCATCGCAGGCAATCAAACGCTCTCTTACAGGTACTACTGCAAAAATTAATATAATCCCAGAGGTGCTTCATGAGTTTCAAAACTAATACCACTGAGGCTTAAACTTCACATATGATAAGCTGGAGGATATCTCCTAATGATGGTTTAAACAAAAGGAAATTATGTGAAGATTTTGAATTAAATGCTCCCATACTGAGTGGCTCAGTTTAAATTGTTTTTGTCTCAGATAACATGTTTCCCATTGTCCATATTTCTTTACTTGGAAAAGAAGGAGCATTTTTTGAAAAGAATGCATCACTTGTTTCACTAAAAGTATGACTCCTTGCAACTGTATGTTATAAAGATTCTGCTGAATATTGCAGGTCCTTGAAATGACTGCTGTGAATTGTTTCAGACTACAAGTGTCTGGTACTCGAAGTATCACACTCAGATCAAAAGTTGCACCTCTCTCAATGCTGCCTAGAGTCCTGGAGGAAAACCCTTGCTTCCTCCTTTGCTCCTAACTAATCTTCTCTAGCATGTGTCACAGGATTGTGTAAACATTCCTTCCTGCACTTGAATGTGGCACACAGAGCTGAAACCTATTTTGCTAAGTAAGTGTAAGTAGCTTATCAAGTAGGCAACAAAGCTCATTAACAATATCTGTCCTGAGCTTATTAGTAGTGAGAGTTTTTATTAAATATAGTCTTACTCTGAAGGTCAAGGCTTGCCACAGTAGTCACACGTGCAAGTCATGTTGAATCTGTGCTGAGTGCCCAGTACAGCTAGCTGCATGCTCTGTTCTCTGTGGAGATCACTATCAAATTAGTGAAGAGCTCGACAGCTACTGTGCACCAAGGACGGGAACAGATGTTGCAACAAAGATGGAGAAGACATGGTAGAGGCTTCTAAGGAAACGGAGTGAAAGATACCTCCTTATTTTCTGAACTCCTTAAATTTATTCGAAATGTATTCCATATGTACATTTATTTCTCTTAAATAATACAAATGCCAGTGAAACAAAATATGATTGATGTGTTCAAATAATTCATTTTATTTTCTTCTTGGGAAGTAAGCTGCAATTGTATGAATAACTTGAAAAGATTAGGAACATGACTTATAAGTGTTTTCTGAAACTTATCAAATCATGTGACATTTTAATACTTTGTTTATACGAGATAGAATGAAAGAGGACAAAGATTTTAGAAAAGAAAAAAGGAAATAAAACTATTACTAAAAGTGGGAAAAGTAGGGTTAAGAAGATGTGGGAAGTAAAAGGAAATAAAGCAGTTAAAATAGTGAAGAAAAAATTCTAGTAAACAGTCAAATGTGGCAAACAAAAGAATTAGCTAAAGAGCTGATAGTATTTTTTTTTAAGTGTTGAGAAATCTGAGGTGGTAAATACACAAATGACAAGTTTTGAAAAAAGTTTTTAAAAATTATTCCTTATTTGAATTTATGACTTTGATAAAGATCAAATTAAAGTCGTCTCTTGGTCCTTAAATTTTCAATTCTCACTTTATTTTCTCCCTTTTATAGCAATATTCATTAAACAGGTTTCTTTATTTTTTTATTGGTGTATGCTTTAAGTATAAACTGTTATGTTCCTTCTATGACATTTTCTTCATGCGCTTTTTCCTCCTCTTTTATTTATTTTTTAAGTATTTTAGTACAGGGTCGACAGGGTCTCACTACACAGATTGGACTCATAGTGATTCTTCCTGTTTTCAGTCCCCCAAGCACTGGGATTACAGGTGCGTGCCACCATGCCCGGTCTCAGTTGCCTCTTCAATGTGCCCTGGGGGGGGGTGCTGCACAGGAGGCCGGGGATCGAACCTGCACAGGAGGCCGGGGATCGAACCCTGGCGCCCTTGTCTGCCCAAGCAGGCGGTCTGCTGAGCTATCTGGCCGACCTTTTTCTTCCTCTTTTCAAACCACCCTACTGGGTCTTTGGTCCACAATACCCCACAGAATTGGTTATTTGTCAGACCAGCACTGACTCACACCTGGTACCGCCAACAATGCATTTAAATTCATCTAGGATACAGATGAATGTCCATTTTGCATCTGTGTATTCAAAATGGTTAGGATAGATATATAGTTACATTCTCTTAATGAATAGAGGGATTTGTTCTAATGGTGTTTGTAAATAGGATATCATGTCCGCATCTTGTACAACAAATAACCACTAGGAAGACAGTATGCAATGTGTTAATTATTGAAACTGTCTTTGGTTTGAAACTGTCTCATTGCTATTTATCAATAAAATTATGGAAAAAATAAATTCATCTGATTTCTCAGTAGTATTTGATACAGGTGATCATGACTCCGTCCTTAAAATAATCCTAATCTGCCATGACGTAGCGTGGGCCTGGCCTCCCTCCTTCCTCCTCAGCAGCTCCTCTGGGCTCTCCTTTCGATGTGTTTCCTCGGGGGACAGGTCTCCGAGGGCCGAAGCGCTCTGGTGCTTGGTCCACAGGCCCCATCTTTTCTTTTTGATGTTTCTCTCAGATGACGCTTCCAATCCAGGACTAGAATAACAGCCACGTTCTGTGACTCTGATGTCTGTGTTTCTAAGCCTGACTTCTTTAGAGTGCTTCTTTAGGCTCCTACATCTAGCTTCTGAGTCAGCATTTCGACCACTGGCTGTGGGGAACCCGCAAGGCTGAACCTACGCGAGTAACTTCACCTTGCATTTGCCTCTGCGTTCCTTAGCTTCCCATTACTTCCGCCCTTAGCTTCCCAGTACTTCCACCCCTAGTTTCCCATTACTTCTGCCCCAGCTTCCCAGTACTTCCGCCCCTAGCTTCCGAGTACTTCCACTGCCCCTAGCTTCCCAGTACTTCCGCTCCTTTGCTTCCCAGTACTTCCGCCCCAGCTTCCCAGTACTTCCACCCCCTAGCTTTAGACCTGGTTACCCATCTTGTGCTCAGAAAAAACCCACAGGCGCCGCATTTCCTCACACCTCACACCTATTTTTCCTTCATAGTCTGTTGCATGTCTTCTGTCAAAACGTTTTTAAAATCCAGACATTTGTCACTTTTCTTGCATCATCCTCAGATGGCCTCCTATTTATAATCTCCTACTCGGCTCTAGGTTAAATACGGTAATCTGTCCTCTCAAAGAAGCCACGACTATATTTTTAAGGTAATCCAATATTCTCCATTCTCTGCAATAAGCTTCCTGTAGAATTCTAAGGAAGTGAAGTCGTATTAACATTCAGTTAGCTAATTTATGTATTTCTATAATTGGCCCCATCTGGATACCTTCCAACTCACTCTTACTCTCTGTTGACTAGGTCATTCCCACAACCTCTCGAACACTTGAGGGTATTCTCCTGTCTGATCTTTTATTATTTTTATTATTCTATCTCTTCTGACACTTTTCCAGAAGATGTTTTCATTTCTTTCAAGCTCCTTATTCACGTCTCAAGCAAATGTTCCCCCTCACAGAGGCAATCATGACTACTATAGCTAAATCAAACCTCTCTCCTCTCTCCAACACCATAATCTACAGAGAATCAATTAACTTTTCTTTAGCAATGTAGTACCTAATGTTTTAAGTATAAACTTTACATATTTTTTAAAGTTTTAAATCATGAGTGCTTGTCTGGCATACATAACGAGTACGTTCCTTGTGGGGCGTTGGTCTATGCCCACGACAGGACTCAATTCATTTTGTTCATCCTGTCAACCCCCTCTTGCTCTTGTTCCATCTGTTGGTCCCCTTCCTGTATGCAAAATATATTTCTATCTTTCTTTAAAAAAATTCGTTCTCCCGTTGGAGTGTAATCTCCCTACCTGTTAATATCATAGCTAACAGAAAATGTGGCACAGACATTTGCTTAAAGCAATGTTAGTTTATTGAGTGAATCTGTGAGAAGTGAACCTTCTACAAGGAGAATCCAAAATTCTCTTGAATTGTTTGAAAGAAAGTGTCATCTTGCCAGTGCATTTCCTTTAGTTCTCCTTCCTGGACGGTTATGAAGCACTGTGTTATGAACCGTTGTAAACCATCCACTTAACACGACGATTTGTACCTATTTGTACATTTCTATTGTGATTTCTTTTATGTGGATTCTTTTTACTTCACCATGTGAAGAACTGTCGCCTGCATCCACAAAAGTTATTTTTTCCTGAGAAAATGCATAACTTGCTTTTACCTCTTCTTATTAAACTTAGCCTTTTTCTTCCTGTGCATCTTTTTTTTTTTTTTTTTTTTTTTTTTTTTTTTTTTTTTTTTTTTTGAATCAGGAGTAGAACTCAGGACCTCACAGTTGCTTAGAACGCAGGACCTCACAGTTGCCTGGCAGGCACCGTGCTGCTCAGCTATGTCCTGGGCCCTACGTGTACTATCTTAGGACCTTTACATATTGATAGTATCCAGGACAGGTTTACCTGTTTTGCCATTCTTTACTTCCTTTTATCATTTTCTAGATTACCCTGTCCTAGAGAATAGAGATTTTTATCCTATTAATATTTGTAAAACCACCACTTACAATAGTTTATAACATATATTATGTAGATCAGTATTATTGGCCCTCTCCAGCAGATCTATTTTCACACACTACAACAAAATATTAAGCAAAACATTCAACACTCTTCCTGTATTGTGAAGTAGCAATGATGATTTCTCTAATGTTATGGAACTATTTAAATTTTGCTTAAGACAAAATAAAAAGGATAGAAGTTACATTAAAGAATATGTACCAATGTTTCCTTAATATCTTTATTATTTTGACTAATTTCACTTTCATTTTTTCTTTTGGGGAGCTGAAGATTGAGTCCAGGGCCCCATCCATGCATGGGAAGCAAGCCCTCTCCTACTGATCTGCATGGCCAGAAGGCCCCAGCCTAGCTCCTCAGGCAGTAAATCTTTCTTTTTTCTTATTTTCTACTGAATTCTCAGAGTCCAACTTTTCAAGTTATTGTCATTTTCTCTCTAATTTAATTAAACAGTTTGGATTGAACTCTACTTCTTGAGTTTTATATCCTTGTTCCTAATATGCTATTTTTGCAATGGAAGTGATTTAAATTGTTTTTTTCTGTTTTTACTCAGGCTGATCTTGGATTTATTATGTACTCCAGGTTGGCTTGGAACTTTTGGTGACCCCCCTCCCTCAGCTTGCTCAGTGCATGCACCACCAGACCAAAATAATTTCTGAATTCTAAGTTAAAAGTAAATTATCCTTATCAAAATATTTCACTTTGATAACTAATAAAATATCAGTCATAGGGCTTGGGAGTAACTTAGTGATAAGACTGCGCATACTACGTGTTAGGCTCTGGACTCAACCCATGAGTAAAAGGAAAGCGTGAGGAGTGACAGAGCTCTAGAAGCCGCTTCTCCTCCTGCTGTCGGAGGACCATTTTATTCACTGGAATATGTGATGTGGTGTGTGCAAACGTGTACAGAACAGAGATAGAAATTCCTCTCATGTAACAAAAAGAAAATAGAAGTTGGGGGATAATTGAGATGTCCTCATCAAGTTTTAAAATACCAGTACTTACTCTGTTGCTGGTTCAGAAAGGAAAACCAGCCTCATTGTGGGTCTTCCTAGGGACACATCAGCATACTGCTGGTACAGCCAATGAAAGGGAGGGTGAAATGGAGTGAGAAACACATGCTCCTTCCCTTAAAGAACAAAACTCCGAGTAGCTCATGTCACTTCCGTGAACATCGCATTGGCCCAAAATTAAGCATTGCTCCACATTTAGCTGCAAGAGAGACTGAGATTAGTGGGCTTCATTCTAGTCAGTTATGATGATACTCATAAAAATGAAATGAAAATCATAGGTTTTATTCTGTTACAGAGAAATGAAGACTGAATATTGGCTGAGGACATCTGATAATTGCCACATTCTCATATTTCTTCTAAATACGTTCAACTATACCAATGACCAATAAATTCATGAGAAGTCACTCAGTTTCAAAGGCCACTAGAAAAGTATATGCAAACAACACTGAGATTTCATCTTAGTCCAGAACGAATGGCAATCATCAAGAAATCAAATAATAAAAGTACTGCTGTGACTGCAGTGAACAGGACCCAACCTCTTTGGCTGCAGTGTGAACTAGAGTGACCATTATAGAAATCGGTACAAAGATTTTTCAGAAAACTGAAAACACAAACTCCATTTGACCCAGCTGTGCCCCTTCTCGGTGTCCTCCAAGAAAAGTGAAAGCCTTCCTATCACGGGCACACAGGAATGTCAGTGCTTACGGTAGCACAACTCATACGACCTAAGTCTTGGAAGCAGCCTTCTTTATGTTCATCAACAGACAAATGGATAAAGAAAATGTGGTATCTATACATAGTGCAGCATCACTTAGATTTTAAAAAAGAATAAATTCTAGGTCTTTGTAGGAAAAGGAACATACCTTGAAAATATAAAGTGAAGTAAGTCAGACAAACTTAAAAACCATATGGCTCTGTCAGTGAATGATTCAAAGTACAAAAAAGAACAAACTGAAAGCTTGATGAAGAGAATCAGGGTGAGAGCTGTCATACAGCTGGGACACGGACGGGGTGGGGGTGGGGGAAACAGGATGTAAAGTGATGTGAGATCTGTCACGTACGTGTGCCGGCTATCCACAGTGAATGCAATAATTGCATCTCCCAAAGTAATAATAATAGTAATAATAATAATAATGGGAAAAGAGGACTTAGAGATGGAGTGATAGAAAAGGGTAGGTGGGGCAGAGGAGTAAAAGTAATATATACATATATATATATAAAATGTGTAATATATACAATGCATATATATAATATATATATTCAGCCCCTAAAATGAATGTAAGCATGCACAGAAAACATGGACCATGTAGTATTTAAAAAGAATCTATTTTTCTGCAGAATATATATTTAATTCGATAGAGAAATGGGAAAATATGAACAGAGAGCTTATTAGAAGGCATCCGGATGTGGTGGCACACTCTTCTAATCCTAGCACTTAGGAGGCTGAGGCAGGAGTATTACAGTGAGTTTGCAGCCAGCCTGCACTATATAGTAAGTCTAAGCCATCTTGGAATACACAGCAAGACCCCATCTCAAAATCCCCCTTGAAAACCTATAGAAATTATAAAAATTGCCATAAAATATTTGAATATGTGTTAAATTTCACTTCTAAGAGGAAACATCAAAAGGTTTATTGCTAGTATTCAGTGTAACCACGAAAAGAAATTAAAATATTCATAAAAAGAAATGAGAACAGAACAAAAATGACACACTATGAAAAATGAGCACAAAAAAGCATAGTAATACAGAAAACAAACAAAAATATGCCATACAGAAAACAAACAAGAAAATAGCAAGAAATTTTGTTTACCACTAATTATTCTAAAATGTAAGTGGCTTGCACTTCCCAATGAAAAGGCTGAGACTGGTAGTGCAGGTGCAGGCACGATGCACCCTTCTGCTAATTACTGACATTCACTTGAAAGAAGGGAAGTGTGCTTTTCAACAATAAAGACACCTACAAGAGAAAACAGAACACAAAGTCATATGAGACACTTATTTAGTTCCTAACCCCAAGAAAGTCTACAAAAAATACTCTTTTAAGTTGAAGTTTGATCATGGTTTGATATATGATAGTAGAGAATATTAAGAAATACAATCACTCATTCTAGTTGTAATGACTAATTTGGGAAGTTTATAGTATAAAAATGGGTGAGAAATGGGCATGGTTCTTGCAATTGCATTAGAATGTTCATGAAGCAAATATGCCCAAATCATGGTAATTCTTTGGGGGTAATGAGTGCAAGAGGTTTGTTAAGCTCTCAGCTTTACTTTGCATCATTTTTAAATATGTTCATTATGCGATGTATGGAAATACACTCAGAATCTGGTAACATTTGATCCTCTGTATCACTTTTCTGCTGATATGAACCATGTGCTTCTTATGTGGGTCATTTCAATAGCATATAACAGTGTCTCATTTTGTCAAAGTCCAGGAAATCCACCTCCAGGTAAGGCAAATCTTGCCAAAGAAGGATGAATGAACCTAACCTTGGACTGTAACTCTGTCCTGGCTCCTGGTGTTCCCCAAAGAAAAAGCCAAAGCCCTTGCAGTGTCTATAAAACCGTAGGATGTGTAGCCTTGTTTCTTCCTTTTCTCTCTCTCCCTCTCCCTTCCTGTCTCCCCTCTCCCTCCTTCTCTCCTTTTGCAGCAGAAGGAACTGAATTCTTAAGTCCTTTGTCCTAAGCTATGTCTCTAGTGCTTTTTCAAACTTATTTTTTGAGATAGGATCTCACTAAATTGCTAAGTTCCCCAGGCTGGGATGAAGCTTGGAAGACTCCTGCTTCAATTTCTCGGAGGCCTGGAGCTTTCACTCTAATTTCTTCATCCAGCCTTCCCTGCTCCATCCCTCCTGGTCCAGCCACACTGGTCTCTCCTCAGGCTGAGAAGCACCCCGGGCCTCTGTCCTGCCCGCCCACTCTCTGCCCTCTGTGCCGCCTCCCACCTCATCTCCTGCTGCTTCTGCTCCAAGCCCACCTTCGGAGGGAGCCAGTGTGAGCAGCTTGTCCTGGCACCATGTAAAGACCTTGCTTCTGTGCCCTGTAAATTGTCCACCTACTCAAATTACTTTTTTCGCAGCACTTATTACTTTTTAATTTAAAATTAATTTAATTCAAAATTAATTTTGTTTTTTTATTGCTTGGAATGAAAATGCTGGATGGGAAGCTTCACTTATGCAGTGTTCAGTTGTTTCCGGCTGTACCCAAAGACCTTAAAGGAGTGTTTGGAGTGTCATAAACCATCAGTCAACACAACTTGGGTAGATTAACAACTGAGTTGTAAAGCCACTGGTCAAATTATACTTGAAGACATTAATTATGAATTTGTGTAGACAGCTAGCCATAGTAATTCACAAGGCAATGAATGTCACTTTAGGTGACATACAGAATATGGCTGTTCACTTACAAAGTCCTGACTGGTTTGTTTATGTGCTGAGATTGGGCTGATGCTCTAGAGAAAGGAAGAGCTCATACATGCTACTTACTACTGTGCTCTGGTGTGGTTTGGTTGGGACAACAAAATCAGAACTTTGACTTTTGCGAAATACATGTTAGCCTTTACAAAATATCTAGTTATGCAAGGAATGGTAATGCTGCTAATGTTTAGGACTAAGTTAGCCTAAAAGGCACTCGAGGTGTCTGTCCCTTGCTGTATCTCTAGCACAGAATGCCTGAAAGCTGTAATTTAAAGTGCAGGAGTGTTTGCTGGCTCATGCCTCACTCCATGGCTGGTGTGCGGTGTGGCCAGAGGGCACTTGCCCATGCCTTGGTGGGCAGGAATGAAGAACTGAAAGCCTCATACCACAGCAGTGCTTGTGCACCCATGTTTATAGCAGCGCAATTTGTCACAGCTAACTCCTGGAACAAGCTGGATGCCCATCAACTCAAGAATGCATAATGAAGATTTGGTATTTTTACACAATGGAGTATTATTCAGTTATAAAATGAGAAAAAATTGAGTCTTTTTTGATGAATGGATGCAACTAGAGAACATACTCTTAAGTGAAATAAATCAGACCTGCATGTGCAAACATTGTATTGTCTCCTTAATGTGAGAACTTGAAAGAGAAAAATGGAATCTGAAAGGAACAGTGGACACTGGGAAAAGGGAATGAACTTACTCAAAAGGAAAGAGTCACTGAGTTGAGGAGGAGGACAGGAGAAGAAGTGAAGGAAAGAGATGTGCCTATGAATGTAAGCAGGATGGTTGGGACTGTTGTACTGTGCATTTCTGCAGGTCTGTGGAAAGAAGCAGTTAGTGCTTTAATTTGTTTTGTCTCCTTTTTTTAATCACTTGTCCTTTTTGTCTTCTTAATTTCTCATACATTTCTTTCTTCTTCCAATTTTACATGCATATGTCTGGTAATATGAATAACTGGTTGGAAGTCAGCACTTTATAGTACAACAAGTACTGTGAAGTTCTTATTACTTTGTTAAGTGAAATTCTGTATCACTTGTAATTTCTTCTGTTTTAACTTTAATTTGTACTCTCTTTAAAAAAATAAAAATAAAAATAAATAAATAGTTGGATGGACACTGAAGGGAGGTGATGCCCTACAGGCCATACGCTGACCCAACTCTGCTGAGCAGAAGTCAGCTCTTTTCATCAAGTCAGATGCCTCGGCCCATAATCCACACACCAGAGGCTTTGGGGACCATTTGGGACCTACATCCTGATAACAGGATATAGCCAAAATCATACATTTCTGTGTAAAAAAATTAAACTGCATAATTACTATTTGCCAGAACTCATCTAACTTCTCTGAAAGAGAAGAAATATTAGGTGGATGAAAATATATTTAAAAGCTGTGCTCAGTTCCTACATCTTCTTTTTGTAATACTCAGATCTTTTCCTCTTTAAGAACTTACCTGTTTTTTTTTTCTTTTTTGACACTGGGGATTGAACTCAGGACCTTG
This sequence comes from Octodon degus, assembly GCF_000260255.1. Lineage (NCBI taxonomy): Eukaryota > Metazoa > Chordata > Mammalia > Rodentia > Octodontidae > Octodon > Octodon degus. Next base: position 7,699,241 of record NW_004524660.1, on the reverse strand, counting down.
CACTTGCCAGGGAAGCGCTTATGCTACTGAGCCATCTCCCTGGACTGTTGTTATTAAATGAATCATTATGACACTAGAAATAAAAATTTAAAGTTTAAACAATGAAAATCATCAACTGAAGCTCATCCTTTGATATAACAATTTAAAAAATGTTATGTCTAAGAGGAAATGTAAAGAGAAAGAATAAGTAAAATGTATTTTCTGGCTATTTATTTATTTTATTTATTTTTTGGCAGAACCAGGGATTGAACTCAGGCCCTTGCACTTGCCAGGGAAGTGCTTATTCTACTGAGCTATCTTCACAGCCCCAATTTTTTTTTTTTTTTGATATCTAAGTGTTGATACTGCTGAGAAGTGACAGGCAGAAGAAATCTTTCCATCTTTCTAATTTATACCTGACGTATAAATCGAAAAGGTTTATTTGGCTCACATTTCAGAATTTTCCATGCATGATCAAGTGACCATGTTGCTTTTAGGCCCCTGGGGAGGCACTGAAGGCAGCACGCTGCAAAGCAAGACACTCGTCTTGTGGCCCCAACAGCGAAAAGAAAGGACCAGAGGGGAGCAGCCCCACTAGTCTCCTCCAGGACACAATCCTGGCCACCTGCAATGTCACCACACCAGACCCGTATGCAATCATGCCAAACTGAAGACTCAGCCTCCACATGCAGAACTTCAGGTGACATGCCAGCCCCTATGTATATCAAAAATCCAGAGGAAATTTTGCTTTGATCAAGTGACAACTCTAATGAATAATATGTCAATGGAATGAAAAGTTAAAAAAATATTAACTTTGCACCTGGATTTCAGCAAAGCTTTTGATCATTTGCTGTAATGCCTTTATGAGCCAAATGGAGAAAGATAGATCAAATGCTAGCAAAACTTGGTATATTTTATATATTTGAAAAATATAGTAGATAGTTGTTGATTAGTGGATTAAGTTTTTGGGTTTTCTTTTCTTTTCTTTCTTTCTTTCTTTCTTTCTTTCTTTCTTTCTTTTTTTTTTTTTTTTTTTTTTTTTTTTTTTTTTTTTTGTACTGGCGATTAAATTCAGGACTTTGCAATTGCCAGGCAGGAACTTATGCCACTAAGCTATGTCTTTGGCCCTAAAACTTTTAGTATCCAAACACAACTCTTTGGGCTTGGGAAAATGAACTCAAGGACTTACGCTGCCTGACATTGTGTACTATTTCACAGCTCACAGTCGACCTACAGCTTTTAGGGAAGTGCTCATTTGGTGCCAGACACCACCTTGTTCTGGGACAACGTGACTATGTCTCGTTAATCGGGAACAAATTTGAAGCAGCGAGTGGCTTCTGTAAGAATATTCAGGCTGTTTTCTCACTATTCTGTATGACACAGAGCTAAGAATGATGGGCAGCAGGTAAAATGTCCTGGTCCCGTATCATCGTCGGGCTGTGTGGTGGTGCACACCTGCATCAGAGGATTCTGGGAAGCTAAGGCAGGAGGATCACAAGCCTGAACCCAGCCTGAGCAACTTAGAAATCCTGTCTCCAAGTAAAGCAAAGCCGTAAAGTGCTGGACATAGAACTCTGTGTGAAGGTCCTTGATCCAATCTACAGTTAGTACCCAACCAACCAACCAACTAATCAACCAAAAAACAGACAAAATATCAAATCAAAGTGTAACTATAAGAGAAACCTAACAAGACAAAATTATATCAAAAGAAATCTAAATGTATACAATTAGCTAGTTTATTTAACATTTATTTAAGTTATACTTACCAAAAGGGTTGTAGTGAATATTTTAGTGCCTGACCTCTTGGACCTCTGTGGCCATGGAATGGCATCATCAGCAGTGACGTTCTGAAGTCTGAGGAAGCCGCTTGGTACTGGTGGTTACTGACTGAATACTTAAGTGAATCGGCACAATAGTTATAAAAAGATCAAATTTATTTTTCAAAAATTGAAATACTTTCCTGAGAGCTTTATATTTGGAAAAGGAAGGACACACAGAAAATGTATTGCAATCTTAGCTTACACTACACACAGAACAGCTGGGTAATAGTCGTCCACATTGGAAATTGTTGAAAACCAATCATAGGCATTTAAACTTAAAATGTCTTTGGTTGAAATAATTTTTTCTGTGGTTGTAAAAAGGTAATCTCTAAGAATTAGATTTATACTGAGTAGTCAATGTATGAGGAAGATTAAGCTCATAAGTAGATAATCAAGGTAAAGTTTCTTCTCTCTAAAAAGAAATAATCACATGGAACATGGAAATAGATTGACCCAACAGTAGAAGAAACAGTCTTATGAAAAACAGAATGTGAGTAACTGCTGGTATGTAAGCAGCTCTTCATCGACTTGCCAAAGTCTTAAGAGAAAAACAACTTTTGCTTGGCTGGAAACATTAAATGTCACTGAAGTGAGGATAGCATTAATTGTATAAATCTTAATGTTCTTGAGCACAAAGTTAGTATCAAGAGCTAAAGAAATCACACAATGCTTTATACATATGTATATTATAGAAATATAAAGTGTATATATGTCATATATATATATTCATGCACACATATATATGCTCTTTTCCACTTTGACCTGGTATTTTTGGTACCAGCTCATCTATCTATCTATCTATCTATCTATCTATCTATCTATCTATCTATCTATAGATATACATATATATATATACATATAAGTATATATCTATATCTATATACTTTGCCATTATAATAGAAAATGTTATTTGGTTTTTAGTATTGTCAACTTTAAAATATTAGGTTAAAACAAAAAATATTCTAAATGTATTTGCCTCAATTTATTTATAATGCTAATGTAACAAAACAAACTTCAGACGAAAATAAAAACTGCTTGTTTTTCTTTTTTTTTTTTTTTTTTTTTTAAATTTTTTATTTATTTGAGAGAGAGAGAGAGAGAGAGAGAGAGAGAGTGTGGTGTGTGTGTGTGTGGCCAGCTCAGCCCACCAGGGGGCGGGGCTGGCTGGCATGTGGTGCTGGGGGATGAACCCCGGTCCCTGATGCCTTGCCAAGCTTGTTTCAAGTAGGTGCTTTAGACCACTGAGCCATCTCTCCAGCCCCAAAAACTGCTTGTTTTTCAAGAAAATCACTCTTCTCTATGTGCAGACTTCTAAAAGGAGTATGGAGATTTTAAGGATTGGAATTATTCTTGTTAGGTTTTTGTACTTATACGGATGAAGTGGGATTTATTCCAGCACTTGTAATCCTAGTATTTTATTATTCTGGTTAGAATCCCACTTTGCAAACTACTGATGTGAAATTCTTCCTAATGTATGTCTAAAAGGCTAGACACCTCTTGCTGTGCTGGGTTCAATAACTTCCATTACTTTCCACCGACTTCCTGTTGGTTGTCACCTACAGACAGCCACCTTTAGGAGAGCAGTGTGGTGTTTATGTATAAATAAAGCAGGCTCTCTATGTATCCATTCTCTCAGGAAAGAGTGTGGTAGGCCTGCTGTTCAGTGAATTTGAACATGTGCTGTTCTGCGTGTCTAAGGAAAGGTAAGACGAAAATTAAACGAGATTCGCCTGCCCACATTACAAGCTAGCACCATACACCTGGCACAGAGTTTTCAGAGCAAAGAGATTGTGTGGGAAAGAACTGCTTGATTAGCAGAACTACAAACAGAGGAGCAGGCTCCAGCGCATAGAAAAGCAGCATATAAAAGCTTGTGGTATGATGCTGCAAAAAGAAATAGAAAAAAGGGAAAGCCAGGCAGAACAAAGAGACAGACAAAAGTTAGTGAGGTCCGTTAGAGCGCTGAGCAGCTTCTCAAACAGTGAGAATTCTGAATTATTTCAAAGTAAAATAGGAAATTAGATTGCAATGACGAAGCGTGGCAAGAGTTTAATGATGGACTAGCAAGATGATCAGAGAAAGAAACAAATTCAGCAGTCAACAAATCTGGAGCATGATTGTTAACTTTCTTCCTCATTAATGAGAAAAAAATCTCAAATTAAAAAAAATTGTTATCAATCAAAGAGAACGTTATTCACTCTAAGTAAATGTGTTGGGGAGCAGATTTCAGGTACGGCCTTGGCTCCTGCGGTCCCCGGAGCAGCAGGGCCCGCCGGGCTTCACCCAGGCTCCTGACTCTGGGGGCTGAGATCACACAAGTGTGTTGTTTTAAGTTGCTAACCTTTGTAGTAGTTGTGGAGTAACAGGAAATGAACCCAGGCATTAATGTTTAAAGCAAGACAGTCCAATCAAAGAATATTCAAAGATCATAGGACAACTGCAATACCTAGTTGAAAACTGGGGCCGTAGAGCTCTCCTACCTGCTTCTCCATGGGTGACGCCACAGCCTTGTCTGTAGTGGTGCCGGAGCCCATCTCTGGTTAAGTTGAGCCTGAAGCTTCTCTTATCTTTTTTTCTTTTTCGTATTTTTAAATCTTGTTTTGGGGAAAAATCAGTGAAATAATTGCCTAGTAATGAGAAAGTAATTTAGGAGAGACTCAAGTGTTATGTTTGTCTTTAGTAGTGTCAAAGCATATGGTTAAAAAATGCCCCATTAAAATGCCATCCATGGAAAGTCCACTCCGTAGTGAAAACTTTGAAGTTGTCCCTGAGTTCTGAGAAAGGGCAAAGAAGTGCAAGTAAGATAACTGGCACGTTAGAAAACTACAGTCCGTCAGAGCAGAAAATACACATATTAAATTGTGTCTTTTGTGGATAATTTGATTCTCTATGAAGAAAATCCTAAGGTATCCACAAAGCTATTAGAATTAGTAAAATAATTTAGTAAAATTGAAGGATGCAGAATTAATATGAAAAATCAGATTTCTATATACCAGTAATAAGCAATTTGGACAGAAAATTAGGGGAAAGAATCTACCTATGTCAGAACCAACAAGGAATAAAACACTTGGGAGTGAACTTATTTCAGGTGATTCAATATGCTTACACTGACAACAATGAAATACCGACGAGAGAAATTAGACACAGGGATATCCAGAGACTCGTGTTCATGACTTGAAAATGTCATAATGTAGTATCCGGCTACTTAGAGTGAGGTGCAGATGTAATCTATGAAATCCAAAAGCCAATTATAGAAATAGAAAATATGATGCTAAAGTTCATATGGAACTACAAAATACCACTAGGACAATATCAACTTGAGCAAAAGGAAAAAGGGTAGTAGTGTTTTGCTTCATGATTTCAACATGTCATAAAACCAAAAAATTAGAATTATGCTATTATACTGGCATACATGCAGGAATATTGACCAGAGGAACAGCGTCTCAGAAACCATCTGTAATAACTGACCTCTAACAAGGGTGCTGAACATTAGGAAAACAATAATACTTTAAATAATGTTGGGAAAACTGGATAACCACATGAAGATAAATGAAATGGGACCCTGAATTTGTATCATGTGCAAAAATAAAATAACCAGATAAATCACCTTAACATTAAGACCTAGAAATTATCCTATTACCCAGGTGACTGAGACAGAGGGATCATTGGTTTGAGGCCAACCTGACCTTCATAGTGAGACCCAAACACACACACACACACACACACACACACACACACACACACACACCTCAAATATCAGGACAGAGTAAAACTTCTGAGGAAAAACCATAGAAAAATTTCATGACACTGGCCCTGGCAGTGACCTCATATATTAATAGCACAGGCAAAGCAGCAAGCAAACTTGGAGTAGAGGAACAACATTGGAACAACTTCTACAGAACACAGGAAGCAATCGACATAGTGAAAAGGCTGCCGAAAGGTTGAAAGAAAATGTCGGCAAAATCACATATATGAGAAGTTAATTTTCACAACGTTTGATAAACCTTTAGAACTCAATAGCTAAAAGAATAGCCCAATGTGCCACAGACTTGAATTGATATTTCCCCCCAAAAAAATTTGTGTAAGCAACACGAATATTAAAAAATATTCCATATCAGTAGTCATCAGGGAAATGAAATTAAAACCATAATAAGATGCCATTTTCGGCATGATACAATGCCTATTATAACACACAAATATGCACACACGTTAGTGAGGATGTCAAGAAATCTGAGCTTGTTTTGTCTATTGATGGAAATGTAAAATATTGAATCAACTTTGGAAAACTATGAACACATTAAAAATTACAAATAGAGCCACCATATGATCTAATAGTTCATCCTGGTGTTCATATTCAAATGAATAAAAAATCTGTATCTTAAAAAGATATTTTCACTACCACACTATTTATGGTAGTGAAGATAGGGAAATAACCTAAATTCTTATCCACGTGTGAATGAATAAAAAATGCAGGGCATACATATACTGGAATGCTTTTCAGCTTTAAGCAGAAGAAAATTCTGAGTAGCGTGTGACCTTTTAGAACCTTGGAGAGTTTACGTTAACTAACACTGACACGGAAGGACGAACAGCGCGTGACTCGTCTCCATGAGGTATCTCAATGAGTCGACTCATGGGATCAGACCGTACAGCAGTGATTTGGTGGGAGTTAGAAATAAGGAGTTACTAATTTGCAGATACAGTGCTTCAAATTTGGAAGATCTGTTTAAGTTTTTTTTTTTTTTAATGCATGTGGTACAGGATCTCACTACGAAGCTTGGACTCAAAGTGATCCTGCTGTTTTCAGCCTCCCCAGTGCTGGGACTGCAGGCTTGCACCACCCCAACCCGCGCACCTGGGGGCGGGGCCAGCACAGCATGTGGTGCAGGGGAGCGAACCCCAGTCCCTGCGCCTGCCTAAGCAGGTGCTTAGTCCACTGAGCTAGCCTGCCGGCTCTGTGTTCAAGTTTTGAAGATTTCCTGTACAGCATTGTCCTTTTGTTGAATCACACAACATTACAAATTAAAATTCGTGAAAAGGGAAAATCTCACATTGTGCTTTTGCCACGAGGAACAAAGTTAAAGTTTAAGTAACATAAAAATCGGAACAAGTAGAAGAAACATAGCCAATCTGTATTGCTATTAAAATACAAACATGTAAATTAAATATTCTCTTATCTGGTTTTTGTTCCAAAGAAAGAGGCACTTTACTTTTAAATTAATTTTGGGGATCGTAATTTTAAATGAATCTAGGAATTTAAAAAACTACTTATAAGTATTTTGAAATAAAATAGAGGAAGAAATAAATAATAAGTGTAGATTGGTGTCAACTTCTTTTTATTAGTGTCATTGGTGATGTGTCTTTTCAGGCAAAATTTTCCACTTAACTACATTTTGATAAAGCAGGGAGTGAGACAGAGAGAGACAGAAACAGAGAGAAAGAGAGAGACAGAGGCAGAGAGTGAGAGAGAGACACACACACACAGAGAGACAGACAGACAGAGAAACAGAGAGAGACAGAGACAGAGAGAGACAAAAAGAGACAGAGAGACAGAGACAGAGACAGAGAGATGGAGACAGAGAGACAAAGAGAGACAGAGAGACAGAGAGACAGAGAGAGGCTGCTGTTTTGCTTTATAAGTCTGGGCAGTTTTGTGATGACATAGTGCCAGATAGTTTGATGTGTTCATTCATAAGAATAAATGTATCTTAGTAGACTGAAAAGTTGGTAGAGAAAAGAGAGCAGAAAATAGTATAAGTCAGGCAAGAGAACAGATGGTCCCATGACATCCGATGATGTCCTTTGACCCAGCCAGGATCATGTGAAGGGACTGCCCTGAATTTTCCATCACCTCCCTACTCAGATCAGAGTACACGTATTCATGCAGGGCTTATGATGCATGAGACCTATGTGGTAGCGGTTTTGATGGTGTGTGCGTGGGCATGTGTTGGGGAATCAAGATGGAATGCTAGGAGAAGCGACAATTTTTCTATTCTTTTGACTGAAAAGCAGCAATCTTTACTTTGAGTTTAGGTGACTATGATTTTGTCCCTCTTACCAAAGAAAAGTATTTACTGACTTATGAATGTACATGTTCTATGAGCAAAGGTTGCAGGGTACTTATACTACAGCAATGTCACTAGTCACTGAAAAGGACAGCTGGTCACCGTTTTCCCCTTAATGAGGCTAATGTCTGACACCCTCCACTTAAAGAAAGAGCAATTTATTTTGTCTCGGTTTCAGTTGACTTAGTGCATGTTTGGATGGCTCCAAGCTAAGCTGGCCTGGAGGAATGGCATGAGAGAAGAAAGTTACAGTTACAGACAAGTAGGGAAGGACGGAAAGAGGAGGTAGGGATGAGAATGATCTTTCTGATCATTCCCACACAGCCATCTCTTTCAACTAGGCCACACTTCCAAGCATGAGACTTCAGGGAGACCTTTGAGATTTAAACTACAGCGTGCTTCCCCAGCACCCGAAAGACTCATGCTTATCTCATCTTGTAAAGTGCTTTTAGTCCATCTTTGAGAGTTGCCAGAGGCTTGCTTGCTCTGGCTTTGTTGAATCTAAGTCTAAAGCCTCCCGCTTGAGACTCAAGAAAAAGTCTTAGCTATAAGTTCCTGAAAAATCACAGACAAAATGCAACATTTCTAGTTACAATGGCACAGCCTAAGTGTGCTCATTCCAAAAGCTAAGAAGGAGGAACAGACAAAAATTAGACAATGAAAGACTGAAACCCAGCAGAGCAAACATTAAGTCCCGTCAGTCTACATTTGGAACCCAGGATGGCTGTGGTAAACGTTGTCCTAAATTCGCAAGAACTTCCTTTCTGGTGAAACTACAAATTTTTCAACTCATTCAGGTTTGCAATTTGTTCCTGACTTTTCCTGTAGAGCTGGATAAAGCCTTCAGTAGCCATGCTACAGCCTTAATGTTGGACTGTGTTTACAAGACCCCCACAAGGCTGATGAGTCAACTGCCCTCAATCTCAGGGTCCAGTAAAGAACCTTAGGACCTGCACAAAATGAAGACATTTCTGTAAATCTGTAAATTCATGGCCCCGAGTCAGATTCCAACTGTAAGCAGCTGAGCCTGACTTTTCTGGCCTATATTTCTATCAACACTCTGGTCTTCTAAGATTCAAAACAAATGCATCATCTTAGTCTGTCACCTGTCAACTTACTCTCTTAGTCTGAGTCTTACAGCACTCTGGCATTGTGCTGGGTGCCCATACAAGCCTCTCCCAAGTCCTTCCATGAGCCAGATCGTCCTGGTGACAATGATGACAACAGTGGTTCCACTCTGCAGGCAAATTTTCTGCCTTAGTCATTTTCCCATCATTTGAGCAAAATGCTCAACAACTATAACTTAAAGGGGTGAGAGGTTTCTTTTGGTTTACAGTTACAGCAGCTTTGATGTATGGTTGGTGACAAAAAAGAAATATCACAGGAGAAGGATATGGCAGGAGGGAACTAGTTCTTATTCACTGCACAGTTTCCAGGAAGAAGGACAGAGGAGAAAAACGAGAGATGGGGAAGAACTTTCCAGGCAGTCCCTTTTACTTGATCTTCTGACATTTTTAGATCTGAACTATAGTACATTATGTCATCTCTCTGTCAGTCCCTATAAGATTTGTATGTTCTATCTAATCCCACCAACCAATAATTAAGTATATGATACTAACCCCACTATCTAACTGAGGAAAGGAAAATTCAGAAAGTTTAGGCAATTTATAAAGCAACACATTTGTAGGCTAAGAAATTTGTATAATGTTCTTAGCTATGACACAGTTTGGGATGATTCTGATAATTATATAAACTTGTTGAAAGAATAATTTTGCACATGAGAATCTAAATGAAATGAAGAGAACTGAAAATTAAAGAGCTAGGTATATCATGAAACACTAGGGGACACGGCGCAACAGATCCCTGATACACAGGTGAGATCAGAGTGAGAGTCAAACAGCTATGGTTTAACCCTGACTCTAGTCATGCCCAGCTTCTAGAAAGCTGTCTCCACCTGAGGACTTTCCTGTCAAGCAGCTCATTCAATATTTAATCCATTTTACATGGTTTATTGGTTTCTGCATTGTGACGTCTCTAAAACTGAAATTATCAGCTCATTCCTAATGGCTGAATCCAGTTGAGAATCTCCCCACTATAGCCTATTGCTCTTGAACTCTCAATGCTCCTGGAGTTCTCTAATTCAAGTGTTCTTCTCCTTTGACTTTTATAATACTTATTGCTCCAAACTTTGTTTTTCTATTGCCAAGCCCAGGCTCTCCTCATAATTTTTATCTTTTCCTTTGCTTTACATTTCCGTCTTAATGTTACCCAGGATTCTGTCTTCAGCACTTTCCTCCTCCCCGAGCACGGTACCTGCCTTGTCTTCACTGGCTACTTAATGACTGATAAAACCCACTCACCATTTGTGCTTCGACTCAAAGCTAAAGTTTCATAATCTATTTATGGATGGGTTTTAACTGAAATTCTAATGTCTTCCACACCTCACACACATTTCTGGAACTTTTTATTTCACTTTAGTATTATTCAGAAAGATATAATCAATACATTGAAATAGATACCTTGAAGGTGACTGTTTAGATTAAAAATTGTGAGATTTCTTTACAGATCACACAACATTTTAGAGTAGTAAGCAGTAACGTAAGGTAACGCAAGGATTGCTAGTAGATCTGCTCTAAAGGAGCAAGCACTGTTGCAGGCCAAAATATTAACTTAGATGCACTTTCCTCTCTGGTTTTGAACTTTAATGTTCTAATCACCAAAAATACAGTGTTTTTGAGAGATACCTTAATCACTGTGGTAGAATGCTAAGCAGGCAAGCTAGTGAGTTATTTCCAGTGTACTGCTGCATGATGTACCACACAAAAGTAGAAATTGTATCTATTTTCTTATCATTTGTCTGAGATGGGCTGGGTGGATTCCCCTTCCCTGAGTTTGGCCCGGTGAGAGTCCAAGATGTGGTTAGGTTCAGGTTTGCTCCACGTTGTCTCTTCTTGTGCTTAAACCAGGAAGCTCAGCCACTGTGGAGAGCTGCGAAGGACCGCACCTACAAGATGGCACTGGTTTCCGCCTTCCACCCCCGTGGGTGAGCGCTCTCTGCGCACAACAACTCCTTATATGGCCAGGGCTGCAGTCATGATTCGCTTCCGCATAGGCTGGACCCATGGGCGATCCCCATGTGGCGCACTGGGATTGGGCTTGGGAGTATATATTAGCCAAGGGCTGGGGGATTGGAGAGGAAGAAGCTTGCTGTAAGGGGCCTGAATAAACCACTGAAGGAAGAGCTGCGTGTTGCGTCTTCCTGGCTGGCGAGGTTGTGCGCAACAAGCCACGAAACTTAATTTCAACAACTTGCGTAGTTGAAATACTCTACAGAGCACTACAAATGTTGGGAGAGAATTAGAATTACACACTGATGTCAGAAGCTCATCAACAGGGGATTTAGCATTTGATCTCGTCTTTGGAGAAGGGTGGAATAAAATTAAACAGTCACAGGCTAAGGGAAAGGCATTCTAATTATGGATAGTAAACAGTACACTTGTTAGTTATTAGCATAAGAAATCTCTTGTGTTTGCCAAGAAATGGAACATATTTAAGTTTTGACAGAAAAAGCATGGGAACTACAATTGAAGTATACGAAAATGTCATTGTGGAGCTTTACAAACATGCAAATGGGTTCTTCTAACTTTAAGATAATTCATGTTAGAAGCATGCAGCGTATTAAATTGAAGTACACTTGATGGCAAGTTAGGTGCTTGAGGAATGAATAAGTCTTTTTCAATTTTTTTATTTAGAAAGACAAGAATTAAGTCTGTAACATAAGTATTGTTCTGTATTACAGTTTCTTTCTTTGTTTCTGATTTTTGTTTTTGCTGTTGTTTTTACTATTCAAAATGAAATAAAATAATAATAATTAAAATATTTTATTTATTTGGAACATTAGCCCTGTACCAAATAAATAAATGCTCTATGCAGCTTGTCTCAGTCCCCTCAGTGTTGGTATCACAGGTGTGTACCACCACACCCAGCATGGCACGCCCAGGGTTCAAGGCATGGCTTGAGGTAAGGGGATCAAACTCAGGTCTCTGCACTTTCCAGGCAGGTGCTTAGACTGCTGAGCTATCTCCAAGCCCAGAAATGAATGAATCTTAATGGTACATTTGGCCTGTCCTGAATCTTTCAACCACTAATTTAATTTAGGGAAATTTCACCTAAACACCCACGTTTGTCAGAATGTATCTATATTTTAATATTACAAGAACTGGCTAAACCTGAACTTCTGTTGAAAGCGTGTCCACTTCATAAGCCATCCCAAGCCCTATGCAATCCCACTCTCTCCTTTACCTTTACTTGGGTCTTATCTTCTTGCAAGTATGGATTTTTTTCTGGTAGAAAACAAATGTCATTAAAAATGGATGCATGAATAAATAACAAAAGAGGCACATCTTTCAAGAAAAACAGGGGCCAGGGAGATGGCTCAGTAGAATAAGCACTTCCCTGCAAAGGCCTGAGTTCAATTCCAGTTCCAAAAAAAAAAAAAAAAATGAAAAGCAGAAGTAAAATATTTGTGAAGATTAGTTCTGTGTTTATTTTGCAAGTGAGATATCACATTGTATTAGAAGATGGCAAGAGAAAAAAGATATTCATAGAAGGCTTTCCAGAACCCATTTTACTTTAGTTTATGCCTCTTGCTGCTGCTGAACATAATCTTCATCACAAGATACAAAAATGTTCAAAAAAATAATCATCTGAAATGGAGAATCTGAAATCCTAGCGCAAACCTCTGTGTCTCTCTGTCTCTGTCTTTCTGTCTCTCTGTCTCTGTCTCTCTGTCTCTCTGTCTTTGTCTCTCTCTCTCTTTCTTTATGAGCCTAATTCCCCCATAGAAGATATTGTGCTGTACAATTTTGAGTCTGGTTTTTTTTTGTTACCTGGGATTGAACTCATGACCTTTCACTTGCCAGGTAAGTGCTTTTCTACTGAGCTATCTCCCTGGCCCTGTTTTTTTTTTTTAAGCCTTTAGTGCAGGGTCTACAGGGTCTCACTACACAGAGCGGACTTGTAGTGATCCTCGTGTCTTCAGCCTCCCAAGCGCTGGGATATAGGTGCGCACCACCACACCCAGGCTCAATCACAGTCTCAGTATGTCCCAAGGACAGAGCCTCCCATGCAAGGTCAGGGATCTTGAGCCTATTCTAATAGGAGTAAACTTAGCCTAGGGGACCCAATGCTCACTATGACTGTCCCTGGTTTCTCGTAGCATCAATATTAGGCATGAGGAATGTGGGTTTCTGAGGAAATACACTGCACTTTGAATTTAGGCGAGTACAGAGAAATACATCAAAGAGGCCACATATTATTTTATAATCTAAGAAGTTTCAGACTCTTCAGAAGGAAAGGAAATAATACAGGCAGCATTCAAATTTTAAAAACCTTGAGAGTCTGCAGGAAACATATTTGCTGCAGTATCTCCAGAGGTGATGAAATGTAAAATGCAGTCGAGATGCCGAGGTGGGCGAGAGCTACAGGACTGTGTCACTGGGTGTGGACGAGTACAGGACCATAGATATAGCATGTCCACTTACAAGAGCAGTAGATTTGGAAAATCAGCACTTCTAACCTATGAGACATGTAGTAGCTCTTAACTGAAAACGAATTACCAACTGCCCAAAAACCTAGACTTGAGTCTGGAAAAATGCTTACGACACACAAAGTCACACAATTAATAAGTTTTAGTGAAGAATAAATAGGAGTACATTTATTACTAGTCTGCATTATACTGAATGGATCATGGAGTCAAACACATGCACCATTCAATTTTATTTATTTTTTATTTGTTAGTATTTTTTAGGGACGGGTCTACAGGGTGTTCAGGGTCTCACTACTAGATCACACTCGTAGTAATCCTGTTTACAGCCTCCCAAGAGCTGGGATTACAGGTGCGTGACACCACGCCCGGTCTCAATTGCCATCTCAGCGCTCCCGCGGGTCCGATCCCAGGCTGCCGTGCTGGCCCCGCCCCCAGGGCGCACTCAGATGATGAATGAGACTGATTCATTCATTCATTGCAGGTGTGGTGGCGTGTGCCTGTAATCCCAGCGCTTGGGAGGCTGAAAAACAGGAGGATCACTACAAGTCTTCTCTGTGTAGAGAGACCCTGTAGACCCTGTACTAACATAAAAATAAAAAAAGAAAAGGAAAAATATATTCTGTCCCCCATGGACAAGACTGAAAATATATTATACTTAAATGAAGAAAGAAAGTTTTCTGTGCACACTCTCCCGTGAGGTAACTCAACTCAGAAGGCTACAGGCTAGTTACACTCACCAGCATATACCTCCTGCGATTTCACTTACCTACATTGACTTTTATTCAGTCATACATTGTTGGATACATTCTTCTCCTTTGGAAGAAACTGCATTTAATTACAAAATTAGAAAAAGGGAGAAGTAAACCTTATCAGCATGATGTCATAAGATGTTTTAGCAGCTGGTGGTGGCATATGGAGGTCAGCCAGACGTCCCTGCTGCCAAGGACAGGGTGTGCATCCTGCTGGACTAACTTGTTTCCTGTGTGTGCCCTGTCACAGAGCAGGTCTCTACCCTCTCAGGGCATTCATACCTTTTAAAGGGTCACTGATCCAGTTTTATTCTTGTCCATTCATACTGTGAAAGCTGCGGAATGTTTGCTATATGCTTATTCGTTGTTTTTCAGAACTTTTGATAGGAATAATTCTAAGGCAAAACTAACAGCAGCTCATCTTCTCCATGTATGCAGATGATCTCCAACACACTAGAACTTCAGTATTATATTTTTTTATTAGGGTTTTATAGAAAAACAACCTCTTCCAGGAAAATTTTGGTGCCAAATAACAAAGGCTCCAACAATCTGTCATATAGTGGCAATCATACCGAGATGCCCTTTCAGTTATCCCAGTGGCACCCTCCTGTCCTGAGAGGCACTGTACAGGGTGCTTGGGAAGGACTGTAATTTATTCCACTCTGTAATTTGGGCAGGCTCTGAAAAGACTGCTAGCTCATGCTTATTTCTTGACAGATTGGACAACAAAATCTCCTACAAGTAGGATCTGGGTGACACACGCCACTATTTACCACACCCAGGTCATTAGAATCCACGCACTTGTCAATTTTCTCCCTTTAGTCATAGAAATAATTTTGATTTCATAACTAAAATGTAATTTGAAAATCAAGAACAATGTGATTAATGCAGTTTATGCTTCACTCACACAATAATATAAACCATAGATTAATAAGTACCTAGTTTATATTTCAAATATTTTAGTGTTTCATGGAGGACAGAATTTTAACAGTTGCATTTTTATGCAGGGAATGATTTCAAACAGACACTAAAATAAGAAGAAAATGGGAAGAGCTGACCACTGCTATTAAACTTGGTGAATCCAAAAGGATTCTCCACCTTCATCCATTAGTGTAGCTAAGTAACTGGCAGGTGTGGAGAAGAAGAAGGAATAAACAGAAATGAAGCAGATGGTGTTGTTGCTCTCTTCATTATAGCGAACATTAACTGAAATAGAAATAAGCTCAATGATAATAGCAACATATTTTTCACTTAAGAAGTAATTGAAACAATAAACATAACCATTGTTAGAGATTTTCACCTTTTATTGGTTTAGGGTATCACTGAAATATTTTATGCCTAACTCTTACTATGCACCGGGGAGAATATAATTTTCAAAATGCCATATTTAATTCTGTAAGATGTCTTCAGGCGTTAAAGGACTGATAGTCTCACAAATCTTCGTTAATAATGACAATTTATCAAGAAAGAGGCATATTTTCAAGAGATGAATAGCTATAAATGGTTATCATTTTAATTTCCAAATACCTAAGGCAAAATAACATTGGTAGATGTGGTAAAATTTGGGAGATAAACTAGTTTGGGTGAGAGCAAGCGGGTATGGGGGCAGACCCTAGATGCGTTTTTGTTCCATTGATGCTTTGAAGTGGTGTGGCACCCGGTGAGCAGGAGCCTAGAAACAGGTGAAGAGCTAGGGGGAAAGGTGGGCCTGCTTGCACTGTGCCTTGTCTCCAGCTTGGGCTCTGCTGGGCTGGCACACACGTCTGGGGAGTTTCAAGAAGAGGTGTTTTGCAGTGTGTGTGTGTGGGGTGACTGCAGCAGTGGGTGGGTAGTGTGACATAATGAGATTTATGTCACCTAGAGTCAAGAGAATTGCTCAGAGTTCCTGTCCAACACTATTTGAAATTGAATAAATCCTGTGATCACCAACTCCCCTGATATTAAAGTAGAAATACTAAAACCTAGTAATCTTCGCTTGAAAATGATTTAGATAAAGCGTGATAGAGGTGATGGCCATTCGTCAAATTATAAATGCTGTTTATCTGATTATTATTATTATTATTATTGATAATTGTGAATCAGAAATTCACAGTGGCTAATTTTGCATGCTTCCCTAAGTGATGAATGGAAGCAATTATGGAAGATGGATATTTTTAAGCTCAAGAGACGTCAAAAGGATCTAAAATGCCTGGGAAGAACTGGCATGATATGAAGCTGTGACAGTGACGGTTGACCAGATGTCTTGCACCAAGCTAAGATTCCTGAATTATTCTGACAAGGTAAATAGATAGTGAGGAGAAAGAAATGATTAACAGCCCCTGCCAGTTATACGAAAGTATGGCTCTTCAGGAAAGGAACCAGTCTGAAGGTGAGAACAGAAGACTGGGTGGGAGACACTGGGGCTTTGAATTAAAAGTAAATTTGCATTTATAATTGCAGTCATTGAGTGAAAGGTGAAACTCAAAAGCAGGAGAAGAAAGATAGGTTTGGTATCTGAGTAGAAGCTTGTGTCAGTTGCTCATGTCAAAAGAGATGAGGAAAAACAGGTTTAAGAGAGAAAGCAATCTTTACTTTGACATTTGGAATTAAGCAATGTTGGTATGAGAGCTACACAGATACATTTAGCAGGATACAGTATGGATGACACGAGAGCCTAATGTGTCATCCTGTCATGAAAGGATTTTGGGTTAGGTAGAGCAGGGAGATCTTGGCTAACAAAGTTAATGCAGAAATATAGACAAAAAGAATGATTGGTTAAAGTGAAGGTTCCTGCTAATTAAACTTATTGTGCCCAGAACACAGATAGTATTTAGTGAACTTATGTTGACTACGTTAGAGAAAATTTAAAATAAGGAAAATAGCTGTGTAAGGTCAGAAAAAGATACTAAGGGTGGTCAGCAGAGAAATAGGAATGAAGTAGAAGAATATTGAAGAAGTGAACAAAGAGTCCTTAGAGGTCAAAAGCTACAAATATAAAGGGAACTGAGTACAAGCTAAAATGAAAACAAAGAAAGGATAAAATTAAAGGAAGAGAGTCAGGAGTTCTGACGTGTTGCTTTCTCTCTCCATGTTGCCGTGTGGGGGATCCATCGGTGCCTTAGCAAGTAGAGCGTTGTGGTTGGATGTAGTCGGAATGTGTGCTCAGAACGCTTCTGCTGACAGCTTTGGCCCAGGGGTGGCAGAACCGAGCAGTGGTGGGTACCGTAAGAGCGAGCTCATTAGGTTGTGGGTGCACAGCCCTCAGAACATGGTAACGCCAGTGGCTCCTCTGAGAGGACTAGATCTGCTGAGAACGAGGCCTTGGAAAGCAAGTCGGGTGTCTCAGGTTCTGCCCTGGCTTCCTGGTTTGCTGAGTGGTGGGTCTCTTGTGCATGCCTGTCCAGCACACCATTGGCCCTGTTGGCGTAGCAAGCGGACTCTTAACAGAGCCAGGCAGGAGCCAGAACCATGTGTTTGAACCTCCCAAACTTTCAGGTCCATAGACCTCTTCTCTTTATGTGTTAACTGATGGTGTTTTGTTTGTTTTATTTTGCTATAGCTACACAAAGCAGAACGTTACAAGATTGATTGGCTCTGTTTTGAAGTTGGCATGCATATTCAATGTCCTGATGACTGTCGCTGAGAAGGTTCTCCATTGCTTGTAGAAAGCCTTTAAGGAAACAAAAGGAGTATGTTGAAAGAAGCGGAACCTCCTCTCCCTGGCACACAGCCTCACATCTAGTAGAGCCTGAAGCCACCTACACTCCTGGCATGGAAGCTGCTCTTTTTATGTGAGCTTATGTGAGATGTGGTCTCTGTGGCTTGTGATGAAAACCAGATTAAGCATGGTGCCTGAAATTGGACTTTGATATGTTCTGTCCCCAAACCACCTAATTACTCAAATCGGAAGCCTCAGAATCGTTCCTCTCGCTTTTTTGTTTTATGTCTTCTGAATTCTATGACCTTAGTATGTTTCAAGTCACTTCACTTCCTGTGCTCACAGCTCCACCCTGAGTTGGCCTTAAATTCTCATCTGCCTCTGTGATAACACAATCAGGCCTGAACAGTATTGCCTGTGGCATGTTTCCCTTCTACCACTTTTTACAGAGCAGCTCGTTACGTTCTTTGAAACCCAAATGACTGTTCTCCTCGATCTGCTTGAGAACGTTCGGTGGCTTCCTCTTGTGCTTACCTTGTTCGGCTGCTTCCTGGCCTTGTCCTGATCTTGTCCTTTGCTCGCTTCACTTCAAACTTACTGAAATCCTAATTTAGATCCTTCCTGCTTTTCCTCGTATTGTGGTTGCTTTTTCTTTCACATAGTAGTTCTCATCCATTAAGTCTTAGCTTTGTAAACAGAAAAATTATTAGCACATATCTGGAGTAATACTGATTACAATGGTGTGTGCCCGTAACACACCTTAATTCCTTTTCTAATATCATTGTAATGCAAAACAGATTTTATCTCTTAACACTTTAATACCTCATTCATCTATTAGTTGATTTACTCTAATTCATAATTATTTTGTTGGCACTAGGTGCTACATTTTGTTTTTTCTCCTCTACTTTTCCTTGTGTATATTTTCTCCACAGAATTATAATCTTTATAAAGAAGGAACCATATCTCCTGCACTTACTTCTGTACATCCAGTGTTTTGAAGACATAAATGAAAATAAAAATATATTTGGCTAATTAACGGGTTTCATTAAGTTATTCATTTTTGTTTGGACACACTGCATGCATGTATGGAGAAAAGTAAAGCCTATTCTTAACATATTGAGCACTAGATCCAAAGGACTCAACCACTATTTTGTACACTTGAAGAATAAGGTTATGAGCATTTTACAAAATTTCTGTTGTTTTCAGTTACTACTTCAGTTATGTATGCTTGTATCAGAAACTAAGTAATTTTAAAAATTAAGACAAAAAGCAAATAAGTGTTTCCTTTTTTGCGAGCGTGTGAGCTTAAAAAATTCTACATAAGACTGGTCCCACATTCAATTTCGTGTTATTTCATCAAGCGAAGAAAAACAAAGGGGCACCTCGGCTCCTAAACACTTTCATTTGCAAACACTGTGGTGTGCAAAGAGAAGAAGTTGCCGAAGTTTTGCTTTCGCCTGCATCGTCTGCAACAGGTGGCAGACAGGGCCGTGTTCACCACCACTCCAGACGCATACAGACACTGACATTTTCTCCAGAATCATGGAACTACTTCCGTTCAATATCTGAGGTACCACTGTTATTTATTTGATTTGAAAGCAACGTTGACTGTCCCAGAATTGGAAATACAAGCCCACGGGCGGCCAAATAGCTCAGCGGATTAAAGCGCCTGTAAGCAGGCGCAGGCGCTGAGGGTTGGACGCCCAGGCCTGCCATGCTGCCTTGCCCCGGCGCGTGCTGAGACTGCGCCTGAGGTGGCTGGTGGCGCGCGCCTGCAATCCCAGCACTTGCGAGGCTGTAAGGGGAGAATCACTAGGAGTCCGATCCATCAGTGAGACCCTGAACACCATGGTAGACCCTTCCCTAAAATGCAGAAGAAAAAGAAAGAAATACAAGCCCAGCAAGAATAATAAAAATAGAAAAAGGCTAAAAGCTAAATCTTTTTCTGTTAAATCATAAAAATTGTTTTCCACTGACCTACACAACGCTTTGTAATTCATCTGTGCCTCTTAACAAGTTTTTAAGTTTTAAATGCTGTGTTGTGTTAGGGAAATAAAAAGTGAGTGTGACACAAAAATGAATAGGGCTGGGTTATAGCTCACCCACACAAGTTCCTGCCTGGCAAGCACATGGTCCTGAGTTCAATTCCCAGTAGCGAATACATAGATAAGTAATACATACATTTTTATTTATTGAAATAATAATTTATTCCTTGGAGCTTACATATCCAGTTATGAAGGCTGAGCAGCCCCAGGATCTGCTGCTTGGGGAGTGCACACGCAGGAGATCCGATGTGGCAAGCACTCTGGACCTGCAGCTCCGAGCCACGAAGCCCTCAACGCAAATCCTCCTGTGGATAAACACATAGCAAGGGCCAGCCAGCCAGCCCAGCGGACTAGAGGCAGAGCGCAGCGGCTGGGGTTTGATCCCCTGGCCTGCCGTGCCAGCCCTGCCTCCAGGGCGCCCTGAGCCTGCAACTGAGACTGGGCGTGGTGGCGTGCACCTGTAATCCCAGCGCTTGGGAGGCTGAAAACAGGAGGATCACTATGAGTCTGATCTGTGTAGTGAGACTCTGTAGACCCTGTACTAAATACAGTGAAAAAATAAAAAATAAAAAACCAAAAACCAAAAACCAGCTAGAGTGGAGGCGTCCTAGCTAAGCAGTGTGGCAACAGGAGGAGAACTTCTCCTTCTTTCATTTGGCTTTGTGTCCTCGCAGTTGACTGAGGGTGAGGAGCCGCGTTCAGGAGGCCTGTCTGCTCGTGTGCGGAGGTCCTTGTACAGGCGTTCTGGAGCCATGTTTAATCCAGTAATCATTATCATACACACACCGAAGCTCTCACGCTCGTAGAAGATGTAAATCTACGAGCTAACGGAGCTTCACACAGCTCCAGATTTCCTCATTACTTCTCTCTGTCACTTCTCTCTCACTGAGGCACCTTCCCAAGCATACGTGTCACTCATCTCTCTTAGTAACTCCACTGAGAGAAACGGAAGACCCAATACTATTATGGACCTCTGAACTCTTTTAGAATATTTTGCTGAGTTTACACACCTATAATATTTAAATGATGGAACTTAACCAAAAAAAGGGGATACAGATGAATGTCCATTTGGTATCTGTGAATTCAAAGTGGTTAGGATAGATATATAGTTACATTCTCTTAATGAATAGAGGGATTTGTTCTAATAGTGTTTGTAAATAGGATATCATGTCTGCATCTTGTACAGCAATTAACCACTAGGAAGAATGTATGCAATGTGTTAATTATTGAAACTGTCCTACCAATTTGGTTTGAAACTGTCTCAATGCTATTTGTTTCTCAATAAAATTATGGGAAAAAAAGAATTCACATACAAAAAAATACCTCCACTGAGTCTGATTGTTTAATGACTATCTAACTGTATTCAGAAATTACAATAGGTGTTCAGAACATAAAGCAAGTTAGGAGTAGTGTTTGCATTTGAGTAATTTATCATGAATTACAGAGACACTGCGAAGCAAAACAGATGAACCATGAAAATGTTAATTTGTGGAATTCAAATTAATGGGATCAAGGTAGGCCGCTATAGGCGATGAGGGACATCTTCGGAAAGACAACTAAGATTGGCTAAATCAGGGAGCACGGCAGATAAATGGTATCCTGTGAGGCAAGAGCGCTTGGAAGGCTCTGAGGGAGCTCACCCCCGAAAATACACGGGAAGTGAGCTGCTGACCAGAGCAGGAGAGGTGTGTCCCTCCGCTCTCGAGCAAAATTAAAATAGTGTCCTTGCCTCAGGTGGGAAAACACTACTGTAATGAATAAGTGATGGTAGTCATAGATTTTCTGTTTGAGTAAACGAGGATGAATTACTGAATAAGCAGCCTGCCTATAGAAAAGGTCTGGCTTCCTATCGCATATCGCGCATGCAGAGACGCGAGCATTTGCATAGAAATGAACTGATTTGAGAAAGGGCAGAAAAGGGGACACACGGAGAGAGGGAGGGAGCTGGCGAAACGTGCAGCAGGAAGCACGCCTCTGGACCCTGCTCCACTTAGGCGTGCAGTGTCTGGCAATTTAAGGCACGCGGTGACCTCACGTGTACGTTATTTTAGGTAAGAGGGAGAAAATATGATTCGAAAAGAGGCGTAACGACTGCTTTGTATCTATAAATCATTCATCACCTGAAGTTCTATTACAAAAGTTATATGCTTTGGCATTTGAACATAAGTGGACTATACCTACGAATATTTTAGGAGGCTTAAAGCATATCCTAGAAATGGTCATTTCTGTAGAACTTGAGAGGCTTTTGCATATGTCTAATAACTTATTTTTTTAATTTTGAAATTTCCAATAAAATATTTTATTTATTTTTATGTACATGGTCTTGCTGCTCCGCTAGAATTGTAGTGATCCTCCTGTCTCAGCCTCCCCAGCTCTGGGATTACGGACGTGTACTAACATACACGGTCTAGGTGGCTGGTTTAGCATGCCCTGGGACAGGGCCAGCATGGTATGTGGTGCTGAGGATCGAATCCTGGTCTGGGTGCTTGCCTAAGCAGGCTCTTAGTCTGCTGAGCTATTTAGCCAGGCTTAATAAAATATTTTAAAGGACACTTCTTTCCACATAGCATATCTATAGAATACAGTAATGCTACGTGGTGTTAAGGAGTTGCATTTTTCACGAGCAGCTGTTCTCGGCCTCACTTCCCTTCTACTTTTTAATCCCTAAATATATACATATTTTTATTTTACCTCCAAGAAAATATTAAGTTTTAATAAATTGATGAATAAAACTGAGTTAAATTAGGAATGCTAGAATAAAACAATTAGACATTTTATTACTAAAAATCTTTTGATTGCACGGCAGATAATGTTTATTGTAAATCTTTAGAGAAAGTAGTCATGTGTATAAAAGTACTTTCCAGACAGCTAGACTTCAGAACTACTTTTGAAAAATTCTTAGAGATCTAATATCTTGGTGACTATAGAGTTAAATCTGTTACACTAAGAAAAAAGCCAGCCATAAGCTAGATTTGAAAAGTATCAGTTAGACAGATTAAACTCTACTCTATGAAATGTGGAGATGTAAACATAGTACATAGATGTATTCTTAAGAAGTGCGATAGGGGTTCCCTCTTATTAGCTCTTAGATATTTTTAAAGTCTGTAGGGCCAGTGTTACATAACCATGACAGCGAGTCAGGCTCTGGGATGAGAAACTCTCAAATTCCAACTAAAAATTCAAGATTTTGAAGTTAGGCAAGTTACTTGGTTTTCCTAGTTCTGATTATCGTATCTCTAAAATGCAGCTGATGACAATTTCTTGTAAGAAATATAAACGCTAAATGCTTAAAGAACATTAGAGAAGGCCAGTCAAATAGCTCAGTGGATTAAAGCACCTGCAAGGAGGCACGGGGGCCAGGGGTTTGATACCTGGGGCGAGCTAAGACGGTAGATGAGACCGGGCATGGTGGCACACCCCTGTAATCCCAGCTCTTGGGAGGCTGTAAACAGGTGGGTCACTACGAGTCTAATCTAGTAATGAGAACCTGAACACCCTGTAGATACTTCCCTAACATACTAAAAAAAAAAAAAAAAAAAAAAAAAAAAAAGAATGTTAGAGAATCGTGCACAGCAACTAGAAAAAAATTATATCCTATTATTTTTATTTGTATTTAAGGAAGTATACATTTTATTTATTATTTATATATTTGCTTAGTGTATTTGGTATAGGGTCTCACTATGCAGCTTGGACTCCTAGTGATCCTCCTATTTTCAGCCTCCCCAGTGCTGGGATTATGAGCGTGGGTCACCACGTCCAGCCTCAGTGGCTAGCTCAGCATGCCCTGGGGTGAGATTGGCACAGCATATGATGCTGGGGATCAAACCTTTTCCCTGCACTTGCCAAGCAGGCACTTAGTCTGCTGAGCTATCTCACTGGCCTGGAAGTATAAACTTGAACTTAATTATTAACATTTAGAAAGTGTCCAGGAAAACAAAAGTGAATCTGAAAGATTGCAATGACAGTCTGAAATTACTGTGGAAGCCCTGTGTAGCATATTTTACTACATTGTGAAATTCAGAAAGCATCCATGGGGTGAAGGTGAATAATTTACGCAGTTAAAATAAAGCCACGAAATGAAAACGAGTCACCTGCAGGGCAATTTCAAAGCATAGAACTTTCGTCCAGTGGAACTAAAATGAAGTCCAATATGCAAAATCCACCCATAGAAACGTGTCATTCCATTTACATAAAATCATTTCTAATTTCTTACTAGGTCTTACTAGTGACACTCTTTTGTGATTCATGGCAAAGTTACCACACATTCAGCTTATCAGTAAGCATATAGAAATGACTTTATTGAAATATAAAAGGCGTCAAGGTAAGTAAATACCCACGTATCTGCTCTGAACTTAGATGTACGTGCAGTATTGGTTACTGTACTCTAATAATTATAAATTTACTTTGCACATGTGTTATCTAAATTTAGATTTAGGTGAGTGTATGTATAATATTAAATATTCTAATTGGATCTTAGAAGCTTATCAAATTAAATAGGTATCTGTTTTAGAAACTAAATGAAATCCTTTATTCATTTGTCATTTTTAATTGCTCATTAGCATGTTGGAAGTGGTAAAGCCCAGCGATGCCGTCATGTTGTCTCAGCAAATGCAGCACTCAGTTATAGAAAGGAAAGGAAAGCAAGCTTCAGTGGCAGAAACTGCAGAGCTGGCGCAAGTCACTGCTGTTCTACTGTGCTGACCAGACTGTCCTTCTATGCTAACAATGTGTGTGTTCTTACCTTTTGTGTTGTAGTAGTTGCTTTTCTCTCTTTGCTTAGAAAAAACACCCAGCGAAGGAAAAAAAAACCCTGCTTAGGGAAGGGAAGGGTTATTTAGCTCACAGTTTGTGGATGTTTCAGTCCATAGTCTGCTGGCTCCCAGGAAGGGCGACACACGGCAGAGGGCAGCAGTCCACGGGGGCAGGAGACAGCACAGGCCTCAAGAGCAAGGAACAGGGCAGAGCAAGCCTCTTCTTCTTTGACGTTGCACGCGGGCTACCCACCACACTGCCTGCCTGCCCTCCGCTTGCACAGGCTCAGGGTGTTTACAGAGCAAGGATCCTACCGAGGCGCTTCATCGGCTAAGTTAACTTGATGCACTGCAGCATACGTTGTTGTCTTACAGGCGCAGCATGTAGTTCTTCCTCAGACACAGTGGCATCCCTGGTGCACGTATGATAGTATCCCGACATGCTTATTTTTATGTTTTCAACCACAGCACTTATTCTCTGTGTTTCAGAAATAACCTTATGCGAAGGAAGCTATGATTGGTGGCTTATTACAACAGAACCGCGGTACACTTTTCAAAACTAGTAGTCAGTACATTGCCCAAAATTTTATTAAAAACCTACTTTGTGCCAATTACTCTCCCAGAATCAAGTTCTTCAGGGAGAAGCAAAATAGCTATGACTATTACCTCATGGAACAATCTTGGAATTCAGTCACTAGGCTAACACATAGTGAAAAATCACTTCAGAAGGCACCTTGGAGTTGTTAGACACTCAGTGAGACTACAATTTGGTCTTGCTATATATTTTGAAGGGTTGTGATTATTGCAATAATGATATAAGAGAAATATGTCCACTGCCTTAGACAATAAAAATGTGTAAATGCAACACTACACATAAAGTTAAAACTATTTGCATAAGAAATAAATGATGAAAGCTAGCCTGTATTCATTGATTGGAGTATTTGACCAAATTCTGCCCGAAGAGGTGAGCCTTTTACTCAATCAAGTGCACTTCAGCAATACAGCTGTTTGAGAAACATGCTGCAGCCCATTTCACCTAGAGATCTCATACATTTTTCAACAAAAGGAAAACTGTGGACTAAAATAAGTTACAAGATCCACCTCCTGGAGAGGTTGGATGCACGAGCTTGTCTTTCAGTACCTTCCTCTACTTCACCACGTAAATTAACATTGGGACCGTATTGTCTGTCTTCCTAAATGGTGTCTGAACATTTTGTTCTTCCTTCATCCTTTTCCTTTCATGCCCACTGCATTTCCCTCCACGTGGGAACCTACTGCTGTAGCTTGAATGATTCATTTCAATGTTTAATGCTTACAATAACTATGGAGAGGTGGATTTCCCAGCACGGTGTCAAGAGCTGACTGCATCATGTGGGCTTTGCTTTCATGCAGGTATTTATCTCTAAAATAGGGTTTGTTTGGGCTCAAACAAGGATTTTGGGGCATAGATGTCCCCCTAAATGCTCATGTGCTCATTGGTGGGGTTTTGGTGAGATGGTGGACTATGGGTGTGTGCCGCTGGGTTAGGGTCTGTGATGCTAGAATTAACTAAATGGGTTTATGTTAGTTCTGGGTGTGGAGGATGGAAGCTCAGCCTTGGGTGTGGGTGGGACCATTAAGTAGATTGATAACACGGATGGACTATGAAGACCCAGAAAGAAGGCAGGGTGAAGGCTTTCTCCCGCCCGCCTGGATCCACTGAAGCATCACTCACAATGCACCTTCCGTCTGTCTGATGTCAGCTTACATGCTTTGGACATAGCCACTGAAACAAAGTTAAATAAAATAAAGATGAGCCAAGACCACGGCACGTGTCTGCTGTCCTTGTGCTTGGGAGACCGAGCTAAGAGGATCACCATGAGTTTCAGGCATGCCTGGGCTACATATGGAGTTAAAAATCATTCTTAACTAAACAGTAAGACTTTGTCACCAAAAACAGAAAAATAAAAATAATCAAAGAGTTTTGTTCTCTTGATATCTGCAATCTAATAGACAAAATTCAATACATAACTAATGCAATCCATGAGAGCTTATGCAAAAACCATTATGTGAATCCACTGACTGTGGCACATCAATATAATTTGGTTTCAGTTTATTTAATTCAATTAATTAATTAATTTATTTTTTAATGTATTTGGTACATCAAACCTATCTAAACAGGATCAGTCTTATACATTCATTAGCAAAAAGATATAAAACCCTTTCTAAATTTCAAAATCTCTACTCTGTTAGGAATTTTCACACAAAATTAGTAGATTAGGCTTTACTATTTACTTCCTATAAGCTTGATCTGCTTGAGAATCTCTTTAAGTTTTAAAAATTTGGATAAGTCCGATTTTCTAGTTTTGTTTTCCAGTTTTAAACAAAAGTGAAGAGTACTTTTTGTTATTGATCACAGCCAAGTCTAATATAGAAAAGTTTTGCTATTTAGTTGTATATGTAATGTCAATCTTGGACTGAGAGTTTATGACATATAACGAAAAGGATGTTTAAAAATTTCTATTTATCATTCAAGAAATTATAGACTAAAATATTTCCTTATCCTTTGAAATTCGTATTTTAGAGCCCCAATTCCCAACATGACAGCATTTGCAGATAAAGCTTTCCAAGAAAACAATTCAGTTAAATATATCTATAGGGTTGGGCCCATTCCAGTAGGGCTCTTGCCCTTATAGGGAGTGGGAACTCCAGGAGGAGGAAGAAGCCCTGTGAAGTCTCAGTGTGGTGGGCAGCCTGCTGCAAGCCAGCCAGGAAGGCCTCAGCAGAAATCATCCCACACACAGTGCTGATTTGGATTTCTAAATTCCAGAACAGTGAGAAAGTGCATTTTTGTTGTGTAGCTCTCCCATGTTGGAGCCCAGATTCTGGAAGAAGGATTTGACCTTGCAGAAGGAGCAACCTCCTAAGGAAGTGGAATGTGGCAGTGTGCACAGCCTCCTTGACTCAGGCAAAGGGCCCACCTGCAGACTCAGCGTTCCAGAACGTGCAGTCCCATTTATCAGCTTGGACTTGGCGGTCTAGTCTGCCCCAGAAAAACAGGAAGACTTAAGATTCACCAGGACAAAGGTTGGGCACATGATCAGGACTTTCTGTTTCTCGGCTTGAGGCCAAATAAACTCCTTGCTGTGCTGGCTGTCCAGGCCTGACACTGGCTTTCTTTTCATTTGGTCCTCCCTGGACTCTGGTCCCCTCTGTGAGGGTTGGACCCCTGCAGTACAGCTTGTGGTGCTTTGTTACGACTGTGTAGGCAGACTGACGTAAAACTGAAAAATTGTATCATAATCAGTCTAGTTTAATCCTGACAAAAGGGTCAAGAAAACACTTGAAGGAGGTATTATCTTTGAGTTCCTATTGGAAAAACAAAGACACAGAAACATGATATGAGCCAGGTACATGCCAGGCTTCTTATTAGTACAGCTATACTGCTTTTTAAATCTTTTTATTCTCTTGGGATGTTTCTTTACTATTTGTTTTGTACTTTTGGATGTGTTGATACAAATGTTCTCCTCCGGAGTTAGTTTGATGATTTATGGTTTTGACATTTAAAATCAAATTGTCAAAAATACCAAAGTTGCACTTTCTTATCTAGTGACTATTTGTTTCATTCATTCAAGAAATATTTAATAAATTCTTATGAGGTACCAGGCCAGTTACTGGAAGTATAGACTAAGGATCGACTATCATGCCCAGTTTTTATACTCCCCTGGAGACCACAGACTACGAACAGACGAGTCTTCTTACTATACGTGCTGCCAAGCACATAGAAGTGCATGTTCAGCCAGGGAGTCTATGGCTAGAGGTAGGTATGCTTACAAATGGCACTGGAAAGCCTGGATGGGAAGAAGGTGTTTGATCAGAGAGCATGTGATCACACCATTTGCCTTTGTTGAACAAAGCAAGAAAAAAGGGGAAAATGCGGGCAACTGCATTTTCAGTTGAAGCAACAAGGCTGCATTCCTTAGACATTTTGTGCTTTTCTGACCCTTGCATAAAAAGTTTTAAAAGTTCAGATATCCAGATGTAGTGTCTGATAAGTAAGACTGAAGCGCTGGGGAGTAAAGCTTAGGTGTACGGCTACTTACAATACTAGGCAAAGTTGGAAATCAGTAGATTACATACCAAAGAGCCCGCTTTGCTCCATAAACTGAAAGGTCAATGGAGCTAATGTGGAGAAAGAATGAGAGGGTAGGGCAAGGAGAACAAAAGGAAATAGAGGTTGTCGTGAATTCTCTCT
>NW_004524660.1:7653547-7670313 GCF_000260255.1 Octodon degus | reverse complement strand
TTTTTTTGGCGGAACCAGGGATTGAACTCAGGCCCTTGAGCTTGCCAGGCAAGTGCTTATTCTAATGAGCCATCTCCCCGGCCCCTGTATTTTACTCTGAATTGAGATAAAAAGATGCTGCAAGTTTTGTGTGGGAGGTGTGATGTAATCCTGTTTGCACAAGATAACTCAGTGTAGGGGAGAATGGACTGGCAGAGTATGCCAAAGGTGGAAAATAGGAAACGTATTTGGGCACTATCCCAAAAATTATCATGAGGACATAATATAGTAGGAGAATTCAAATGAAATCCATTTTAATGAGATCATTTTCTTTTGTGAAGTTGTGCTTTCTTTTATGATATTGTTAGAGTAAGTTTTTCAACATTTATGGATGGGTTTGCTTAGGCTAAAATAATAATAATAATAAAATAACCCCCCTCAACACCTGCTGGCTTAAACCCCAGAAATTTCTTTTAGCAGTTTGGAGGCTAGAATTTCAAGTTCAATCATTTTTTTTTTTTTTTTTTTTTTAATCTTTCTCCTTTTCTTGTAGATGGCCACTTTCATTGTATCTTCCAAAAGCATTTCCTGTGTGGTAGCACATCTTTGATGTGTGTGTGTGTGTGTGTGTGTGTGTGTGTGTGCCCTCGTCTCCTCTCCATGTTAAGGGCACCAGCCAGATTGCATTAGAGCATCCCCAACAGCCTTACTTTAGCTTACTCACTGATTTTTAAGAACCCTATTTCCAAATACAGTCCCATTTAGGGAACTCAAGGGATGAATTTGGAGCAGACACATTTCTATCTTCAGCATTCCACACTTGCTCTTAGCCAAAAGGCTGAGAAGTGATTCAGCCTCCGATATTCTGTGTTCTGAAGTTGTGCCACTGTTTCACACAATTATCGCTTAAAGACTCATTTGACTTTATGGTGCGATTTTTGTTATATTTTCATCACTATTTATTCTATTACACATGCCTTTCTTTTTCTAAAACTCATTTAGAGAGATGTTGGAGCTTCTGGATTTATTTATAGAAAACCAGAAACTATAGAGATTAGAGAGCCTGAACACAGGCATGAAGCAATCTAGAATGTCAACCACTACTCCAGCAGAGAGGGTTTCTCTCTTCTGACAAAGGTGGCCTATCTTCCTTGGATGCTTGCCACAGCCTCTGTACACGGAGGTCTCTAGAGTGTAAAGAGCACCTCACAAACCCAGAGGTCCAAAAGCTATGTGAGCAAGGCAGTGATTTGGGGCAGACACAGGGACACAAAAACTGGGAGTGGCTGAAGTGAATGCGACCTTCATGGACACTACTGGAGACCAAGAATGCCCAGTAGGAAATACTGGCGTAATACTCAGTATTCATGCACGAGAGGTGAATAATACACAATAAAAAATACATAAAAAAGAAGTGAATATAGAAACAAAATAGGACTTAGTAGTGACTCAATATCCCTTCTCCGTTTCTGATAAATCCCAAAATTGCACACCTGAGAAAGAAATTACTCAGTCAAAAATGTAGAGGAATGTATCTGTACTGCTATGTCTTTATTAACTTTTAGGAGTTCAAGGTGTTTTTTTATTATTATAGTGAATGGTCTACAGGGTGTTCAGGGGCTCACTACTAGATCGGACTTGTAGTGATCTGCCTGTTCCCAGGCTCCTAAGAGCTGGGATTACAGATGCGCGCCAGTCTCAATTGCTGTCTCAGCATGCCCAGAGGTCGGGGCTGACACGGCAGGCCTGGGGATCGATCCCCCGGCCCCTGTGCCTTCTTCCAGGTGCTTTAATCTGCTGAGCTATTTGTCTGGTCTAGTTTAAGTTTTTAAACTTCTTTTTTTTTTTTTTTTTTTGGCATAACTGGGGATTGAACTCATTCCCTTGCGCTTGCCAGGTAAACACTTATTCTACTGAACTATCTCCTCAGGCCCCTAAACTTCTTTTTCTATTTTTCTTTTTTAGGTTTCTTCTCTTCTTTCTCTTTTAACTTTTTTCTTCTTTTTTATTTCTTGTTACTTTTATCAAATTTGTAATTTTTTCTTTAGTCCCGAGTAGGATCATTTCATTCATTTTTTTCCTCCTTCTCATGTTACTTTCCTTTATTTTTCAAGCTTAACTTTCTGTTTTACCATTTCCCATGAAATGAATTGTTATAGGTATTACTGTTAAACTTAATTAAACTTTAGATATTTAGTTGAATTTATCAGATTTCTCCAGAATTTTTTCTGTCGTCAATAATGTCATAGATGTTGCATTTAGTAGAAATTTACTGTACATCATTATTTAATTTGTTTTTATATCTGTTTTAGTACTGAAGACAATGTTTTCTATTGCAAAAGGTGGTAGAATAGCTTTCATTGCTTTTGTGGTTTGTCAAAATCCATTTTGTCCTTGAATCTATTGTTGCTAAATTTGTTGTTATTGCCCTGGTAGCATATGCGTTGCCTCTAATTGGTTTTTACTGAATGCTATTATCCGGTTTGTCCCTGTGCATCAGAAAAGCAGTTCCTTTCTGGAAAATTTAGTGTTAGGCCAGTGACACTCTACTCCTCTCCTTGCAAGTTAATGCAGACAGCCGATTCTCAGGATAAGGGTGAAAGCCTGTGATCAGCCAGGCCCAGGGCACACCACTGCAAAGCAGACACCGGCAAGACACCCTTCCTAGAAACAATGAACGATTTTCCAGTCTAATTAATGCACACCCCTCAGCATGGTCACACACACACACACACACACACACACACACACACACACACACACACATCATGAGAAAACAACTTTTAAAATCTCTCAACTCCCAAAAAGACCAACCATGGAACATCAGTGAGGAGAAAATCAAAAGCCCAGCAGCTAAATTATTCAAAATGATGACAGAAGAGACAAAAAACAAATTAGGGGCTTGGCAGGATCAAATGATTCAAGTAAGCAGATATTCATCAATAAGCCTACAGCAGACACCAATAAAAAGCTAGCCGAGCCAAGCAAAATGATGAATGACCAATTTAAGAAAGAACTATGGTCTATGAGAAGGTTCCATTAGATACCCAGTGTGCCACACCAGCTGGCCCCCAGGGCGTGCTGAGAGGGAGACTGAGACTGGGCCTGGTGGTGCACGCCTGCAATCCTAGTGTGTGGGAGGCTGAAAACAGGAGGATGTTTTCATGGAAGCAAAAATTTCCACTTCAAGTTTGAGCCAGACAAGTGCCTCTGCGTGAGAGCACGTCAGAATCAGAAGACAGGGCTGATGCAGAGAACCATGCGCTCAGTGATACATTAAAAGCAGCAGAGGAACGTAGAAGCTCATTCCAGCAACCCCAGACGACACAAAGACTAATTGTAAATTAACCGGAATTAGCAAAAGTGAGAATGTATCATAAGTGGCATAAAGAAAGAGCAAAAACTTTCCCAGTATGAAGAAAAACTTGACAAACAAGTGGTCATGCATAAAGCAAATAGCCACGATTATACAAAGGAATTTTTCCTGGCACACACAGTCGCAGTTCTAGAAGCTCAGTGCAATTGCAGAATCTTAAGCACTGTGAGAGAAAACCTAACAGATCACTTACAAGTGTACACCCAGGCAAATTACAACAGATTTCTCAACACAAACCTTAAGGGAGCGGAAACCTCTTTGGAAAGTGTAAGCCATAAAAGAAAACAACTTCCCTTCCAGACTAATACATCCCGTGTAACTTTCTGTCAGTGTTGATGGAGAAGTAAGGCCTTTTCACCCCAGTGAGAACCTTAAGAATCCAAAATCTTCTGAACAATTCCTAGAAAGGGAATTTGAATCCAATAATCCCAAAAAGTCTAGTGGAATGAATATATCACACAGGGTGATCAGTTAAGCAGAAGGAGAAAAAAGAATTAGCAGTTAAAAAATAAAGCAACCCCAAGGATAAGTCCGAACCATTCAGGAATTTTTTGGGGGGTGCTAGTGATTGAACTCAGGACCCTGCACTTGCCAGGCAGGTGCTTATCCTACTGAGCTATCTGCCTGGCCCCTCAGTAAAATTTTTGATGTAAATGATCTTAATTCTCCAAAAGATACAGATTGGATTAAGAAATCTAATGGTATACTGTACTCATTTAATAAAAAAATAAATTTGTAGAACAAATGCCAAAAGATGGAAAACTAATTGCATACAGGAGGAGCCAAAAGAGCAAACAGGAGAAGCTATTCTATTTTCTGAAAAAGTAGACTTCAAGTCAAGACTAACGAGGACAAGCAGCGAAGGTCATGTGTGTTAGCTCAGAGGACAAGACAGCACAAACATGTGCAAAGATATATAGGCCTAGATATCAGTTATATCACCTGTGTACTGTCTTCACAAAACAAACACTACTAGAAAATAATCAGATAATCACCCACAAAGCTATAGTGGAGGAACTCAATAATTGACTATCATGAAGATTAAGTAGAGAAAAACTTAAAAATAAATACAGTGGGTGAATGGCACATCTAAACAAACTCAATAGATATCTATACAATATGTGTTTGACTAACAAAAAATAAGAATGAACATTCTTATCAACAAACAGAACACAGAACTTCCTCCACCAGGCCAACTATTACCCCATAAAACATACTTAAGAAGCTAAAAATGTTGATCCGCAGGTCTGTTTTTTGCCAGTACCATGCTGATTTTTTTTTAAAAGTAGCTTTGCAGTATAATTTCAAGTCAGAAGCTGTGGTGCTCCCTGCCTTTCCTTTGCTGCTCAGGGTTGGTTTTGGTCCTGTGGGGCTCTTCTAGTTTCAGATTTGAGGAATGTTTTCTCTAGACCTATGCCATATACTAATGGCATTTTAATCAGGATTGCGTTAAATCTGTACCACAATTTTGAGACTATGTCCGTTTTCACAGTATGAGTTCTTTCTACACTTGATCTTAGTCCAAAGGCCGAGATGCAACTGTATTGGTTCTTTCTATCTATAAGCAAGGAATAGCTTTTCATTTTCTGAAAGCTTTTGTCTCTTTTTTTTCAAAGCACTCTAATTTTCACTTACAGATCTTTTACTTTCTTTGTTATATTTAAGACCAAATTCATAAGTGAAATAAATCAGACCCACATGTGTAAACATTGTATTTTCTCCCTAGTGCACGAACCTAAAAGAGTAAATAAAATCTAAAAGGTACAGTAAATACAATGGAAGGAAGAGAAAGTGTTCAGAGGGAAGAAGCAACTGGGACGAGGAAACAGAAAAAAGAAAAAAGGCAGAAAAATAAATACAGAGTAGCTTAGATAATTGTACTGCTGATTTCTACAGGTCTATTGAAAGGAGACGTTAATGCTTAATCTTTTTCTTTTCTGAACAATTCTACCCGCTTATATCTGGTAATTTGAAGATACTGTTCTGTGTAACAACTATTGTTCAATTCCTATCATTTTGTTTTGTGAAATTCTGTACCATTTCTGTATATTTTTACTATTTTTATTCTCTTTAAAAATAAAAACAAGGAAAATCATCTCATGAATATTAAGAGATCATAGTGTAATAAATTAATAAAAAAGAAACCACAGAAATTGTGGAAACACAAGGAAATTAACCTTATACTCTTGAACAATCAATGAATCATGGAATAAATCAAGGAAGAAATCAGATCTTTTCCAAAATGAAATGTTAATCCTAGTAGAACACATGAAAACTTGTGAGATATAATGTAGAAATCATCAAGGAGACATTGTAGCTATGAATACCAAATCCACAAAAATGTAGCGAGCCAAATCAGTGAAGCAATGTCATTCCTGCGCATCCCAGAAGGAAAGAAGCATGCAAAGGCTAGGCTAGTGTAAGAAGGAAATTATGAAGATCAAATAGCAATGAATACAATAGAGACAAAAAGCCTGAAAAGAAATAGTTAATCAAAGATCTGGTTTAAAAAGAGTAGATAAACTTTATCCAATGCTATCAAATAAAAGGGAAATTAAAGCACACATTATCAATGCAATTTGAAATGAGAAAATGTAAAATCTCAATGGACACAACTAAAATCCAGAAAATTATTAGTAACTATTTTGAAAACCTGTCCTCCAATGAAATGCAGTGAAGAAGAAATAGATAGATTTCTAAATAGGTATGGTGTAGCAAAACTGAAAGAAAAGAAGCTAAATAGTCCAACAACATGAAATGCAAATGAGATGGTATCAATGTACCCATTAACTAGAAAAGGCCAGAGGCCAGACAGCCCTGAATTCAGTAAGAACCTGAGGGAGGGTCGAATTCAAATAGCCTCATGTTCTTTAATTACATTTTAAAGGAAGGAATACTGCCCAAATAATCCATCCCTGGAGGGCTAGTAATCTCTATTCCAATGTCAAACCGGAAATGAACTGAGAAAATAAAACTCACCCAATCTGTTAAATGAACATAGATTCAAAAACGCTCAGCATAATTTGGCAAATAGAATGCAATAATTCATTAAAAAAT
This sequence comes from Octodon degus, assembly GCF_000260255.1. Lineage (NCBI taxonomy): Eukaryota > Metazoa > Chordata > Mammalia > Rodentia > Octodontidae > Octodon > Octodon degus. The sequence continues at coordinate 7,663,901 of NW_004524660.1, read as the reverse complement.
TAAACACCATGAGCAAGTAGGCGTCATCCAGGGAATGGGTATTCAACCTGAACAAATCCATAAATGTAATGCATCACTTTAATAGAAGAACAAAAATTATATGATCATCTCAGTAGATGCAGAAAAGCACTTTGACTAAATGTAATGTCCATTCATGACAAAAATTTTGAGGAAAATAGGTATAGAAATAACTTAATCTGATTAAAAGCATTTATTACTAACCCATGGCCATAATTTCATATGGAGAAAAGCTGAAACTGTTCCTTAGAAATTGGGGACAACAGAAGATGTTTAGCATTGGCTCACCTGTTCAATGTTGTACTTGAAATAGTAAGCAGCAGAATCATGCAGAAGTAAGAGCAAACGAGATACATAGAGGAAAGGAAGAATTCAAGTCATCATTGTTTGCAGAGATGCGACACTTCAAATATAAGACCCCAAAATTCTATCAGATGACTCTTAGAATTAATAACCAATTTGTATAATTGGTTATTATAGGATAAAAATCAATACAAAAAATTCCACAGTGCTTGCATTCACCAATAATGAAGTGAGAAAGACATTACGAAATCAACAATATCAATTACAGCAGCTCCAATAAGAAATAAATACTTAAGAAATAACCTAACAAAAAAGTGAAGGATTGTAACAAAAAATAAGCTATTCTGATAAAAGAAGTTGAAGAGGACTCCAGGAAATTGAAAGACATCCTCTATTTTTAGATAGGAAGAAGCAGGACTATCAAAATGGTCACAATACTAAAAGTGACACATAGACATAATGCAATCCCAAATAAAAATAGTAGCAACATATCTTACAGAGGTGTAAGATTTTGAAGCTCAGAACAGCAAAAGTGATTTTGGGCAAAAAGGGCTAAGTAGGAGGCATCCCAACTCCAAGTTATGCTACAGAAGTTGGGTGACATTGGCCCAAGCTTTAGCATGTGGATCAGTGGGACAGAAGAGAGGGCACAGAACCAATTCTAGCTATGTTTAGTCATCTCATCCTGGACAAAGGGAAAAACCCATACAATGGAGAACATACAGCCTCTTTAACAGGTGGAGCTGAGAAAACTGGCAATACAGATGCAGAAGACTGAATTTAACTCATCTCTCACCAATAAATAAATGAAAATCAAAATGGAACAAATAACTGAATATTAAAACAAAAACACTTCACTCTCTGGAAGGTTAAGTAGACGAAACCCTAAAGAATAGGCATATTCAAGATCTTTATGAATAGATCCTCAATGGCATAAGAAATAACACAGGAATCAAACATATATGTACAATGTTCTGCACACAAAGGAAACAGTCCAGAGCGAAGAGACAACAAACAGAATGGGTAAAATGTTGTCAGTTAATTCTGGGCAGAAGATTACTATCTAGAAGCCCTCCCAAATGAAACAAGCAATGGAATACATTGACACTTCTTCAAAGAAAACTTTAAACCATTGGGGAAAAATATCTGCAACATCTTTGGTTATCAGAGTAACACAAATTGAAACAACATTGTGATTCTATTTTACCCCAGAAAGATTGTCAGTCATCAAGAAATGAAATGATAGCAACTGTTGGCTAGGAGATAGGAATAAGGGACACTTGCATTTTTATTAGAAAAGTAAGCCAGAACAACCATTTTAGAAATCATTATGGGGATTCCTCACAAGTCTAAAAATATAGATGCTATTCAGTCCTGCTATTCCTCTTGTCAGTATTTTTCCTGCAAGTACTAAGGATATCAGATTGCAGTAATACACGCATGTCTGTCTAGATAGCGGCACGATGCACAAGTCCTAAGTCCTAGTGCCAAGGGTATCACTCTAGGACCTGGCGCTTGCCTGGCAAGTGTGAGGTCCTGCGTGCGCTTCCCTCTTCAAAAAAAATCTCCAAACAAAAACCATCAACAAGTTGATCCATAAATGAGAGGATTAAAAATGTGGTGTTTATACATAGTGGAGTTCTGCTCTGACACAAAGAAGGATAAGCTAGAGCCATTGCAGGAAAATGGATGCGTGCTGAGAAAACAATGTCACAAAATAGATCATATAAATAAACTTAAGTATCATAGTCTTTCTCTTATGTAAGAAGCACAAAGTATAAGCAATTTAAAAAACAAAACAAAAGACGTGTAGTACCAAACAGAGACTCAACTTTTGCAAATAGGAAGGGGCTGGATAAAGAGAGAGGAAAGGAGGAGCAGTGGGAGAGGAAGCAGAGCATGGGGGTGGGTTACGCACGTGTGCCGCCTCCTCATGAGGGGTGCAGGCACTGCGTGTGGCCAACACGGGCAAGCGAATCTGTAAAGATATAAGAGCAATTTTTCTTTTAAAAATATTTATTTATGTGTTTGGTACAGGGGCCTAGCTAAGCAGCTCAGAATCCTAGTGATCGTCCTGTTTCAGCCTCCCCAGAGCTGGGATTATAGGAGTGCGCCACCACGCCCGGTTCCTGTGACCTGCTCTATGCGCCTGGGATTAGGGGGTAGGCTCAGCGTGTGGTACTGGGATCGAACCCAGGTCCTTGCACTTGCAGGTGGGCCCTTAGACTGCCGAGCTATATCCGCCACACAAAAAAGTAATTTTTGTAAATTCCCAGTGACGCTATGAAATTGAGAATCTGATTTAGGCTGATGTCGGAGTGCTCAAGAAGCAATTTGGCCTAGTCTCGCCTCTAACGTTACTGTGCTGGGAATTAAACCGCGGGTGCTGGCTCTTTTGGAGACCTTTAGGAATCAAACAATGACCTTTTTTCTCTTTATTAAGGCTTGTCCGAGTTTGTACTAGTATCATGCTTTTGTTGCTGTTCTCCTAATTTTTTATTTTTTATGTGCATGCATTGTCTTCTTGCAGAATGTATCAAAATTCTGTTCCGTCAAAGAGAAAATGTTCTCTGTCTGTATGGATTTTCATTGTTTGGTGAGCTAGGTTTATCTACTGCGCTAACGAGTTAATGTCTTCTGAGAAAGGGCTGCAGCAGTATTTTGGGTAGGATGGGCAAGTGTGAGCTAATGTTGCTAAACAAGAATACATTCATCTTATGGTTATCTATTTATTTCTACCTCTGTTGTTGCTGATTCAGGGTCTCACTACACAGTTCAGACTCCTAGGGATCCTCCTATCTCAGGATCCTCAGCTCTGGGATTACAGGTGTGTGCCTCCACGCCCGGTTTCGGGGGCTGGCATGGCGTGTGGTACTGGAAGTGGAATCCAGTCCTTGTGCTTGCTTAGACTGCCCAGCTCTCTCCCCAGACCAAGAATAAATTCATTTTAATTATATTTTTGTGGTACTAGGGATTGAAACCAGGGCCTATGGCATGCTAGGCAAGCATTCTATTACTGAGATAAACCCCCAGCTCCACTTTAATTACTTTTAATATGAATATAGTAGATAATATAAATTGAAATAAAACTAGAAAATAAATTTGATATTTTATAAAATATAACTACATAATGATATTAATTTTTTTCAAAGTATAAACATTTTCTTAAGTAGCAAATATAATCAATGAATATATATTATGCAGGAAGAATATAAGATTTATGTTCTACCCTTAGGTATGAACAGAAAACTTCTTTTTTTTTTGGATTTTTTTTTTAGGGAAGGGTCTACAGGGTGTTCAGGGTCTCACTCCTAGATCGGACTCGTAGTGATCAGCCTGTTTACAGTCTCCCAAGTGCTGGGATTACAGGCGAGCCACCACGCCCAATCTCAATTGCTATCTCAGCATGCCCTGAGAGCGAGGCCGGCACAGCAGGCCTGGGGATCGAACCCCAGCCCCTGCACCTGCATGCAGGTGCTTTAATCCGCTGAGCTATTTGGCCAGTCCCACAGAAGCTTTTTATATTCATTTAGTAAGTGTGACTCACTGGTAAAAAGAAGGCAAATAAGAATATTTTAATGTTAAATTCTCAGTGCAATTCCACTAGGAGTTGAAAAGGTCATCAGTGATTCGCTGAGTGAAAAACGCTACCGAGCAAGACAGTAACAAGAAACCTGGAAGAGTTCTAGCTTCAGTTAGGCTGCTTAAGTACTCAAAGCTTTCTCTCCTTTTCTTATTACTCATTGTAATCCTTCTCTACCTTTTCACAAATGAATAACTTTAGAAACATATATTGAGGGCTGGCGAGATAGCTCAGCGGACTAAGCACCTGCATCGGCAAGGCTGGGACAGCGGTTCAATTCTCGGTGCTACCTGCGCTTCGGCCCCACCCCCAGGTGCGCCCAGCCCGCCGCCGCGTCCAGACATGGTGGTGCACACCTGTAATCCCAGCACTGGGCCGGCTGAGACAAGAGGACAAGAGGACCACTACAAGTCTGTGCTGCGTAGTGAGACCCTGTACCAAATTACGTATATACATGTATTATATATACGCATTTGAGATAAATAAGCAGTCCTTTATTTTTCTTTCCATCTCAGGGAAATAGTAATTTTTAAGTATGTTAAAGAAGTTAACCAGTGTGTGTGGGCACTTCCTTTTCTGACCTTAGGAGTTAGGTGTAAATGCAGGAGGACAGCCTTTACCACCCCAGCTATTCCCTGATGCAGGGTTTGCACCCGCACGGCTCGCCAGCCACGGGTAAGCCTCGCCCGAGCACCCGCTTTCTACAGCGATAGTGCTGCTAATCTTGCCTGGCAGTGCACGGCACAGAGACCCTCTACTTTAATATCGCTTTTATTATAAATCCATTTTAAAATATTTTAAAATACGAGTTGCATGTATGATGTAGTCAAAACTCAGAGAAATAAAGAAGACCTGTGGTTGCCAGTGAATGGGGGGAGGAGAAAATGGAATTCTTCAGTGAGTAGAGTTTCCATTTTGCAAAATAGGAAGTTCTGAAAGTGTAGAGCAAAATAACGTGAATGCATTTACTGTTAGTAATTTAGTGTTGTCTTGACTTCATTTTTCTATGGTTAAAATGATATGTTCATCATTCTAGTTGTTATTCATTAATTAATTGCCTAAAGGACGAGTGCTTAAAGGCCACACCAAGTGCACGGAGGAGTGGAAGGTGAGGATGCAGCTATCCTGTGTCTGAAGTGACTGCGACACTTTATCGTAGTACAACGTGTGCAAACCTGCTCAGCAAGGCAGCTGGGACAATCCGGTGTCTGGAGACTCCTCAGGCCGAGCTGGTGATGCCGCCCAGCGGTAGAGCGTTTCCCAGGATGCATAAGGCCCTGAGGCTGGGGCCTAGCACTGCGCGCTCTAACAATCAGGAAACTCAATTCTCCAACTCGTCTCTAGCTTTCTGTGCAATTCATTGGTATAGCGCCCCTTTTCCATATACTAAAAACTCTAAGAGAACTAGTGCCTTACAATTTTCTTATGTTTTACCAAAGAGAAAATAAAATCATTTAAGTGCCTGTTTGCACTCGGTTGGATATTCATATGTCCTGCGCTACCGCTTTAGGAGCGAGCAGCGCGGAGGAGACAAGGAGTGCCGTGGTGGGTGCCGAAGCTGACTTCATTGTTCATAGAAATAAAGCACACCAAATTCCTGTGCATGGAATTATTCTCCAATTATCTCATTTTGCTTTTCTGAAGAGTGCATTATATAAGCAGATGTTAACGTGAAATATAAATCAGGGAACTTTTAAAAGATCGTTGAATACCGGGAGTGGACATGAGAGCTGTCACTCTATCCACAGATTTACTACGCTGCTTAGAATCCAGAGGAAAGGATGGGTGTCCTGGGGTTGGCTGAAAGTAGATGAAGGGCACAATGAAACGATGACCTCAAGGCAAGCAGAGAAAAGGCCCTGAGTGCGGGACGTGGAGAGGCTGTTCATAGAGCCCCCAGTCATTGCTTCCACGAGTGTGCAGGATCTGAAGGCTTCAAGTGGTGGTCAGAAAATATGCAGTGCTTGCCGTCTTACCACTTGCCGCTGGTGGAAATCCGAAAGCCAGGAGAGAGAGCTTTGTACGAAGCACTTGGAGACTGCAGAGTCTGCTGAAATTCAGGGCACACATCGTGGCTTTTAGCTACTTAGTCCCTCAAAGCCTCGTGCACTCATAGGCAGGCTTTTCAGAGGCGGCTGGGTCTCGGGTGTGTTATGCTGAGATCAAGGGTAGGATACTAGGATGAAGGGTCTGAGCACTACCCCCCCCCCCCGAGGCGTGGGTAGCCTGGATAAGACGTGAGGGCCTGGAAGAGGGCCCTCACTTGTCACTTGCTGCTGGCCGCTTGGGTGCTTTCACTGCCTTCTGCCTGCTGCCAGCTGTGCCTGCTCTTCGATGCCCTTCTGCCACATCACCCTGCTTGGAGCCTGCCATTGCGGACTGAAACCTCTACAAACTGTGGGCCAGAATAAGCCTTCCCCCCTCTAACTTTGGGTGTCAGGCATTCTGTCGCAGCAACGAGAAAAGATAGATAAAACAGCACATAATTAATCTTTCTCTCCTAAGTATTACTCTGGAGCAACGCAAAGGCTGAAACAAAGTCAGGCCAAGATACAAGAAATACTAATAAGACATTTCAGGAGCCCAGTGAAGGACGGAGTAAGACAGAACGATAATGTGAAAGGCAAGACACTGATAAAGGCAGTCCAGAAGATAAACCAGGGTGTAGAATTTTATATTATTTATACCCCTTTGAAATAATAAATTTATTTATTACATTAGATTTTTTTCAGTTTCTGTAGTAGAAAGTCTCTTTAAAGTAGCTTCACTTCATTTCATTCCATTCAGCCAATGAATATTTATTGAAAACTAGGCATGGTGCCAGGGGATAGTAGTGAGTGATACAAAGATTCCGCCAGAACAGAGCTTATAGTCTATCATCTGAAAGAGATACAGAAAGAAAGAAATCACACAGAGAATCCAGATTGGTCCCTTTCCCCATGCAAGTGTACAGTGAAAAAGTGATTGAGGAATCCTTGAAAGACTATCACACACATACCACTGTGTACAGGAAGGCCTTCCGGAGAAAGTAATTTGTGAACTGACCTTAAGGAAAACGGCCCTAGTTAGGCTGTGCACCTGGTCACACGTGGGCTGGTTTGCACATGGATGTGCGTGGATGTCAGTATTCCATGCCCTTGTTTCTTGGCTCGGCTTGCCTCTGTTTGACTTTACTTTGTAGAAAAACACTTCATTCTGTGACCCCAAAGCCTGTTAAATACTTCATCTCTCTCTTCTCCATCTCTAGATCACTACTGTAAGAATCTCCTTGTTTCTGAAAGATAATACTGTTTATTGTTGAGGTAATCACGGAGGGAACAGAAGAATGCTACCTCTGTCTAGTGGGCTGTGGGGCTAATTCTGAAATTGTGCGTCTGTGTCTGAAACCACACATACTTCAGACATGTAGAAGTTAGTGGTAATCCTGCAAAAAATAAGACAGAGAAGATAGGGAACCACCAGAGGCATAGAAAAATAACAAAAATCATCACCACTGACCTGTTGTGTCATAATTCATAATGACAATAAGCTAGAAAATGGTAAAAGAACATTTGATTCACTGAATTCAAGATAATAATTTATTTCATAAAAATTCATCTATTTTAAAGATAGAAAAACATACAACACACGATACCGGTAGTAATGATGTAAGAGTTATCTAGAGGATGTTGACTGTTGGCATGTTAAATATCATTAGAAAATAGTATGACATAAAAATTTTATAGTTTTTTCATTTATTTAATTAGTTTAATACATGAAAATATATGTTATGAATGATTTACAAAAACTATAATTTTAATTTTAAGTATAAAGGTGAAGAAATTTTCTTTTCTTTCTTTTTTTTTCTGTGTTGCCAGGGATTGAACTCAGGACCCTGCGCTTGCCAGGCAGGCACTTATACTGTGGTATCTCCCTGGCCCACTGAGCTATCTCCCCGGCCCGAAATTTTCTTTTAAAAGAATTCCAAACTATGAAAATCTGATCAATAAATACTATTGTATGCAACTGGCTATCAGATGCAAATCAATAGTGTAGGATTAAGTTAGAAAATCGGAAATAGTTAAGAAATATTGGAAACCGTTTTATTTTTGATAGAGCAAGTATGGTGATAGTGAGAAAGGATTACCTGCATTTAATTTACAAAGAGTTTGACCCTGGCCAGGGAGATAGCTCAGTAGAATAAGCGCTTGCCTGGCAAGCACAAGGTTCTGAGTTCAATCCCTGGTACCGTAAAAAAAAAAAAGTTTGTTCCTTATGAGCTTTTTGTGTTTTAATAAAACAATATGTAATACATGTAGGTGTGTTGTGTGTGTGTCTTTTAGCTACCTGTGTATGTATCATTTTCACACATATTTAATGCACAATGCTTGACTCCATTTAAAGGTTAGTGCACCTTTTGTAAGGGATCTTATTTTATAATCACATAAAAAAATTGTTAATTACATTGGCATGAAAGTACTAAAATTTAAAGTGCTTGTCCACTGTCAATCTGTTTGTCTGTGTTTGTGGTGAGTCTCTGTGCTTTTTTTGGTTGCTTTTTTTCCCCATTATGCTTTAAGGATGGAGTAACTTTAAAAGAGATGTATGTAGAATTGATCTGACAACCAAGTTAATTGAAATGTTAAAGGACCTCTGCTTCCAATGGGAGAAAGAAATGTTTCAGGAGGAGCCGTGTCCTTCGGAAAAGAGAGATCACAAAACAAGTGAGATGTATGATGGTGGTCATTAGAGAGAAGGATGGAAGCCAGCCCGCCAAGTGCTGCCGCAGCTGTCCCCAGAGAGCAGCTGCCAAGCACGCTCAAGAAGGAAATACAGAATCAGACATCTGTATGTGCACAGCATTCTCCATGTTTGCTCTGAGCAGAGCCAGCCATATGAGGCAAGACAGCAAAGGTGAACTCCAACAAGATAGCCTACTTTATTGCCATGGCAACCCAGCCCTGATGAAAAGTAGAAAAACAATAAAGTGCCTCTGATAAAAATCTGTGCCCCGAATACTGACTAAGGTGAGGGGAGATGCGCTCATAGACAGCTTGACATTCTTACCATCTTGTGAGCTCTCCTAGCCAAGCAAGGGTGCTACTTTGGGGAAATGCTTACCTGAAAAGCAACCCCTTTGCTAAATTATTTAGTTCGTCCTAGTGCTATATTCAGATTTACGTGTGAAAGCTGGAGTTTCAGATTAAAATCTCTAGTGCCATTGCACAGTTCAAAGTGGCAGCTTTGCCACTGTCTTTGATGATTTCTGACAGCATTTTGACAGCACGCCTCACTTAAATTGTGTGTTCAACAAAAGAAGTTCGATGACAACTGTCACTTGATTAAAATTAAAGCTACATTTCATGTGTGTAGATTGAATTCTCAAATTTCATTATTACTTTAAAAATGGCCTTTCTGAAATCTATATAGCAGAGAGGGAAAATATTTTTTTTTCTTTTCTGAATTTGCCTAAATACCACAGATCCGTAGATCTCCCCATATTTTGGGAATTTTGAGCTGTGACTATGCTGTTTTTATTCAAATAAGACCTCTTTTGTAGAAAAAGTCTGTGAAAGCTTATTCCTGTCTGTCTGCCTCTCTCTCTCTCTCTCTCTCTCTCTCTCTCTCTCTCTCTCTCTCTCTCTCTCAGCAGAAATTTATTGGAGAATAGGAATGAGTAATAGCACTTGCTCCTGAGAGACAGGAGAGGTCCTACATAAATGGGTTGCCTCATTTGTCTTTTCATTTGAGCTTGAGTGGAATCTTTTACATGAAACCAATTTGTAAGATCATGAGTTTTAATGGCTGTACATAGGCATTTAGCTGCTGATGCAGTGAATTTGTTTGCATGATTGGGTTTAACATAGGTATGAAAATTTGCATCTCTGACTTTCACATGATTTTGTACTGAGTTACTAGAAGTGGCATAGCAAGCCCTGAAAATGACACTACATTTGTGTATGTGTGTGTGTGCATGTGTGTCTGTGAGTATGCATGTATATGTGCATGTATGTATAAAAGTATAGGGCACTAATTTCTTAAATTAAATAATACCGACCTTTTAAAGACATTAGAAGGGTTACAATATGAACAGCTTACTTATTATACATTTATTTACCTTTTGCTAACATTTCTAGTGCTGTTAGCCCTTTCTGTGAATCTGAATTGCATTTTTCTAGTCTTTTCTTTCAAATTCCTTTTGTATTTTTTGCATGTTTATTATTTTAAAATTGAATTCTAGGAACCGGGGAGATGGCTCAGTGGAATAAGTGCTTCCCTGGCAAGCGCAAGGGCCTGAGTTCAATCCCCAGTTCCGAAAAAAAAAAAAATTGAATTCTTTCAATTTTTATATTTATTTATTAGTTCTTTTTACAATTTTTTCTTTTTGAAGAGTAAAAACAAAAGTAAAATCCAATAGTGGAAACAAAGACTGAAACAGGGTAACCTACAACAATACATATGTTACAGATT
>NW_004524660.1:7646551-7653125 GCF_000260255.1 Octodon degus | reverse complement strand
TTCTTCTTCCTCCTCCTTCTCCTTCTCTTTCTTCTTCTTATGTTTTGTATTTTTAGGCAAGGGTCTACAGGGTGTTCAGGTTCTCACTACTAGATCGAACTCATAGTGATCCACCTGTTTACCGCCTCCCAAGACCTGGGATTACAGGTATGTGCCACCATGCCCAGTCTCAATTGCCATTTCAGCATGCCCTTTGGGCTGGGTCAGCACAGCAGGCCCAGAGATCAAACCCCTAACCTCTGTGCCTGCTTGTAGGGTGCTTTAATTCGCTGAGCTATTTGGTCAGTCCCCTTTTTATACTTTTAGATAATTATTTTAATAAGAATATGTAATAATGGTAAGAGATTAGAAATGGTATACATATAGAAGACCAAGCTGAGATGTATTCAACCATGGGTTTTGTCGTACACATTGCTGTCCTCGGTGTAGTTGCTTAGATCGCAGATACTAGCATATAGAGTTAATCAAGTTGGAAATTCTACACATTAACTGCTATTTTAAAAGCCTGGTGGAAATTATTAATCCACTCATCTCAGCCATCCTGTATATATTCTTGCTTGTTGTTTCCCCCTTCCTTTTCCCTATCTTTCCTGATTTCTCTAACCTTGTTGCTTAATCCTTAAGTTCAGGTTCTTTCTGTCTTGCTATTTCTGTTATGGTGTAAAAACCTGAAAGAAGATTTATTTTTTATTTATTGGAAAAACTTCCATGTAACATTCATTCATAAAGGATAGTTTCAGTTAAAATCTCAATAGCATATTCTTATTTTACTCATATAATATTGAAAACTAGACTTATTATACTCTTTACTGAATATTGCACTCTTGGTAGGGTCTTATTCCTTCCAGCATTCTGAATGTCATTTCAATGTCTTTTTACAACAGTTGTTTCAGTGAAAAGCTAAACATTAGTTGTATCATCATGATATCTACCATGTATGCTTTGGAAACTTCGGTCTTTTCAATGATTAATTATCTGGATGTGATTATTTGGGTTATTACTACGGGGAGCTCAATGACTTGTCGGTTAATGTTTCTTTCCCAATTTTGAGAGCTGAGGAGTGACTTCAAATATTTTTCTGATCTTTACATATTTGCTGTTTTCTTCTGGAACCATAATTCACAAATATTGAGGCGCATGCTATCGCACCTCATAACTTTCAATTATCTATTTGTTTTTCCAATGTTTTTATCCTCGACTCTTTGGATACAAAAATTTTCATTGTTGTTAGCTACAAGGTAATTTTTTTTTAACATAGCACACATTTGAAATCATTTTCTAAACAACAGAACAGGGGCCAGGGAGATGGCTCAGTAGAATAAGCTCTTCCCTGGAAAGTGCAAGGGCCTAAGTTCAATACTCTGTTCTGCCAATAAATAAATAAATAAATAAATAAATAAATAACAGGACATTTAATTTCAGCTATTACGACTTTCAGTTCTACAGTTTAAATTAGTTTTTAAATCATTTTCATTTTTCTTTTTTTTTTTTTTTTGCAGAATCAGGGATTAAACTCAGGCCCTTGCGCTTGCCAGGGAAGTGCTTATTCCACTGAGCCATCTCCCCAGCCCGCCCTCCATAAAATTTGGTTTAGTTTTTTCTTTGGTTATTTGAATATTTTTCTTGAATTTTTTGAGTATATACAGTACATAATTCTTTAATTTAAAATGTAGATCCACTCAAAGACAATTTTGTTTGGTTTTAAATTTTTTTTCTAGTTATTTTTCACTATTCCATTGATTTGTCTAATTTACGAATAGCTCTTTGATCCTCAATTATGCAAACCCGTCCCACACGCTGGCTGTCTGGGTTCTTTCCTTCCTGGACGCCTGTTTCCCATCTGTTTTAGTAGTCAGTTACGTTCCCTGCACCCACACTGTAAAACATTTCTCCACTGCGTTGTGCAGCCACCGAAGTGTCTGCTCAGCACTGCATTAATGAATTAATTTTAATTTGCTGCCCTTGGGGTCTCCCCTAGGTTTGCACAGGTTAGAGACAAATGGCTCCCCCGGAGGGGGTGCTAGCACCAGGAGCAGGGAAGCTTTGCACCTAAGCCGAGCGCCGTGCGGGGTGGGGACTACGCACGCAGCTGGGCACGTTGGGACTCTCGCTCACAGAGCTCGCTGGGCCCTTCTGAGCGCGCTGAGTCTAGCCGCTGGCCGAATGGTCTAGTGTGCATTCCAACAGCTTCTCTAGTTGGTTCTCTGGTCCGCTTGCTTCCACATCTCCCCGTTTGCTTTTCTCACCCGCTTGGCGCGAGGCCAGCACCACAAGCTGTGAGCTCGCCGGCCAAAGCGATCGACTGGGAATTCTACCAGGAAAGCAGGCAGCGGGCATTTCTAACGCAATGAGCACATGCCTGCTTTTCCTTACTTTGCACCATCCTTAAGTTTGGTTTGCCTGCTTTTATACTATTCTTCTGCTCAAGAGAATTTGTCCACTTTCTCCTACAGTAACTTTGGGAACAAAAGTCTTCGTATACATGAGAAAACACATTTGAGATAATATATACATTTTAAAATCTTAAAACGAAGCCAAACAACGCAATTCTTAGAATTCAGGCAATATAATTTAGTTAGCAGGTATCCCAGAGGAAACAATGCAAGCCACCCAAGCAGTTAAAACTCTTTTGAGAAACTTCAGCCTTAGCAAAACGCACTCATTTTTTAGCGCGCCTGTTACCACTGGACACACCGTAAAATGTCTCTTATTCCCTCGTCTTTCTCGTCTGTGATAGCTCCGTGGGTCTCCTGGCCAGATATCCTTTGTAATAACCTTGAGATGGTTCAGGAGGGCAAGTGGAGTCCTGAGTCCTTCTGTTGTCTACCCGCATCCAGGTGCCTCAAGACATTCTTGAGTGTGTTCAAGTTACAGATCTAGGTCTCATAGTTCAGGCTTTTATTTTTTATTTTTTTCCTTTTTGATTCAGGCACTTGTATAGAGATGCAGTTTGCTCTGGTGTGTCCCCTGGACTTTATTTCCTGCCTCCTCCATTTGAACCATTTTTTTTTTTAAATACCAGGGAGTGAACTCAGTACCTTACATTTTCCAGACGGTGCTTATGCCACTGAGCTCTCTCCCCAGCCCTGAACCACTTTCTTCACCTACCAGCAGTCAGTCAGTCCTTAATGAAACTCCAACTCTGGATTCATTTCCTCTAAAATTATTTTATTTATTTATTTTTAGTTTTTAGTTTTTTAGTTTTGTATTTTAGGGAAGGTTCTACAGGGTGTTCCGAGTCTCACTGCTAGATGGACTCGTAGTGATCCGCCCATTTACAGCCTCCCAAGAGCTGGGATTACAGGCATGAGCCCCCACGCCCAGTCTCAGTTGTGTTTTCAGTGCACCCTGGGGTCAGGGCTGGTGCAGTAGGCCTGGGGATTGAATCCCTGGAGCTTCTGTGCCTGCTTGTAGGTGCTTTAATCCACTGAGCTATTTGGCAGGCACTTCTAAGATTATTTCTTCAGTAAAAAAGTGTTTTGTCTGACATGTATGGCTCCCTTTTTTAAAATGTCATGCAGTTTATTTATTTATTTTTTCATATATGACATCTTTTCTTTTTCATTTTTTGTATTTGGTACTGGGTCTCCTACTCAGATTGGGTTTGTGGTGACCCTCCTATTTTCAGCCTCCCCAGTGCTGGGATTATAGACGTGAGCCGTCACGCCCAGACTCTGTCGCTGGCTCAGCACGCGCCGGAGGCTGGCCCATGCAGCATTTGCCAAAGCAGGTGCTTGATCCGCTGAGCAAGCTCACCCGCCCTATTACACGGTTTTGATCCTCTCAGTAACCTCTAGTGGGAGGGATCTTTCATTTTATTTTATACACGAAGAAATCAATGCATAGCTGAGTTTTAAAACCATAAAATCAGCAACTGACACAAAGGGTCCTTCCTGTCCTCTGTCTCTCACAACCAATGATTTTCTTTTTCTTATTTTTTTATCTCTTAAATCAAGTTCAACATCTCTGACCCTTAAATGAAAAAATAAAAATTGCTTAACAAAAGAGGAAGAGAATACACTGCATGTTGTTAGGTTCAAAGTAGTTACTCAGAATACAAGGCATAAATGGACAAGACGTGCATAGAAATGGAGCAGCCGCTACGCCCTGCCTGCTCCTCCTCGCTGCTGCCAGGTGGCTGTCTCAGGCTGAGTCTGAACAAGCTGCTCAATTCCTGAAGGAAAGCGTCCTCTTCTATTTAAGTAATCGCACTGCTGAGAGGCTAAGACGGGTTGGTGGCCCTGCAAACACTGCAGATTCCTCTTTCTCTCACAACCCACGTCCAACCCAGCAGCAGATCCTGTCAATTCTGCTTTGGAAATGCAACCATAATCTGATACTTGCAATTTTCTCTAATCCCCAAGTTGTTAAAAATCATTATCTTGATGAGAATAATATCTCCACCTAGTTCACCCTCTCGGCCTGATAGTGCTATGGTTTATCTTCCACCGAATATAGAGTGCTCCTACTAAACCTGGACCATCACGTCATTTTCCCAATGGTTTCAAATCCCCCGTGTATATTCAAAACCATTATGGTGGACTGCATGTGTCCAAGGCCCTTTCCAGTTTGTCTGTCTGCCATTTTTTCCCTATATTTTTCACCTCAGTCACTTTTCTAGCGCTGCATCCATCTCTCCTCTGGACAGGGCATTTGTGCTACTGTCCTTGTGTAACTGGAGCAGCAAAATGGAATTTTAAAATTTAATTTTAATTTCTTTAGAATCTGACATCTTCTCCAGAGTTACTAAGCCCTAGGGCATAAGCTACCAGTTATTCCATTCCTCAACCCTGGTGAGGAAGCAGAATGTGCAGATTATGATCCCTGGAGGCTCAGGGGCAGTGTTTACAAGGAAAGGAGGGGAAGAGAGATTAATGGGTGTGGTAAAGTAAGCCTGAAGGTACATATTTATTCACTGTCTTCTGTCTTGCCCCCATTTCTTGCCATAAAATCCCTTACACTCCTGTACACCTGAGACAGTGATTTGAATTAAATGAGGTCGCTCTGTCTCAACAGAGCTAGATTTTTTTCATGTATTTAGCACAGGGTCTACAGGGTCTCAATACACAGATCAAAGTGGTAGTGATCCTCCTGTTTTCAGCCTCCCAAGGGCTGGGATTACAGCCACGCACAAGACCCAGTGTCAGTTGTGTCTCATCGTGCCCCAAGAGCGGGGCCAGCACGGCACTCAAGGTATCGAACGCCAGTCCCTGAGTCTGCCTAGGCAGGTACTTTAGTCCACTGAGCTATCTCGTTGGCCCTTCAACAGAGGTAGATTTTAATAAAAGCCTTTGCCTTTTTACCGGGATGAATGACTGCTTTTGTTTGCAGCAAGCAAAGAGAACTGAGTAAGTGGAGTGGAATGGCTGACAACGGTTGTGCCAGGAGCCCTTTTCCCTAGATTATTCTATAAAGTTGGACCTTTTATTATGTTTACATTTTTTTTATTTATATAAGAAAAAAATTCCTTAATATTGTCAGGAATCATGCACTGCCTCAAATGTTTTGCTTTCTTTTGAATACTTACCACATGACTTATTATAAATTTCTGTGTTTAATAATTTCTTAGTTTTCTTTCAACAACATCAGTGAGAGATTTCTGAATGTACTTAGCAGAATGGTGCTTGGTATACTATAGGCAAATAATAAATGCTTTTGCAGTGCTTGAACAACCAACCAGTGAACACTGGCCAGCCAGAAGGATACACAGGAACCACTGCCCTTGTTCGTCTGTGAGGAAGCTGAAGCCCTGCTGTTGCTAGTGCTAAGTTATGAGACAAGACACGGCAGTTTGGAACTGAGCCCCATTATCCTGAACCCAAGTCTCTACTCTGCAAAGGATAAAATCTAAAACTATGGGTTTTAGTTCTATTCCTGCTTATCGGCTCAGCACATGAAATAGCTTATCTTTACCAGTGATCAGTACATCAGTATTCACTTTTTTGGTGTATCTTGAAATATCTTTGCTTAACTAACATCTGCTCCAGAAGGCCACCAGCCCAATAAGCTGAGTTGCTTAATTAAGATCTACGTACGTCGTAACATACTTGCCAACTCTGGATTTCAAGGCTGCTGGCCACGCATGTGCTAGACATGCGCAGGTTCCTTTCCATAATTTAAATGTCTGCCCTACTGTTCCTCCTCTAGTCTATGTAAAATAGCACTTGGAATTCTCTATCTCCTGCCACTATTTGATTTTTCATGGATGTTTCTTTCTCTTAATTCACATCATTTTATCATGTATTTAATTCTTACCTTATTTAATGTTCGTCTCTATTACTAACAGTAGAGATTTATAACTTGTTTCAACAGGTAAGTAGTGTTTTTCATAATTAATCAGATAATTAATTCTGTTAATATGCCAGGGGCATTGAATAAAAATTTTTGAAAAATAATTCCAGGAGACAGGAATATAGGTTAATTTATCTGATAGTTCATTAACCATAAATTAGCAGACATTTCATATTTTATTCACTCCGAACAATTTATTTAAGTCCGCATATGTAGTAGGCATCAGACTAAATACTAGAGGAAAAGAAAAACATAAGCACAATTCATTAATATTTGTCCAAAT